>NW_027397080.1:17153397-17364428 GCF_003265705.2 Callorhinus ursinus
GCCTTCGGCTCAGGTCATGATCCCAGAGTCCTGGGATCGAGTCCCACGTCAGGCTCCCTGCTCAGCAGGAGCCTGCTTCTCTCTCTCCTCCCTGCTCATGCTCTCTTCTCGCTATCTCTGTCTGTCTCTCTCTCAAATAAATAAAATCTTAAAAAAAAAAAGAATGACAATTGTATTGTGGTTATGTAGGTGTATTGGGCTGAATGGTGGCCTCAAAAAAGATATGTCCTAATCCCCAGAACTTTGAATGTTATTTGGAAAAAGGGTTTTGTAGATGTAATTAAGTTAAAAATTTTGAGATGAGGAGACTGACCTAGGTTTTCTGGTTGATTGCTAAATCCACTGAGAAGTGTCCCTATAAAAGACACATAGAGGGGCCCCTGGGTGGCTCAGTTAGTTGAGTGACTGACTTTTGATTTCGGCTCAGGTCATGATCTCGGAGTTGAGAGATCAGTCCCTGTGTGTCAGGCTCCACACTGGGTGTGGAACCTGCTTGAGATTCTCTCCCTCTCCCTTTGCCCCTCCCCCACCCCCACCCTTCACTCATATGCACTTGATCTCTCTCTCTCTAAAAAAATTAAAAATTAAAAAAACTTTTTAAAAAAGACATATAGAGGAGACAGAGAAGAAGAAGAGGCAACGTGACCGCAGAGGCAGAGGTTGGAATGATGTGACCACAAGTCAAGGAATACAGCCAGCCACCAAAAGCTGGAAGAGGCAAAGGATTCTCCCATAGAACCTCCAGGGGAAGTGTGGCCCTGCCAACACCTTGATTTTGGACTTCTGACCTCAAGACTGTGAAAGAACACATTTCTTTTGTTTTAAACCACCAAGTTTGTGGTGATTTGTTACAGCAGCCACAAGAAACAGATACAGTAAGAACGTGTACCTATTTTTATTTAGGCAACACAGGCTAAAATATTTAGCACATTTAAGAAAGTGCCATAATGCCTGCAACTTGCAGTTTACTTTTGAAAGGATCTTTTTTTTTTTTTAAGATTTTACTTATTTATTTGACAGAGAGAGAGAGCAAGCACAAGCACAAGCAGGGGGAGCAGTGGAGGGAGAAGGAGAAGCAGGCTCCCCGCTGAGCAGGGAGCCCTATGTAAGGATGGATCCCAGGACACTGGGATCATGACCTGAGCTGAAAGGAGACACTTAACCAACTGAGCCACCCAGGCACTCCTTTTTGAAAGGATCTTAAAATATTTTTAAAGTATATATGTGTGTATTTTAAAGATATATACATACACATATGTAACAAGGCAAAATATTAATGTTAACATTGATAAATTTAGATGAAGGGTATATGGCATAGTCACTGCATTATTCTTTCCATCTCTATGTAGAATTGAAATTTGTAAAAAGTTAAAAGTTAGGAAAGAAGAATAAAAGAGTACTTCTCTAGCTCAGAATAAAGATTTACTGGCCATACTGGAGCTGTCATCTCTTAAAAGCAGCAATTATGGTACAAGGACAGTTATTTCAGAAAGTTTCTTGGAAATTTCAAATCAACACTAGCAGCATCTGCTGCCTTATATGCCCCACCCAACCCTCAAGACGGAAGGGCTATGAAAAGTAGCTAATGTTTCTGAATGGGGCGTCTGTGTGGCTCAGTGGTTAAGGATCTGTCTTCAGCTCAGGTCATGATCCCAGGGTCCTAGGATTGAGCCCCATGTTGGGCCCCTGCTTCTCCCTCTCCCGCTTCCCCTGTTTGTATTCCCTCTCTGGCTGTCTCTCTCTCTGTCAAATAAATAAAATCTTAAAAAAAAAGTTTCTGAATGACAGAGCTAAGCAGGCTCTATATCTTACTTATAATCTGGGGTGGCAAGGAGGTGGGGTGGCCAGTTTAAATAAAGCCAGGATGAACTTAGAAGATAAATTTATTTCTGACCTAGAAGGAAGAGAAAAATGAAGGGAAATCAGAGGGAGAGTTGAACCATGAGAGACTACGGACTCTGAGAAACAAACTGAGGGTGTTGGAGGGGAGGGGGGTGGGGGGATGGGTTAGCCCGGTGATGGGTATTAAGGAGGGCACGTACTGCATGGAGCACTGGGTGTTATACAAAAACAATGAAGTGTGGATCACTACATCAAAAACTAATGATGTATTGTATGGTGATTAACATAACATAATAAAATAAAATTTAAAAAAATGTATTTCTGACCTTCCTCTTCTTCAGATTCATGGTCATTTGCATTACTAATGATTCCACCTGCACACATAGGTTCCTTCCCATCTTGCCTTTGTGGATATAAATACAGAGACCATTAACTTGAAAGGTGCTAATATGATTAAAGCCCTCTGGAGAAGAAATACAAACCTAAGGTAATAGCTTTAAGAAATAATACAAATACTATAAGCAGTACTGAGACAAAAGAAATTCAGAGCTCCAGTTAAACTCTTCGCTCTCAAAGTTGAAGATAAAGTGAAAGCAATTGTTATAAGTCAGGAAAATAAATACTGTGGAAATTCAGAAAACATGGACTAATTGGCTCAATTCTGTAATGATACAAGACCAAATGGCATCTGTACAAGTGACGAATAACAAAATAAACCAAGGATGTTGATCTGCATTCATACACGTTGCTAATTTAAGAAGAGAATTAGATAACTGTTTTTCTGGATCCTAATGATAAAAATATAATCAATTATTCCAATTTAATTTTCTACTCATTCGTTTAAATATATATTTTTAAAGATTTATTTATTTATTTGAGAGAGAGAGGGAGAGAGAGGAAGAGAGGTAGCAGGGAGAGAGGCAGAGGGAGAGGGAGAGAAGCAGACTCCCTGTTGAGCACGGAGCCTGAAGACCCTGAGGTCAGGACCTGAGCTGAAATCAAGAGTCAGATGCTTAACCAACTGAGCTACCCAGGCGCCGCTCATTCATATATTTTTGAGCACCTGCTATGTGTAAGGCACTGGGGTTGCCATGGGATGGGAGGATTTAAAAATAAAAGGTGAAAATGAGCTCCTAATTTCAAGGTATATATGTATATATATTTTTGAACTAACATAATTCATGTACCATAAAATTTACCATTTAAATTTAAAGTGTAGGGCGTCCCTGGCTGACTTAGTCAGTGGGGCATGTGACCACTGATCTTGGGGTTTTTAGTTCAAGCCCTATGTTAGGTGAAGAGATTACTCAAAAAAATAAAATCTTAAAAAAATTAAAAAATAAATTTAAAATATATAATTTAGTAGGTTTGAGTATATTTCACAAAGTTGTGCAAGCATCATCGTTATCTAATTTCAGAACATTTTCATCACCCCCAAAGAAAACCTTGTATCTTCTTAGCAACCACATCCCATTTCTACCTCCTCCTAGCCTGTTGTGGCCACTAATTACTTTCTGTCTCTTAATTTTCCTACTCTGTACATTTCATATAAATGGAATCATACAATATGTAGCCTTTTTAGACTGGCTTCTTACATTTAACATAATGTTTTCAAGTTTCATCCATGTTGTAGCAAGTTTCAGGAGTTCATTCTTTTTTATTTCTAAATAATATTCCATTGCATTTTTTGGGAAAGATTTTATTTATTTATTTGAGAGAGAGAGAGAGAAAGAGCATGAGCAGAGGGGCAGAGGGAGAGGGAGAAGCAGGCTCCCGCGGAGCAGGGAGCCTGACGGGGGGCTTGATCATGACCTGAGCCGACTTGAGCCACCCAGGTGCCCCCCCCTGCATTTTTTTAAGTTTTATTTATTTATTTAAATAATCTCTACACCCAGTGTGGGGCTCAGATTCATGACCCTAAGATCAAGAGTTGCATGCTTTCTGACTGAGCCAGCCAGGCATCCCCCATTAAATGTTATACCACATTTCGTTTATCCATTTATCAATTGACAGATACTTGGATTGTTTCCACTTTTAGGCTATTATGAATATTGCTGCTATGAACATTTGTGTACAAGTTTTTGTATGAGCAAAGTTAATTAATATGGAATGATTAATTAATGTACTAATTATGTATGAATTAATGTGTATCAATTTATTGACACAGAAGTAATGAAATGTAGTAATAAGCATCATGTAGTGATTTTTATTGGTTTTGGCTTCCCAGCACCTATTCCTCCTTCCTACTAGTAAAAGTACCCATATTCTTTTATGTGTAATAACACAAGGAAGCTTCCAAGGAATCTGACTCCACACTCAAATCCAGGGTAGACCTTTTTGATCTAAGTCCAGCACATCCTATCTCCATGGACATTAATTAGTTCAGTGACAGGTGAGTGACCTTCATTCAAGCCAATGAGATATGAAAAGATCTTTGCTGGGGCTTCTAGGAAAGATGCTTCCTTGTTCTTCTGAAGTAGCTCCCTTGAGAGATGTTCTTTTACTACTAGAGATGAGGGAAGACATATAGTTCTCCTAGAAACTGCTACAACCATATTGAGATTGAGCATATTGAGCCATATTGAGCAAATTTTAGAAAATCAAATATTTTTTAAAGATTTTATTTATTTATTTATTTGAGAGAGAGAGAGAATGAGAGATAGAGAGCACGAGAGGGAAGAGGGTCAGAGGGAGAAGCAGACTCCCCGCTGAGCAGGGAGCCCGATGTGGGACTCGATCCCAGGACTCCAGGATCATGACCTGAGCTGAAGGCAGTCACTCAACCAACTGAGCCACCCAGGCGCCCAGAAAATCAAATATTTTGAAAAAGAAATGGAAAGAAACCAGGTCTTTGGTAATATCATGGAGCCTCAATACTGAGGACCAAACTTTGCCTGAGTTTTCAGTTAATGACTAGTAAATTCTCTTAATTGTTTAAGCGAGTTTGAAATGAGTTTTCTGTTGCTTACAATCAAAAGATTACATCATAATATTAATAGAAACTAAATTTTTATAGCGCTTTATAATGTAACTCTGAGCTATGTGAATTCAGTGGTGGACACATTGGATACAGCCTGAGGGAATCATTAAAGTCTTCATGCAGAAAGTGACATTTGTTGTTTTTGTTTTGTTTTTTAATTTATTTATTCATGAGAGACAGAGAGAGAGAGAGAGGCAGAGGCAGAGGGAGAAGCAGGCTCCCCGCTGAGCAGGGAGCCCGATATGGGACTCCATCCCAGGATCATGACCTGAACCGAAGGCAGACGCTTAACCATCTGAGCCACCCAGGCGCCCCAGAAAGTGACATTTGAATTACAACTTGCAATTTAGAAAGCATTTACTAAGTACAATGGACTAAACAAAATTAAGCAGATTTCTTTTATTGTAGACCTTCTCAGAGACTTTGATATTCATTCATAATATATTCATAATGTGAATTATAAATATATTCAAGAGAGGGATATAATATTTGGTGTTTACTTAATTTATTAATATCTGGACACCTAGTAATATCTCAAAGAATCCAGCTGGCTTGATAAACTGGCATGTATAATGTGTTAATGGGTGGCTAAAAGAGAAGAAAAGATCATCTTGGCCATCTTATTAGAAAATTTTTATGAAGATGAAGACATTTAAAACAAATTTTAAGAGATTGGCAAATTCTGAATAAGTAGAATGGATATAGGTAGCTTCTTGACTAAGTCAAGTTCATCAGCTAAACCCCTTAGTCAAGAAGAATTCTGAAAGGGTAGTCATCAGCAGTGTCATTCTTTAAAGTTTGTCAGTAAGGTGCTTTTTTCCTAGAGTCTTGGAGCAAATTCAACAAATTAAAGATAATAACTATTAGTAAAATAAGCTAAAGTGAAAAAATTTTAAATGTATTGCCCACTGTATTCATAGGAAATACCTGCAGAATGGAGGCATGAGTAACAGGCAACTGATTCCTTTATATTTGATAAAGCACCCAGTAATCAATCTGTTTGTCACATCTTGGTTTCACTATATAATTATGAAAGAACCCTGAAATAAATACTACATCTTTTCAGCTCTAGCTATCTAACAGGAACCACTGATAGTTGGAGAAAACTCTGCAAGTTCGTAGGTGATAAAATTAGGAAATAAAGGGTTGTTACTTTATTAGAATCATTAAGTGTCTGAAAACCCATTTACAATTATTGATAGTAACACCATTTACCACAGATGAACAGTCCTTTCTCTTTGTTTTTTTCAAATCAGGTCTATGAATAACAGAGTGATTAAAGCTTGAAAAAAAAAGAGACCAGAGATATTCATATATGTGTCCATTTTTTATTTTCCAAAGAAAATTGTACAACTTTGCCATAAGTTGCTTTCAACAAAGTTTTGGTTTACCCATAAAAAGATGGTGGGGAGGTGAGGATGGGGGTGGGTTTGGGGATAGGAGTGGGAGATTAACTAATAAAAGAAACCCAAAGACTATTTCTAGAAATGCTACACGGCAGAAGGAAGAAAATACAAACACTGGCCTTAAAACAAAGTCTCCGTTGACTTCTTACATCCATCAGTCAGTGCTTATCCAAATTCCCTGCTGAAGTAGCATCTTGCATACCACACATCTAACCCATAGAAGGTCAATTTGTCCTCAAGCAGGTAAAGCACACAAAACCAAATTCCTGGGCGGCAAAGATGCAAATGCTGACAAAATAAGGTGCTTATAGGGAACTTCTTATCAACAGCTAAGTCTTTAAAGGTATAAAAATCTGAGATACTCTTCAAGGTACCAGATTCATATACCAAACATTCACTGCCAAGTTTTGCTACTTAGTGGTTGAGTTTCTAGCTGAATTATCTTAAAAATATATAAATTATAAGAAATTATTATTGCCTTTCCCCTTCCCTTTAAAAATTACTACATTAGGGAGCGTGACTGGCTCATTTGGTAGAGCATGTGACTCTTATTTCAGGGTCATGAGTTCAAACCCCACATTGGTTTTAGAGATTACTTAAGGAAATTTTAGAAAAAATGGCTACATTACTACTTAGGACCCCAAGACTTGTTCATTGCCTTAGTCTTTCACTTTCCCTCATGACAATTTTTTTCTTGATATTTTACTCTGTTCCTCTGAACATGATTCCCAAAGGTCTTTTCAAATAATTCAATATTTTAGAAAATAAGGATATGATATATTTTCAGCAGAGTTAAAGGCAATTCAAGACTCTACTCTCTGGGGATTAACAAAAGATCACTCATTCATTAAATAATATTCTAATTACTTTCAATTGTTTCCATTGGACTATGGAATTTTTTATTATAGAGACAGATATTATCAATCACTATTTTTTCTTAAATCATTTTCAAAATATTGTGTAAGTAGAAAATAATGCACTGAAGATACACAAATATACAAGAGTATCTTTCATTATCTTAAAATTATCCCAGCTACTCCCCCATGGTATCACCCCAGGAAGTAAAAATCACGGAATACAACTATTTCTTCACCTTTCACCAAAGGCAAAGATGAAAGAATGCATTAACATAGTCTGCTCTGGGGCGCCTGGGTGCCTCAGTTGGTTAAGCGACTGCCTTCGGCTCAGGTCATGATCCTGGAGTCCCGGGATCGAGTCCCGCATCGGGCTCCCTGCTCAGCAGGGAGTCTGCTTCTCCCTCTGACCCTCTTCACTCCCGTGCTCTCTGTCTGTCATTCTCTCTCTCTCTCAAATAAATAAATAAAATCTTTAAAAAACAAACAAACAAACAAAAAAAAACAAAGTCTGCTCTGGAATGGTAAAAAGGCAAAACTGAGAAAATAAGGAAGATCCAGGTGATTGAGGAGAATTGAGAACTAAGTAAAAGATAAGGGTGGGAGAGAGAAAGACATTGACAGACACAAGTCCATACAGTTGGGCTGCAAGAAATATAAGATCCAGATAGAACATGGGTGCTGGGATAGAAAGATCAGTGTACTGGGAGTCAGGATATTGCATTCTTGCCACACCTCTCAGGTATCAGCTTTATGATGCTAGCTTTTGTTTCCTCATCTGAAGTATAAGGAGATTGAACAAACTGCCTCTGATATTCCATCTCTAACTTTCTAAGAACTGATGGAAGTCTCCCAAGTGGTGGAAGGTAATATAAGCCAAGATGGAAATTTGGAGGAATCTGAAGCCCAGCAAGAATTTCACAGAGTGTGAGGACAGGAATAGCCAGGGTAGAAAAAGAAACTGAGAAGTTGAAGAGTCAAGAGCAGATACTACATGAACTATCACCATTTTTTATACCAATGCTGTAAGAAAAGAGAAAATAATTTAATAACCTAAAATAAACCTAATAATGTGCTCACTGCTATTAGGTTGAGCCATATAAAAGTGCTGATAGTTGTTACAAAAATGGCAATTTCATATGGTTCAACTTAATATTTCCCATTATCCCATTTGGAGACAAGGAGTCTTTGTATGGATGATAATTAACTGATTTACTGTGATTTACATAGAAAACAACAGATTTGAGTCCTTAATATTTTGATAAAGCTGATATTACTCAGTAACTAGTAGAATTATTAAATGCCCCCTACCATCTATTATTATGGTTAGATTACTCTCCTTAAGACTATAATTCTAAGATGCTATATCCCCTTTTTGTCCCAGTATATTATGCCTTAATTTTCTACAAGAAAACTGACTCATAGAATCACAGAAATGAAAATATACAATTTTCTTTAGCATACACAGTATTGAAGAGACCTTGAAATGGGGTAGCCTATGGAAAGAAGTTTAAACGGTAATATGCCATCACTCTATAGGAGAAGGGGTACGAATAATGCCATATAAAAGAAACCATCCATCTACAGAAAAGGTTGGCAGTAAGAAAGATATTGAACCTATAAGAGTAAAGTGGTGTCCCAACTGTACAGCTCAAAAACTTCAAATTGATCCTTGCCTAATAATGAAGGAACTGAAAGAGGCATTTACTTATGATACTGTGGTTCTCTAGTAGAAGGAACTAGGTCTAAGGAACCAAGACACTAAAAAGAGAAGTAAAAAGGGGTGGCTCAATTTTTGCCATCCAAACACAAACACCAAAGGATTCAGTTGGTGTTGTAAAAAGCAGACTGATATCTGGAGATCTGAGTTTTGCCCCTAACTCTTGTCACTAATTTGTTGTATGATCTTGAGCAAGTCTTCACCTTCCAAAATCTGAATTTTCACCTCTTCAAAGTGAGGAAGTGGAGCAAATGATCTAAAGCAATAGAATTCCAAAATGACAGAAAATTTGAACAATAGTAGAAGGAACTTCCCTGTCCTTTATCCAAATTCATTTGCTTTATTAGTCTATCTTTACATATAGACATAAATATATGTATTTTTTTCTGAACCATTGGAAACTTAGAGCCATCATACTCTTTTACTCCTAAATATTTCAGTGTGTTATTTATTAAGAACAAGGCATTCTCTTATGTAGTTACAGTATAGATATAAAAATTAGGACATTTAACATTGATACAATACTATTATCTGATTCACAATCCATGTTAAATTTTGTCAGCTGTCCTAAACACATTATATAAGGTTATTTTTTTTCTCAGTCCAGAATCCGATCTAAGGTCACACATTGCATTTAGTTGTCATGTCTCTTTTGCCTCTTTTAATCTGGACCAGTTCCTCAGCCTTTCTTTTTGTTTCCTGACCTTGACATTTTTGAAGAGTACAGACCAGTTATTTTGTAAAATGGCTCTCAATTTGGGTTTGTCTGACATTTCCTCATGATTAGATTCACTTTGTACATTTTTGTCAGGATTACCAGTGAAATGATGTTGTGTCCTCAGTGCTTCTTATTAAGAGATACATAAAGTCAGTCCATCCCAATATCTGTGATGTAAGCTTGATGACTTGGTTAAGGTGGTGTTCAAGAGGTTCCTCCACTATTTCCCCTTTATAACTATTAAGTAGTTTATGGAGAGATACTTTGGGATGTAAATATCCTGCTCCTCATCAAACTTTCACCCACCAGTTTTAGCATCTATGAATGAGTTTCTTCCTCCATCATTCCATTTATATTTATTTGTTGTCATCCTACTGATAGGAAAAGCTTTCAATTTTCCTACATTTATATAATGATTATTTACTTATTTATTTCAGTGTGGACTCATAGACTCTTATTCAATTGTTTATAACCCATTACTAATAGTAATTATTTTTATTAAAGCAGGGCTTCTTAATCTTTCTTTGTACCATGGATTCCTTTGGCAGTATGGAAAAGCCTACAGACCTCTTGTCAGAATGTTTTTAAATGCATTAAATAATTACAGAGGATATTACATTGGCTTACAAAGGAAACCTAGGATGCCTGGGTGGCTCAGTCAAGAGCATCAGACTCTTGATTTTGGCTCAGGTCACGATCTCAGGGTCATGAGATAGAGCCCCATATTGGACTTTGCATTCAGCAAGAGTCTGCTTAAGATTCTCTCTCCCTCTCCCTAACCCCAAAACAGATAAATAAATCTTTTTTAAAAAGAGCTTTACAAAAAAAAAAAGAGCTTTACAAAGGAAACCTATTATACCAAAATAGTTATCAAAATATTAAAAATTTACATCACAATGTGTTTCTTTATTAACACATTAAATAACAAGGTCTAGTGGTAAAGGGTGTGAACTATATCAACATGTCCACAACTACAGTGTGATAGGAAATTATCTGTGATTTCTATCAATGAAATTCACAAGTACGAGTATTGCTAATACTGCAGTGATTTTGTTACTAACATTCATACTAAAAGGAAATGCTAGGGATGCCTGGGTGTCTCAGTTGGTTTAAGCGTCTGCCTTCAACTCAGGTCATGATCCCAGGGTCCTGGGATCGAGCCCCGCATCGGGCTTCTTGCTGAGCAGGAAGGCTGCTTCTCCCTCTGCCTGCTGCTCCCCCTGCTTGTGCTCTCTTTCTCTGTCAAATAAATAAATAAAATCTTAAAAAAAACAAAAACACACACACACACACACACATACACGAAAAACCATAGGTGAAGAGTCCAGGGCCCTGTAGCACTAAGGCAAAAAATGGGCCCCCTGAAGAATGGCCTGGAGCTGGTTGTGGATCCAGCAAGACCCAGCAAGGTAGAGAGACTGAAGCCCAAATAAGAGGAATGACATACCCAGGATCCCACAAAGAATGGAGTCAGAAGCAGTGGCCAGAAAAGTCATCTTTAGAAGGCTTGGTGAATGAAAAAACTTAATGGGCAGCTATTCAAACTGTGGCTTCTAAAATGACTGAAGAAACAGAAGCCTTATGAATTCCAGCTTGGATTCAGGACTAACAATAAGGATCTGTTTATGCTATATGACACAGAGGTTGACAATAAAGGGGGACAAAAGGCCCAAATTCCATTAGGATAAAGGGGATGACTTGTGTCAATTTTTCTATAGGTTTTAGTCTACAATGTGATTTTCCCTTAAGAAATCAAATAGTGTCACTGTTCTCCCAGATCAGTGATAATAAACCATAGCAGCTTGACTCTTAATGTCTATGCGGTACTATTGCAGGTTATGAGTAACAATATAGTCACATAAAAGAATTTTATTTACACACAAGAATTCTGAAAATCATCCCTAGATTTAATAAAAAATAGTATTTTCACATGTAATTTTTTCATTTTACTTAAGAAAGACTGTTCTTGAGGTTCTCACAATTTAACTTCTGAACTTAAAAATTAGAAACAAAATGAGATTGAGCTGAATACCTAGTTACTTATCTTATAGACCACCCCAGGAGAGGCATCAGTTTGCATCATGGTGGAAGTTGCAGTGAACTCTGGAAGCAGAAGCAAGGGCCCAGCCCACACATTTAGAGTAGCTGAATGGAGCTAAAACTTAAAAAAATAATTTCAGAAGGGTAACTTTAAAAAAAAATATTTTATTTATTTATTTTACATGGAGTGGGGAGCAAGCACAAGCAGGGGGAGCAGAGGGGCAGAGGGAGGAGCAGGCTCCCCGCTGATCAGGGAGCCCGATGTGGAGCTCAATCCCAGGACTCTGGGACCAGGACTGGAGCTGAAGGCAACCACTTAACTGACTGAGCCACCCTGGTGCCCCAAAGTTTTTTTTTTTTAAGATTTTTTAATTTAATTTAATTTAATTTATTTGACACACACACACACACACACAGAGAAAGAGAGAGAGAGAGAAAGAGAGAAAGAGCACAAGTAGGCAGAGCATCAGGGAGAAGCAGGCTACCCAAACAGGGAGCCTGATCCCAGGACTTGGGGCTCGATCCCAGAACCCTGGGATCATGACCTGAGCCAAAGGCAGGCGCTTAACTGACTGAGCCACCCAAGCACCCCTAGAAGAGTAACTTTGAATAATAAAGTTCAAATGCAATGCTTTCTAGATTGATCAAAAGTATTTATTTATTTAAAAGATTTTATTTATTTATTTGACAGAGAGAGACACCGCGAGAGAGGGAACACAAGCAGGGGGAGTGGGAGAGGGCGAAGCAGGCTTCCCACTGAGCGGGGAGCCCAATGCAGGGCTCAATCCCAGGACCCTGGGATCATGTCCTGACCTGAAGGCAGACGCCCAACGCCTGAGCCACCCAGGCTCCCCGATCAAAAGTATTTAGATTTAAGTTATATTTAATCTCTTGACTTGTGATTTTCTTTGGGGGTGGGTGGGTAAGAGTTTTGGGTCTGTCTAAACTAATCAAAGGATCTCCCCACTCCTGCTTTAGGAAGTTTGAATTCCACTAGAAACTAGATTTTACTTCTCTACCACTGATCTTCCTTAAAACTCCTCACCAAATCTATGTATGTTGGTAAGACTATTCTATTCTTCCTGAAATAAAAACTGTTTGTGAACACTCATGCAAAGTTAAACAGTACATAATTCCTAAGGCTTCTTTCTTCAGCACTTAAAATCTGAAGACCTGCACATCCTTACACTTACACTTTTCTTTCCTGACATTCCTCTGATCTTATTTTTCAATACTGGACTGTGTCCTTATTCACATTTCCATTAAATCACTGCCCACTCCAGCTCCTTTCTGTTTAGATGGTTCTTAACTATTCATTGCTCCCATTTCTTGATCTGCATGTTCAGAACCTGAGAACTGCATATGAACAAAGGGGTAGAATTTTGTAAACCACAAGTTAATATATAATTTATGCGATTTTAAAAAAATGAATTAACTATAATGAATTTTCACTGATTTGAGCCTAAGATAGAGAGTTTTATCTCCACTACCAGATTGCATTTTAAGAATAGCCCTGTCTTGGGGCACCTGGGTGGCTCAATTGGTTGTAGGTCTGACTTCAGCTCAGGTCACTATCTTGGGATCCTAGGACGGAGCCCCTCCTTAGGCTCCACAATCAGCAGGGAGTCCGCTTGTCACTTTCCCTCTGCCCCCTCCCCCTGCGTGTGCTCTCTCTCTCTCAAATAAATAAATAAAATCTTAAAAAAAATAGCCCTGTCTTGTCCAACTTTATATCCCACAAAAGACCTAATACTGCTATCTATGCATCTAGGAAGTATCCATTTGCTGAACAAATGTTCAGAAAGTGTTAGCACACAACAATCTTAGTCTACTTAACAAAAAACTCTCGTAACAAATCTGGACTGGTTCTTAAGACCATGGTTATGCTTAGGAGACATCAGCTCAACAAATAATTTAGAAATATTTACAATAGAGGAAAATCATGATAAAAGTGTCATTCCAAACCAAACAACAAAACAGATCCATATTTACAATGTTTGGTATAAGACTCAAAACATTTGAATCTGAATTAATGAATCTCTAGATACACATAAAATTACACAGCTCTCCTGTTTCCTTTCGTTCCCAGTTATATCTTTAAAGTTTGCGGTACACAAAAAGTTTGCAGTGCTTCCAGATTTTCTCCATGACATCTCTTGCAAGCCTCTCACAGACTCGAGATAACTCTAGTTAGAGCTGAAGCCCATGGAAGAACTGACTTTGGGAAGAGGGGGAATTCAGGATAATAATAACCAACCACATTAACAAAAAGGAAAAGTTATCTTTTAAAATAAAATTGTAGGTTTTTTTTAATCGAGTAAACAAGTGCTATCAAAATGTATTCAAAACCTTAAAAAATGATCTCGAATGCGGGGAGGAATAAGAGAATTACAAGATCTAATAGAAAACATGACACATCATGTTAAAAAAACGATTTTACATTGAACAAATAACCTCTTATCACCTCTAAACGCCTCTTGTCTAGGATCTCGAATTGGCCCTTCTTCTGACGTAGTAAACGCTACATAGTTGATTTGGGGTAAATTGTTTCTATGGCTTTTGCTAACTGGTCTGTTGTAGCTTGCCCGGTAGGACTGAGGGTCCCAAGATAAAGCCTGGGGGGCTGTCCAAGGTTGCTTAAAACTGTAGGAAATCGAGGGTTTATCTTTACAGTGTCAGTTACGGTTTGATTTGGGGAAGAACTCGAAGTCTTCGGAATCCAGCCCGTCAGAGCTCTGGATCTTAACTTCCCCATCTGTAAAATGGAGCAGGCGATCGCCACTTAGAGGAAGAATTACAGGATCACAACCCGTAGCTCCGCCAACGTGAAAGCACCCATCCAGTTGGGGCAAGGAGTAGGCAGCGCGCTGAGAAGAGCGAGAACAGGGCAGTTCGCAGGAAGTGCTTCAGGGTTGGGAGGGGAAATAGAGGGCGGAGGCGGGAATGTGAAAGCCGAGCGCTAGCTGCGGAGTTTGTACCGAAGCTCAGGGGAGGCGGGGCGAAGCTGAGGTGAAGGGGTTAGTCAGTGGATAGGCAAGACGGGCCACCTCCCCCGAAAAGAGAGGGCTGGGTGCGGGGGAAGCTCTGAGGTGGCGGCCGAGGAACGTGGGGGGAGGGGGGGAAGCGAACGCTCTCAGGAAAGGGGCGGGAAGCGCGCGCCACCGCGCGCATGCGCGCGCCCAGCTCCTCCAGCTCACAGGCCTGGGCTTCTGACCGCGCGCCGAGCGCCGACGGTGCGGACGTTAGAGAAGGAGGAGTCACGCTCCCCCTCCTCGCCCAGCCGGGACCTGAGAGTCCTGCCTCGCGTACCCGGTGGTGGCGGGTCGTCACTTTTTTCTTCAGTGGGGATTTAGGTAGCAGGGAAAGGAACCACGTTTCTCTCCCTTCCTCTTTTCTTCCCCCTCCCCGACGAAAAATGGGACGGGAGGTCCTGGGCGTGTCAGGGAGAGTCCGCTCCGGGTTTTCCCGCCTACTTTAACTCCGTGAGCGCTTCGACCGCGCGGCGCTTCACTCCACCGGGCGCGCCCGAGCCCTCCGCCGGAACTCGTTCCGCCTCCCCCACACATCTTTCTCCGGCAACGCAAAGTGGAAGCTCGGACCTCTTTCCCTGAGCTCCTCAGGCCAGGCTGTCACCCCCTGTCTTTTCGGGGTTGCGACTCTGACAGCCTCTGGCAGCTAGAGTTCTCTATCAAGGTTGCTCTGAGGGACTACTTGATGTCTCCGTGCGCTCGGTGGTGCGGCCGCGCTCTGAGCTCTTCCTGGAAACTCCCGCCTCGGGGAGCCAGGAGAGCCCGGCCGGGGGGAGGGGAGCGGAGGGGACGCGCACGCCCCCTGTCCCGGGGGAGGGCTCCGTGCCCCCGCCCTTCTCCCTGCGGGGAGGGGAGGGAAGGCGCGAGAGGGGGAGGGGAGGGAGCGGGGCACGGAAACGGGGGGGCGCGGCTTCCCGCCCCACCCCCCGCCTCGAGAACAACGGGTTCCCGCTGCTGCCCCCTGCCGCCCACAGCGCCTCGCACCCCGCGCCCCTCCCCGGCTCCGAGAGGGGCGTCGGGGGCGCCGCTGCCTCCGGGGCCGTGGGAACCGGAGCCGAGACTTACAAGAACTGACCGGTTTCCTGTCAGAAAACTTCCAGTTACTTTAGAGAAGCCGGTTGGGCTAAGTTGGTCCCAGCCGGGGTTGGCCACATTTTGACTACAGCCTGGTGACCTCCCTTCTACTTTAAAACAACGGGGAATAATCTTGGGGGAAGCAGTCGGTTGATAAAACCAAGAGCAACACCACGTTGCACCGCTCCGACTAAAAGGAAATTAAGCAAAATACTGATTGTGAGGAATTTTAAATAAAAGGCCACCAAACAGAAGGAACTCGGGTTTTTCAAGTTAAAGCCCCCCCGCGCCCCCGCAACTGTATGTACGCAAAGATTTAAGTCATGAGAGTTTACTACAGCAGTACATCTGCTTGTAAGCTTACTTACTCTGTAGTCTAAAAAACCTTGGTGAACTTTTAAAAAGACGTTTGTTTCTGAATCCAACAGGAAAAAAACCAATTCGAAAGAGCCTGAAAAAGTTCAATTAGAATAGCAGCCACATTTCAACATTTCCCAGATTTTGCAATATTAAACTGTGAGGGTTTGTGCCAAATTTTAAGGCAAGAATTCTTACTGCCAAATTACAAATTTCTCAAAATGAGGGGTGTTCAACCAAATTGCTGCCAGACCCCATAAACAGGCACTAACAGCACTGCTATAATTACACCTTATTATCTCCCTCTCAGTCTTACTTGATTCACTGCCGGATAAAATCCTCATCCCGGGCGTCACTAGCTGGCCTTTTTCTGGGGCTGAACAATCACACACCTCCCATTCCTCAGTTCACCCAATGCCTCTTTAGTTGTATAACTGATCCTCTATTCCATTCTTCACAGTCCATCTCTTCCTAAAATGTAACCCAATCAGATAGGTTATTTTCACCCCAGCTTCCCTAGGGACTAAGAAATGAAGAAGATGAAAACAAATTTATCGGAATTACAAGAAAAATTTCTTCTTTGAAGAAAAGGATTTAGGCCAAGAAACCAAATTTGTTGTTTAACTCAAGCCCCCTACAGGGATTTAGCATAGTGGGTTGAATGCAGTTAAACCAGCTTAATCACTTTCTTTGTTCTGGGCTCTTTGCATTTATTTAATGTTGTATTTTAACACGATTTGACACAACCTATACTAATTTCTTCTGTTAGTGTAGAGTCTACATTGTAGACCATACAACACTTAGCAAAACTTAAGTTTCTGTGGAACCTTTGGCATTTTGTAGAATTCTGTACTAAACTGCTGTATGACCAAGACAACAAGAGGGGTGGTTTTGGGTGGGGGGAGGGGGGTAGGAAGTCATGTTTTCATTTTTTAAATCCAGAGATTTTTAAAGCACAAAAGATTGGCCATTGTAGACCACTTAATTCTTTTGGTAGGATATGTAGCTCCACAGCCCTCACTAGGAGTCGTATTTACTCATTTTTGTCTGAAAGTTTTGTTGTTGTTGTTTCAATGCGAAGAAAAGAAAGATAATGCTGGATCTCATCCCCGATAGATTTTAATTCTTCTAGCCTTTCTCCCTCTTAAATAACAATTCTACCCTGCTTCTTACCAGCCCCAGATTGAGGGGTATTCATTCACAAATGACTCTTGAGCCTCCTTCTGAAAGTCCGCTTCCTTATAAAGCCAAAACCTCAATACTAAGGCTCAATGAATTGAGGCTTGTAAAGATGCAGGCGGAAAACCTAAATGCCTGAGAGAAATAATCGCCTTTCTGTTTTGGCGTTATCCAACATGCAGGAATATCTGTCCACTCTGTGTGAGCCAGACACTGTTCTAAGCTCTTTATATGAATTAACTCCTCACAACAGGCCTAAGAAGTGGGTACAATTGTTGCCACTATTTTATAGATGAGGAAATTGAGACACGGAGAAGTTAAGTAACTAGCACAAGATCACCCAGGCTACAGTCTGCAGAGTCAAGTTTTGAACCCAGGCTGCTTCCATTATTCTTATCATCATCCAAGCTGGTTAGTTAGCAGTCTAGCTGTCCACAGAGTGAAGAGTCACCATTCGTTCACCACATTGTTCATTCAGGATGACCAAGTCCTGGGCCATGTTTTTTCCTCTGGAACTCCAGTAAAGTGAAATTCATTGAGATCTGCTTAGGAAAAGCATTTTCAAATAAAACTACTCTCTTGGAAGCCAGCCTCAGACTGTTAGCATATGTATTGTAAATGCTAACCAGGACAGATACATCCAAATGTACCAGATTCAGAACATTCCTACCTCACATTTTAAAGAAACAAGACGGTTAGAAAGCAACTTGGTTTCTCTGATTTTGAACTAGGTAGGAACCAGGAGGTAGAGTGGGAAGAGATGAGGTGATAGAAACCAAGAGAAAATAAATGGAACCTATGTGCACATGCAGAGATTGGTACTACACTGCAAGGAATGAGGATCAAGGTCACGTAGAAGAAAAGTATGTCCATGTATTATGGCAGAACTAGAAAAGGAACATGAATATCAAAACCAAGTACATGGCAAGAGGAGGCAGTGAGGAGTCGGTTTGGGTTTTCCCCATATGGAGTTCAGATAAATTAAGATAAATTATGGAGTTCAGATAAGTGGAATTTTAGGCTAGATTAATAGAAATATAGCATCTGGGGCGTGCCTGGGTGGCTCAGTCATTAAGTGTCTGCCTTGGGTTCAGGTCATGATCAGGGCCCTGGGATTGAGCCCCGCATCGGGCTCCCTGCTTGGCAGGAAGCCTGCTTCTCCCTCTCCCACTCCCCCTGCTTGTGTTCCTTCTCTCACTGTCTCTCTCTCTCTGTCAAATAAATAAAATCTTAAAAAAAAAAAAAGAAATACAGCATTTGGAACAAGGGGAAAAAGCTCCACTTTATTCTGTTTAGACCACATCTAAGTAATGTGTTCAATTTTAGAGGGATATAATAAAGAACAGCCACCCAAGATGGTGAGGAGACTTGAAACCCTGGCTTATGAGGAAGAGTTGAAGAATTCATGAGTGATAGAAGAACCATCTTGAAATAACCAAAGGATTACTGTATGAAAAAGGAATTAAACTTGTCCTCGGGGGGGCCCAAGACTAGAACTGATGATTAGGAGCTTTAGAAACACACATTTTAGCTCAGAATATGGAAGAAGTCATGTGAATATGAAATAGACTGTCTTAGGATGTAACAAGTTCCACATCCCTCACGAGAAGCATACAAAATGCACATGGTGGCTGGACTATATAATATTCAAAATGCCTATCATCCTTGCTCTGTCATTCACTTAGACACTGTAAAAAGAGGAAAAACAATATAACCCACCTCATTAATTTGTTGACAAGCACTTAGCACATAGTGATAAGTGATAGCACTCACTAAAAGTCAGCTCATAGTAACATCCCTGAAGTTCTAAGATTTAGTATTTATAAATTTATCAGTGGGCAATTATTTAAGGCTTGTGTTTATAGATCACTTTTTCTGGCATTATCAATATTATCCTGAATGGTGGCTTGGGTATCACTTAGCAATTTTAGGATACCTCGATGCAACTAAAACTTGTTTAGTAGCATCCAGGGAGCAATATTGTGAATTCTACACCATCAGGATTTTAAAAGTCGAATAGTAGCACTACACTGCAATTCCAGAGGCAAACAACATGATAAGATAATGTGGGGTGACGGTAGGAAGGGTGGAGAAAATAAACTTAATAAAATCTGGCCGACTGAGAGAACTTAAGCAGCACAGCTTTGCGTTAACTGTTGAAAAGCAATAGCAGCTGAGGTCAGCCTTACATTTCACATACGAGATACAGATGAAATGGCTCATCTTGAGCAAAGGGTGTCATGAAGTCCATGAAACCAACTGGAAAAGCTGTGTACAAAGAAAGACAAGCCAACCAGTGATCTAGTTACCTGCTCACCCTGGGAAACAAGTTCTGTAAAGACTGCTGTTTCACAGAGAATAAGGCCGACCTCAGCAACATCTTCAACAAAAAGAAAATGTGTGTGACTGCTAAAAGGGCCAATAAAGTTGTCTTAGCAATCAGACTTACTTAAGTTCTTCGTTCCTCCGACCCAAAAGGGAAAATGGAGAGGAGGCAGCACAGCTGTGGAGTAGGACGAAGCTGGGGCTAGAATCTAGGCTCTGCAGAGGCTAGATGAGTGACTACAGCAAATGACTTGACCTCTTCAGGCCTCAGTTTTCTCATCTGTGGAATGGAAATAATAGCATACATAGCATTATTGTGAGGATTATAGGATTTTTGTGAGGGATTATCGGATCCTCCTCATAGTACTTGTGTGAGGATTTTAGGATATATTATATGTAAAATATACTTAGGGGGCACCTGAGTGGCTCAGTCAGTTAAGTGACTGACTCTTGATTTCGACTCAGGTTATGATCTCAGGGTCCTGGGATAGAACCCTGGGACGGGCTTCACACTCAGCCTGAAGTCTGCTTGTCCCTCTCCCTCTGTTCCTCCTCCTCTCTCTCTCTCAAATAAATAAAATCTTAATACACACACACACACATATGCACACATACATACTTAGGACAGTGTCTGACACATAGTGACTAATACATTATCAGAATAAAGTTCTACTGGAGAATGGGGGAAGAAATTGTGGCCATATTAGTGTTTGCAATATAGATTCTGCCGTCTAGAGATAGCAACATTATACAAAGGGAATGGAGAGCCATGACCACCACACAACCCTCTCAGGTGGTCACTAAAAGGCCTAACGCTTAGAACTTACAAAATTTATAGAAGGCCAGATGAAATAGAATTGCAAGTGTCCTTACTCCAAATGCAAGGTAAATAATTTCCCTTCTCTCTCCTTTGGTTCTGTTTTTCTCTTCATGCTTTAATCATTTTGACACCAAGCTGTACAAAAGTAATTTAAAATTAACATGTCTGACACTTGGTAGCTAGCAGAACCTGATTCTGAACCCTGCCCCCTCTCCAGGGCAGCCAAAAGTCTTCTTTGATTGGCTACCGGTCCTGCAGCAGCTGATGAAGGGCCCAGGAAAACACATCCAACAATTAATTTGCTAATTTAGTTTTCTGTTTAATTTGAAACCAGAAAATCCTCAATCACTCAGGAGCTTGGCTTTCTGGCTCAAGCATTGGCTTCTGAAACTTCTTGTTCAGTAGTGAGCAAAGAAACAGAAGCGGAGAAAGCTTACCTTCATAGGTACATACCATGCCCCCATGCCCTTCTCACTTCAAGATGATTTTCTATAGGATCACAGTTCATAAGGACTTTTACAAGAAAAATTGGGAGCAACACATTCATATTCAGTGTAAGTAAACTGCTTCCTTAGTTACAGGGAATTTCTAGACCAATATGTTTTCAGGATTTAGAAAACTTATCTTAGGGTTACAGACAGACACAGAAGGGTTTCTACCATTAGAAATAAGCATTGCCTTAAATTATGAAGCAGCTTTCAGGTTCCCTGGGAACTTTTCTGTTGATCTTTCTTTCTTTCTTTCTTTCTTTCTTTCTTTCTTTCTTTCTTTCTTTCTTTCTTTCTTTCTTTCTTTCTTTCCTTTCCTTTCTTTCTTTTTCTTTTCTTTCTTTCTTTCTTTTTCTTTCTTTCTTTCTTTCTTTCTTTCTTTTTTCTGTTGATTTTAAAAGGAAGAGGCAAAGGCAATTTGTATCAGAGATTGAAAAAATTTGTATAAGAGAGTTTAGTGAGAAGACACACACAGGTCCCTCTGGTAATTTTCCCTTTCTGGATAGAGTCTCAGAATTAAGAAGAGGGGGCAGGCCTAGCCATCAAGTGTGCACCAGAATCCATACCCTTTCTGTGACTTAGAGTGGATTTTGTTTAGTGGGTGGTTTAATTTTACCCCTTATTTTCCCACCTCAGTCAGGTTAAACTCTTTTGCCTAAGACCTTCTATAATCTGGCCCAACCCTACCTATCAATCCCTACTTCTAATTCTTCATCAAAGTATGTATTCTAATTTGGTCAGACTCCCTGTTCTAAGAACATGCTGCTGTGTTGCTGCCTCTGAACCTCTATTCATTTCCCTGCTGATTTCCCCCACATGCTCCTCTTTCCTTTATTCAAATCCTGTCCAAAACTCAAAATCTTATTTCCTCTACTCAATCTTCCCCACCACTGACTTCTCCCCTTCTGGTCTTCATATTGGTAACATTTATACAATATACCACAGGTTGACCACTGTGATGAAACCATGCTCAGTTATTTCTTATCTCATTTCTAACTTCCCAAATAAACAACAAAGTTCATAAAGCTGGGGTCCATGTCATAGCCTTGGTATCCCTCACAGGGGTTCTCTAACCTGGCTATCCATGATAATCATCAGATGCTTGTTTTAAAACAGATTATTGGGGGGGCGCCTGGGTGGCTCAGTTGGTTAAGCGACTGCCTTCAGCTCAGGTCATGATCTCAGGGTCCTGGGATCGAGCCCCGCATTGGGCTCCCTGCTCGGTGGGAAGGCTGCTTCTCCCTCTCCCACTCCCCCTGCTTGTGTTCCCTCTCTCGCTGTCTCTCTCTGTGTGTCAATTAAATAAATAAAAAAAATAAAATAAAGCAGATTATTGGGGGCACCTGGGTGGCTCAGTTGTTAGTTGGCCTTAGGCTCCGGTCTTGATCCCAGGGTCCTGGGATTGAGCCCTAGCCCCACGTCCTGCTCTGCGGGAAGCCTGCTTCTCCCTCTCCCTGCTTGTGTTCCCTCTCTAGCTGTCTCTCTCTCTCTGTCAAATAAATAAAATCTTAAAAAAAAAAAACAAAAAACACAGATTATTGGGTTTTACTCTCCCTGAGATTCTGTTAGGTCTAAAAGGGGACCCAAGAATCTGTATTTTTTGCAGGTGCTCCAGATGTCGTCAGTCCCCTGATAGGATTTGGAGAATCATTGCTCATAGCACACAGCAAGAGTCACTCAGCTTGAGTAGGAACATTTAGGTATAAACCACAAAATATGTACTTATTTATATCACATGGTGACCTAATCAATGGGCATTCACACTGCCAAATTTACACCTCAGGGCACAAATTGGAAGGCATATAACCTGGCTTACCTTCTGTGGCTCCAGTATGGTGGTTTGAAATCCAAATCTCCTTTCACCTTATGATCTCTTTGTAATTACAATCGCAGAGATCAGGTTGATGGAATTGATACAACTATAGCTGGTTAGAAATAGGGACTCATTTCCCATCCTTTTCCATTAGTTGCAATCTATAGTATTTGTGGAGTGGTATTTAGGGGCAAGAGGACTTTGGCATGTGAAAAACTGGTCACATTCTGCCCCAGGCCCAACTGCAAAATTGGTAAAATGTTCCTGCCCAGTTCTCACCCCATATCCTAAATCCAACTCAAGTGTTAAATGATGAAGGATTAAGCTGTGATCCCCTCCTGGGATACTTGTGTTTCAGAGGGAATCCTCTGGAAGTGAGAAGAGAGGATTATCTTAATGACTCCCAACCTTATTTGATAGGCAGAGAGCCAGAGCCCAAGATTTGGGAAAGCATTTTCTTAGAAGATGACCCCTGAACACCTCTCTGATACCTCCTGTACTCTACCATCTTCAATAAAGTGAACAATGACCATAAAAGATTCCAATCATTGTTCTCAGAGCTGAGCGAATGGGACCCTTTCTGTTTAAATGTGAACATGTTCGTCTGCTGTGGCTAGTGTTAGAAGCAGCATCTGGCTCACAGAGTCCCATCACTGCTTTGTCGAAATGCTATATTCTGGATTTTCCGTATTCTTACACTACTAAATTCAAAGAGGGAACCCATGAAGTGTTTTTTTATTCATTCAACAAATATTTATCAAGTGCCTATTATGTCCTAAGTACTGTCCTATATTCTAGACATACAACAATGAACAGATAAAATTCATGGAGGCTACATTATAGTGGGGGGCAGGGTGAGGAAAGGGCAAGATACAAACAAAATAAACAGTTATATAATATGTTAAATGATAAATGCCATGGAGAAAAAATAAGCATAGAATAGAAATGAGAAGTGTTGGGGGGGAAGTTTTAAATTTTAAACTGAATGAGCAGGGAAGCTCTCACTGACGAGTAAAGACCTGAAAGAGGTGAGGAAGCAAGCAAGCCGTATAGATATCTGACAAAAGAGAATTCCTGATAACTGGCTTAATACCTCTCAGAGCATGGCTTAAGAGTTAGGACTTGCAAATTCTTTTTTTTTTAAAGATTTTATTTATTTATTTGAGAGAGAGAATGAGAGAGAGAGAGCACATCAGAGGGGATAGGGTCAGAGGGAGAAGCAGACTCCCTGCCGAGCAGGGAGCCCGATGCGGGACTCGATCCCGGGACTCCAGGATCATGACCTGAGCCGAAGGCAGTCGCTTAACCAACTGAGCCACCCAGGGGCCCAGGACTTGCAAATTCTAACCTAAGTTGAGTGTCTTTGTTGAATTCACAATAATTTCCCCTTTGAAAGTTACTCAGCCCTTAAAGCTATAAAGGCTTCTAAGGCTCAGTTGAAATTTTCAGGTTGAAAAGTAGATTTTACCTTTTTTCCTGAAAGCCAAATAGTACTACCGTAGTCACTTAGAGGTACGGAAATCCACCCAAAAAGCAAACAAGTAAAACTTCTTGAAATTTTCAGCTAAAAGATTTTCATTTATGTTAATTTACTTTAACTAAAAACATTATTCACAGAAATAACTGGACATTGGATTTTAAATGGGTTTGTTTTAAAAAATGAAAAATAGTTTCATTTGGTTCTCAGAACAAATTCTGAAATGTGTAAGACTGGTATTATGTTCAGTTTACACAAAAGAATGCTAAGACTCAGAGAGATTAAGTGCCTTGCCTTAGGTCACACAGCTAATAAGTGGTTGAGCCAGTGTTAAAACTCAGGCCTTTTGACTCTAAATCCCATGTTTTTTCCCTCTATCATAGCTGCCATTTCAGTTCCCAATTTAGGAAAATAGCTACACCACAGTATTTACTTACAAAATTTAAGCAACCTCTAGATGCCCTGTGAAACCACATCTGTCACATAAAAAAGAAAAATATCAACAGCATATTGGAAAAGCTAGTTGTGAAGTTAAACTTAAAACCAAAAGGACAGACAGCTGGCACCAGTTCCTAAGGCCTCAGTTTTAAAGGCTGGAAGTCTAAATCACAGAAGAAATATTATACCTTTCTACCACGGGGCTCTGGTAGAAGGAATGCTTTCCACCTTGGTCAGAGTAGATGCTGAGAAGAAGCATAATGTTCCATTAAGCACTAAAGTTTATCAATACCCTAGTTCAGGCAAAAGGAGGTATAGATAAAGAAGTGGTTATATTTCTGGAATTTGGTTCTTTCCCCCCATTTCCAAAACCACTATGGTCAGGGCCCTTGTCACTTATTCCTCACATTTCTGTGAAAGCCTGCCATCTGGTTTTCCCAGTTCTGTTTCTCCCCTTTCTCTGACCTGTTTCTCAAACCTTTATTGTACATCCTCCAGATTAACCTTTCTGAAGTATTATCACCCTTTTGCATAAAGACCTTTAATGACTCCAAAATGTAAGTAATTTCAAGAAAAGATTCCGTTTAGTATTCAAGATCTTATCTAATACAGCCTACTAAAACTGACACAAGATGAAAGAAAAAATGTGAATTGCCCTATATCTATTAAAGAAATTGAATTTGTTATCAATAATCTTCCCTAACGAAAGCTCAAGGCCCAGATGGTTTCACTGGCAAATTCTAGCAAACATTTAAGGAAGAAGTAACATCAGTCTTACACATATTCTTTCAGAAAATAGAAGAAGAGGGAATATTTCCAACTTGTTAGACCTTCTCTAGCCAACCAGATCTTTGACACTTCTGCCCAACCACCAAAAACTGTGTTTCCTAATTACCCCACACACAACATGCTGCATGCCTTTGCTGACACTTTCCCTTTCTTGGAATGCCCTCCCCACTCCTTTTGCCTATACAAATACTTTGGATGGATAAGAGTGAGGATTCTTAGATAATCTGAAGCTTAGGTTTATTCTTTTGTCATCTGCATGTGAAGAAGACAAGTACAGCCTTGAGAAGTGAGCATAAAAAAATAGAACAAATCATTGTTAGTACTATACATAGACATTAAGCCCAGCACAGTGTACAGAAAAGAAGAGTCAAGGGATTTTCCGATTCAACAGGGAGAAGTGTTCCCACTCATCAGTAAAATGGAATATAGAATTGTGCAAAATGTGAAGAAAGTGAGATTTTTAAAAAAGAAAAAGAATAGCAGAATACCAATAAAAGTCTTTTATGTCATTCAGCCTTTCAACAAATATTTATTGAGAGCCTACTATGAGCCAAGCATGGTGCCAGGCATTGTGCATACCCTTGGTAGTCCCTGCCTTCACAGAACTTCCAGTCTAGTGGAAGAGACAGACGATAAACAGAAAATCAGAATTATAAGTTGTGATTCACTTTTCTGAATGAAAAGAACAAACCTTGAATGAAAAGAAGGAATAATAGCGGGAACCTATTTTTATTTTTTTATTTTTTATTTTTTTTTGGAACCTGTTTTTAAATTGATGGTCAGATGGGGCACCTGGGTGGCTCAGTCGTTAAGTATCTGCCTTCGGCTCAGGTCATGATCCCAGGGTCCTGGGATCAAGCCCTGCATCGGGCTCCCTGCTCAGTGGGAAGCCTGCTTCTCCCTCTCCCACTCCCCCTGCTTGTGTTCCCTCTTTCGCTGTATCTCTCTCTGTCAAATAAATAAAATCTTAAAAAAAAAACCACATCAGTCTTATCAATACATATGAATTGGCTTCATTTATCCATTAAAGAAAACATTAAAAAAAATAAATTGATGGTCAAGAAACGCCACTTGGAGGAAATAGTTTCTTGCAGGATGAGAAGGCACCAGCCACTGGGGTGAGGGCCATTCCAGGCACAGAGAAGAAAATATGTGATAGTTCTGAAACTAGAAAGTTGTCAAGTTCTATTAGCAGCCAGACAGAAGGTCAATGTGGCTGGTGAGCTGGACAGGTAGGTGAGGCTAGACCATGCAGTATCTTTTTTTTTTTTTTTTTTAATTTTGCTGACCCATCCCAGAGAATAGACCGTGCGGTGTCTTCCTGGATTTGGAAGGAGTTTGATTTTATTCAAAATACAACGGGAAGCCATTAGAGGTAAGTTAATGAGGAGAGAATTGAGAAGACATCAGATCCATAGTATTTTAAAAGGCATTATTTGCTCCCAGGGTTCAAGTGACATGTATTGAGTATTGCTGTACCAGGTAATATTCTAAGAATTTTCACATCCCATTCAATTCTCACCATAGACCTGTGAGAGAGGTATTACTATCATCATCACTTTCTTACTGATGAAGAAACAAATGCTCAGAGAGGTTCGGTGACTTGTTCAAGATTACAAAACCCAGAAGCCATGGATTTAAGATTTAGTTTCACCTGATTCAAGGCCTCTGCTCATTCCATTAGATAATTTAATAGTTGCTCAGTCCCCAACATCCACAATATACTTGACTCCTCTCTGTTTCTCATATACCCGTATCATGTCCATTAGCAATTCCTGGCACCTCTACCTCCAAAATCTAACCACTTGTCACCATCTGCAGTCCTGCCACCCTGACCTAAGCCACCATTGTTTCTTACCTACACTCCTACACTTGCCTCCTAATTGTTGTTCTTCTTACTTCTACCCTTGCACTCCTCTCTTCTGTTTTCTACACAGCAGCCAGAATAAAGCTTTTAAATAATAATTATATCATAAAACATGTCATTCCTCCAGTAGCTTTCCATCTCAGAATAAAAGCCTACAATGACTTACAAGTCCTTACAAAGTCTGCCTCCTGCTCTCCCACTTCCTTGACCTATCTCCTACATCTCTCCCTTGGCTCACTCTTTTCAGCTACACTGGTCTCCTTCACAAGGAAACTCCTGTCTCAGGGCCCTTACATTTGCTGTACCCTCTGCCTGGAATTCTCCTTGTCATATTTGTATAGTTTTCTCCCTCCCTTCTTTTATGTCTCAGCTCAGAGTGTCCTTTCTGACCATCCTTTCTGAACTAAAAAACTCTGCTCAAGTCATAATCCCCATCTCCCTTAACTCCTCTCTGATTCTTCATAATCCTTATTACCATTTGGTACGCTACCTGTTTACTTATTTGTTTATTGTTTGCCCCATCCCCAATCCACACACTTTAGAATCCAAGTCACATGAGGACAGGAACTTTATTTTATTTTCTGTTCTTAGAACACGGTTTTCAGCTCCTGGAACACTGCCTGGCACATAGTAGGTACTCAATGAAGAGTAGCAGGTGATCAAAGAACAAAGCCTATTTGTTCAATGACGGAATGAACAGAAAGTCAAAGTCAATCTTCTGAGGTTGGAAAAACACTTTGTAAACTAAGAAGTGGTGTGGAAGTTTATTTCTTTCAGTTGGTTCTTTGGTTTCTAAGTCTTAAGAACCACTTCTGAAATCCTTAACTAAATTGAGTGGACCCCAATGATCTTGGTTTATGTAATGCTGCCTTTTGGTAGGCCACCTACTACATAACTGGTATTGCCAGGGAATCCAGTCTTGTCTTCCTTGCCTTCAGTTTACTGGCGAAGCCAGCGAGGACCCCTTCTCTTTTCTAAGGCACCCTTGCATGCCTTTAGATTTTTAGTTTTTATTCTGGGCAATGGGAGCGATGGTTGATGCTCTATCTGTGGTTGGGATTCTATACAGGGAAAGTCATTCAATTAAATCAAGCAGTATTGAATTCTAAATTGACACAAATGAGACAGACAGACAGCTGGAGGAGTGGGGGAGGGATAGGGAGCAGGTGCTCTGCATAATGGAGAAAGAAGAGGGACAGAATATAAATTCAAACCAATGTTGGAGAAGCTCACATGTGAGTCTAGATTTTGTACCATGAGAAAGGTAAGTTTTGCCACAGCTTACTTTACACACAGGGGTGTGGTAAACAGTGGTATCTCTGCCAAGGAGAAGGCAACAGCTTTCAAATGTTTGTGCCATTTTGGCTGCCCTGATGGCCAAATCTGCCTCTTTTCAGGTACTGTCATTTGTGAGAATCACTCTTGATAAAGCCTGGGGTTTTCTTTTCAAGATAACCTAATCAGATAATGTTTGAATAAAAGAAAACACTTTTAAATTCCATTTCTCAAATAAAGGGATTCTTCGTGCATGAGTTATGAAGGTGAAGGAAAGCATATTTCCAGATCTTCAAATGCCAGATATAGGGGGCATTCCTGCAGAGAAGGCATGTCCCTTGACAACTCTGGAATTTCCTCTGAGAATGTTGGGGGCATTTTTCCTCTTAGCGCCCTCTTGATCAGAGCTTTGACTCCCCAGCTTAGACAATTCTTCTCTGTATCCATGGGAATTGCTCCCATAATTAGCAGTGTCTCCTGCCTGGAACACAGACAAGTAAATGTTCAAACCTGGCAGCTGATCCTGGGAAGGAGAGCTGATTAAATCTTCCCTGTTGAGAGGCACCTCTTTGATTTGTATGTGACACCTACATCCTCCACCTCAGGTTTGTCTGAGGGAAGCAGTTTCACAGTTCCATGTCTTCATAACCAGAGACCCTAATATTTAAAGATGTATTTGTTCTTAAAAGGAGACCACTGGTTCCCTAAGTCAAGCAACTTAGGAAAATGCATAGGTGATTTTCCTCTCCCCTGGCCCCTTCTCCACTGAACACCACCCTGTATTTGCTGTGATGAAAGCTCCCACTGCACAGGTATCATCAAATGCCAGGGGCCTTGAGAAATAAAAGGAGTTCAGAACACCACTAAGTACACATAAGTATTAACTACAAATATAAGAGTGAAAGAGTGGGCAAAGTATTTCTTTAGAAGTTTTAGTAAGACAGGCTGGAACCGTCAAGCCACAAAGTGAATACTATTGGTGATATTCCGTTCCAGGAAAGCTTTCTATGGGAGGAGGTGTATTCTTATCTGGATGTAGCTAGGATTATGTACTACCATTCAAACATGTTCAGGAGAGACAATATCCATTTTCTTCTGACATCAAGGCAGCCTTTTAAGTTTATCCAGATTTATTTTGGTTAGTGCAATAAAAAAGCCAGGTTGGAGAATTATGTCTAACAAAAATAAAGCCATTGTATGTTTAAAGTTTCCCACTGAAAGCCTGCTTTTAAAGCAGTTTGCTGCTCCACAGCTCCAGCCATCTCGCCATACTTGCATTCAGGCAGGTTGGCTGTGAACAAAGCAAATCTGCTTCACACACAACAGCCTAAACCTACACTCTCAGGACAAAAGTTTTCCTTAGCAGTGTTTTGTACATGGCTCTGGTTAAGGGCCATTCACTTACCTCCAACCTCTTTCTCCTAGGAGACAAAGGCACCTTTGGGTTGCAGTGACACGGGAGAGTTAGAATCAGATTTGTTATCGACATTGCAGCCTTCAATTTCAGTAAGAGGCTAAATGTGTCTATTCCAACTACAGGAAGGCAGTCTTTATAACCCCTGGAGCACTTGGCCAATTATGCACCTGCAAATATACCATACAGGACATTTCAGGTTCCTAAGCACTTTGAAAACCGATACTTAAACAGTCTCAAGGGATCCTATCACCCACCTCGAATAATAGCTGCTTTGGAATCTGTTGTTGGCACCAGAAAAAGAAAGAGTCCTCTGAAGTCATTCTAAAGCCATTTTTATTGTGCATTTTCAAACAAAGAACCTCACCAAAAGAACTTCTGTTACAAAATCAGGGTAGAAAGTCAAACTCATCTCATCTAAGAGTCAATTACCCTGGCAATTTTGTGAAGGGATGGGAAATGAGTGCTAGGGGAGAGAATTATGGGGAGGGGGTGGGATTGGCTTTTAAAATTCCCTGGGTGAGAAGGGTGTTCCCACTGACTCTAAACTCTAACAATTACAACAGAAGGGCCTCTGTGACTTTCTGGCTATAAACTTTTTTATGATTATTAACTGGGGAAATCTAGAATATGTGGAGTTTCAACCTCCATTTGCTTCTTTCTGAGAAATTTGGTTTTGCACAGTGTAATAACCTAAGGCTCAGAATTTATATTGGCTATCTTGATATTCCTTGCTGAAAAGCCACCTTCTTACATGTCTTACTTCTAATAAGGAGGCAGATGCCCTACATGCTGTTTATCTCAGGAAAGAAATACATGTGGGAAAAGAAGCAATTTTCTTCTCATTGCAATTAAGTCATGACCACCTGTTGTGGGATTATCCTGCCATCTGCTGTTCAAAAGAGAAATAACAGCAGACAAATGGGATGGATGAGGTAAAATGTCCCTAAGTTGATGAAGGGTTTTGGCACAGCTAAAATCTTCCTTCTTTTAAGAGTATCACTCTCTTGGGCACCTGGGTGGCTCAGTTGGTTAAGCGACTGCCTTCAGCTCAGGTCATGATCCTGGAGTCCCAGGATCGAGGCCCACATCGGGCTCCCTGCTCAGCAGGGAGTCTGCTTCTCCCTCTGACCCTCCCCCCTCTCATGCTCTCTCTCTCAAATAAATAAATAAAATCTTAAAAAAAAAAAAAGAAGAGTATCACTCTCTTTTTATTATTGTGAGGTAGAGAAAATGGGATTCACGGCAGGAATTTTGATGCAGGGTCCCAGAAATGCGGGTATAATCCTTTTTGAAAACAATTGGCAATATTGTATCAAGAGCTGTCGAATGTTCTTCACCTTGACTTAATCACCACTCCTGGCAACCTCTTCTAATGGATGGATTCAAAATTCAGAAGCCATGTGTGTAAAGTTGTTCATCACAATGATCATTTTATATTGAAAAAAAGTTTAAAATGTGCAACTCGGGGCGCCTTGGTGGCTCAGTCGTTAAGCGTCTGCCTTTGGCTCAGGTCATGATCCCAGGATCCTGGGATCGAGCCCTGCATCGGGCTCCCTGCTCAGCGGGAAGCCTGCTTCTCCCTCTCCCACTCCCCCTGCTTATGTTCCCTCTCTTGCTGTGTCCCTCTCTGTCAAATAAATAAATAAAGTCTTTAAAAAAATAAAATAAAATATGCAACTCAAATATCTACCAATTAGTAAATGATCAAAACCATCCACTTGGTGGAATATTCTGAAGCTATTAAAAATAATTATATTTTAAAAATTGTAACTACATGATGAAGTGTTTATATTATAATGCACCGTGAAAAAAGAGAAAACTGATTGAAAGAGCAGATTAAAACCTAAGCATAGAAAATATTTTTTGGGGGGGGGAAAAAGTCACACCAAAGTATTACCAGTAGTTCTTTGTGAGGCCATAAAGGACTAAACATTTTTCCCTACTTTTTAGTCTTTTCCAAATGGTCTTTCACAAATATATATTAACTTGTATAATGGAGGAAAAACTTGTTTCCCCTAAAAGAGGCCAAGGTTTTAATTCCGCATTTTACTAAAAAACATTTTAAAAACCCACAAGTCCTGCATGACGATGGGCACCCACTTCAGCTCTCTCTGGCTCAAGCCTTTCATCTGTCAGTTGCTTCCCTCCCCTCCCAGGGTTGTTCAAGGATCAATCCAATAACGGATGTGAAAGTACTTTGAGGAGTATGATATTCCATATGATTTATTATTAATAATTAATTTTGTCTACAGATTCTCCACAATCTTCTCCATTATCCTGGTTTCCCTATTGATTCAAAATCAATATGGAAAATATAAAAATTTGTATTTTCCCTCACTCTTGGCAAAATAATAATTTATAATCTTGGTGATAGACACCACTCCCCATTCAGTAATCCAAGTCCTATGGGTGCCTCCCTTGAGCTCCTGATTGGGCCACTCTAAGTGTCTCCCATCTGATCTCTCTGTCTGGTCTCTCTTCCTCCACAGCTTTGCTTACACTAGTGCCAGTCAGAGTGATCATTCTCAAATGCAAGTTTGGGGCACCTGGCTGGCTCATTTGGTAGAGCCCACCCCCCCCGTTGGGGGTGGAGATTACATAAAAAAAATAATAAAATGCAAATTTGGTCAAACCATTCCCCAGCTCAGAATCCTTCAATGGGCCCCACTGCTTTATGGGATTAACTTCAAAGCCCTAGTCCTGGCATCCAAGATCTCTGTGTTGAACTTTCAAGTCTCCTGATTTGTCAGGCTATTTCACACCTCTTTGATTTTGCTTGGCCTGTTCCCTCTGCCAGGAATGCCCTTTCTGGCTATCTGCCTGACAAATCTGTCCTCATCTTTGGGGACTCAGTTTAGGCATCAGCTCCTTTTGAAACCTTCCCCGAAGCCCCGCCCCTCGATATAACTTGCCATACCCTCCTTCCTACCACCAGCTCCCCTTCCCCACCATGCTTTAATAATGCCACTTATCATAGAGTCAGGTAATTTTTTGTTTTCTTATCTTACTCCTTCACTAGATTAAAAGCTCCTTAGGAGTTTACAAATCTCATATTAAGGTATATATCCCAGCACTTAATTCTGTGCCTGGTTTATAGAAGAAATTTGGTAAATGCTTGTTGAATTAAAAAAAAAAAACTCATTTAACATTTTTTAAAAGAGATCTTATTTATGTATTTGAGAGAGAGAGAGAATCTCAAGCAGACTCTGTACTGGGTAAGGAGCCCAGCAGGGCTCGATCTCACGACCCTGAGATCACAACCTGAGCTGAAATCAAGAGTGGATGCTTAACCAACTGCACCACCCAGGCGCCCCCTCATCTAACATTTTAACTTTAGAGGACTTTCATATTGCTCCATTTGATCCTGGTAAGTGGCAAAGCAAGGAGTTGAGCCCAGCTTTTCTTTTTTAAAAATATTTATTTATTTATTTGAGAGAGAGAATGAGATAGAGCATGAGGGGCGGAGGGTCAGAGGGAGAAGCAGACTCCCTGCTGAGCAGGGAGCTCGATGCGGGACTCGATCCTGGGACTCCAGGATCATGATCTGAGCCAAAGGCAATCACTTAACCAACTGAGCCACCCAGGCACCGGAGCCCAGCTTTTCTAAAAGGAGGGAAAAAAACCCCAAACCCTGTAGCAGATATTATTCTTGCTCATTCCAGATCCTCTCAGATCTCTTACCAGTCCCTCTCAGCCCTCCCTTGTTTGCTGTTTGCTTTTGCTTCCAAGAACCAGCACCTGAGGCTCTTCTGAGGGAGGGTGGTCCTCAGGCTACCAGAATGGTTTTGATCCTTCCCTTTTCCCTCGTCTCCAGCAAATGACTAATTGGATGTGAGAGTTTGAAAGCCCAGTTTACTTGTCTCCAGTAGAATTTACACTCCTAAATTCCCTGAGAGACTAAGCTGCCTGCTGTGGGACTGCCTGAAATCTTATTTTTGCTTGCCTTTTTCTTCTTTCCTGCCCTGCTTTCCCTATGCCCTTACTGGCTTCTCAGAACACTTCTTCTTTTTTTTTTTTTTAAGATTTTATTTATTTGACAGAGAGAGAGACACAGCGAGAGAGGGAACACAAGCAGGGGGAGTGGGAGAGGGAGAAGCAGGCTTCCCGCCGAGCAGGGAGCCCGACGCGGGGCTCGATAACAGGACCCTGGGATCATGACCTGAGCCAAAGGCAGACACTTAACGACTGAGTCACCCAGGCGCCCCAGAACACTTCTTTAATAAGTCTTTTATCCAGGAATCCTGGTCTCAGGGTCTCCTTCTGAGGTTCCCCAGGCATCCGACTAAGCATGTTCTTAGTTCCTACTATATGCTAGAAACTCTTGGTTGCTTGTACAAAAACTAGGTTATTTATACCTCATAAACTCTCTGTGACGGGGCCTGGGTGGCTCAGTCATTAAGCATCTGCCTTCGGTTCAGGTCATGATCCCAGGATCCTGGGATCGAGCCCCTCCTTTGGCTCCCTGCTCCGCGGGAAGCCTGCTTCTCCTTCTCCCACTCCCCCTGCTTGTATTCCTGTTCTTGCTAACTCTCTCTCTCTGTCAAATAAATAAATACAATCTTAAAAAAAAACTCTCTATGAATAAGGTATATGTATTTAATTTTTTTGTACCCGAATAAACAGGCTTAGAGACGCTGGGTAGTCACACAGCAATTGGAAGACTCAGAAGCTGAACCTACTCACTTTTACTCCAAAGGTATGTCCTTTCCACCAGGTTTTGATGCCTCTCCGAACTCTAAATTCAATGTTTTTCTCTTGGGGAAGACTACATAATAGACTGACTAGGGTAAAATCATTTGGTGGGAACACTTTTATTTTTGGTGTTTATTTACATACCTGGTTGACTCATTTACCAATTAGTACAACTTTTAGTAGTGTCATATTGAATGGCAAAAGGAGGTAAGAGACAAAAAGACCTTCAAAATAGGCGCTCTCTTTTTTTTCTCTCCTATTATAGGATTCCCTAGATTAACCATAAATCCCTCTAATGATGACATGACCTTTGGCAAGTGTCCTAATCTCTCTGGGTGTCAAATTTCTTATCTTTATTTTATTTTTGTTTTCAATTTTCTCATCTTTGAAGTGGAGAAATAAGATGATAAGAATAGGGGCGCCTGGGTGGCTCAGACAGTTAAGCGTCTGCCTTCGGCTCAGGTCATGATCCCAGGGTCCTGGGATGGAGCCCCACATCGGGCTCCCTGCTCAGCTTCTCCCTCTCCCTCTGCCTGCTGCTTCCCCTGCTTGTACACTCTCTCTCTGTGTCAAAAATAAATAAAATCCTTAAAAAAAAACCATCTTTTTTTTAAGAATACCTACCTTATAGGATAGGTTAATGAAAAACACTTAGAATGGTGCCCAATGCAAAGTGCGCACTCAATAAATGTTGGCTATTGCCGCTTCTCCTTAGTCGACAGCTGTTCTCCAAAAGGCTCTTTGTTAGTCCTTCTGTCCATATGTTCATTATGGTGCTCAACCACAAAGACTCAGGATGGACAGAACACTAGCAATGAGTCACTCATATGAGCCCCAGATGTGAGATACTAAGAAGGAGCTGCCTGCTCAGATATCAATATTGTTCTTTCCAAGCGGGTAGATTTAAAAAATACTGGATTGTTTTCACAGTTCACAAGAGTAAATTCCTATTCCCCCTTGTGGTCACTCTGATAATTACCACTGCCTTACATCCTAGACCTTACAGGACCAGATTTCTAAGAGTTCCTAGAGACCACTGAGAGACCACATTTAGCTCAGAGGTTACCAAGCTGGAGTCCCAAACCCCCACATGTCAGAGAAGGTGCTAATAAATATGTTCAGAATTTCAAAAAAAAAATCTAGCTAAAAGCATTCCATTACCAATGACAGGGAAAAAAATTTTCACACATATTAACTCAATCCTCATAACAATTCTTTAAGGTAGGTCCACGTTATCATTCCCATTTTACAGATGAAGAAGATGACTCATAGAACAAATTGTCTAAGTAACAAATAGCAGAGATGGGTTTGAACTCAGGCAGTCTGGCTCCAGGGCCTATACATGTACTACTCGGCTGTGTGGTTCAGCTCTATTTCCCCAGTACCCTTAATGTACCAGAACTCAAGCTAGGCTCACACCATATGTCCTCAAAACTGAGCTGCATTTTGCAGATGAAAAAGCTCAGACTCAAAGAAACACAAGGAAGCTTTTGTGGGTAAAGAATACATTCATAATCGATTTGTAAAGATGGTTTCACAGGTGTATACAAATGTCAGAACTCGTCAAATTGTTCTCTGTGCAGTTCATTGCATGCCAGTTTTATCTCAATAAAGCTGCTTTTAAAAACAGTGTGAAAATATCAGGTTATTACATCAGACTGGCAAAAATTAGAAACCAGGCAATGCTAAGTGTTAGCCAAAATGGGAGGAATATAGGGACTCTAGTGGGAATGTTAAATTAGTGCAGCCATTCGGGAGAACAACTGCCAGTACATAGTCAAATTCATTTTGGCTATAGCCTAGGTCCCAGTAATTCTATTCCTGAGCCAATATTAAAAAAAGAAGAATCCCATCATAGTGAAACTGCACAAAACCAAAGGAGAGAAAATACAAAAATATACAAGTGAGGAGGACATAAAATACCTGATATCAAGACTAACTATAAAGTGATGGTAATCAAAACAGTGTGGTACTATAAAGACATAGACCAATAGAATAGTTTGGGAACAGAGGCACACATATACAGTCAATCGCTTTTCAACAACAGTGCTAAAAAAGGATAGTCTTTTTCAAAAAAACGGTGCAGAAACAACTGGATATACATAAGAAAAAACAAGTATCAACCCTTATCTCATACCATACAAAAAATTAATTTGAGGGCGCCTGGGTGGCTCAGTTGGTTAAGCGACTGCCTTCGGCTCAGGTCATGATCCTGGAGTCCCGGGATCGAGTCCCGCATCGGGCTCCCTGCTCAGCAGGGTGTCTGCTTCTCCCTTGGACCCTCCCCCATCTCATGCTCTCTCTCTCTATCTCATTCTCTCTCTCAAATAAATAAATAAAATCTTTAAAAAAAAATTAATTTGAAGTGGATCATAGGCCTAATCATCAAAGGGAAAACTGTTGCAAGAAAACAGAAAAAAAGTCTTTGAAACCTTGGATTGAAAAAGCTTTCTCAGAACAAAAAAAGAAAATTAACCATAAAGGAAAAACTTAATAAATAGGACTTAATCAATGTTAAAAACTTCTGCCTTTCTTTTTTTTTTAATTTTTTAAGATTTTTTTTTTAATTTGTCAGAGAGAGAGAGAGCACAAGCAGGCGGAGTGGCAGGCAGAGCAGGCAGAGGGAGAAGCAGGCCTCCTGCCGAGCAAGGAACCTGATGTTGAACTCTATCCCAGGACCCTGGGATCAAGACCTGAGCTGAAGGCAGATGCTTAACTGACTGAGCCACCCAGGCGCCTGATAGTTTCTTATAAAATGAAACACACACTTATGACCTAGCAATTCCACTCCTAGATATTTACCCGAGATAAATAAAAACTTATGTCTACAAAAAAAGTCTTGTATATGGATGTGTATAGCAGCTTTATTCATAATAGCCTCAAATTGGAAATAACCCAAATGTCCATCAGCAGGTAAATGGGTAAATGAATCATGGTATATTAATGCAATGAAATACTACTCAGCAACAAACTGAACTGATTTCTTATTTTTTTAAAGATTTTATTTATTTATTGGACACAGAGAGACATGGTGAGAGAGGGAACACAAGCAGGGGGAGTGGGAGAGGGAGAAGCAGGCTCCCCGCTGAGCAGGGAGCCCGATGCAGGGGGCTTGATCCCAGGACCCCGGGACCATGGCCAGAGCCGAAGGCAGACGCTCATCACCTGAGCCCCCAAGGTGCCCCTGACCTAATTTCTATGGTAATATGGATGAATCTCAAAAACATTATGTTAATGAGGGAAGCTAGACAAAACTGAGTACATACTGTATTACTCCCTTTACATGAAATTTTATTTATTTATTTATTTATTTTTAAAGATTTTATTTATTTATTTGAGAGAGAGAGAATGAGAGACAGAGAGCACGAGAGGGAAGAGGGTCAGAGGGAGAAGCAGACTCCCCGCCGAGCAGGGAGCCCGACGCGGGACTCGATCCCGGGACTCCAGGATCATGACCTGAGCCGAAGGCAGTCGCTTAACCAACTGAGCCACCCAGGCGCCCTCCATGAAATTTTAAGAACGGGCAAACCTATATATAACGGAAAGCATATCAGTAATTTTCTGGGAGTGGAGAGATTGACAGCAAAGGAGCATGAAAGAATTTGGGGAGCTAATATAATTGTTCCATTTCTTGGTTAAAGTGCTTTTGCATGGGTGTATATAGTTATCAAAACTCATCCAGCTGTATACTTTAAATGGGTGTGTTTTATTATATGAAAATTATAACAGTACATTTGATTTCAAAAATTAAAAGAAGAATAGAAACGAAAGGAATAAGAGGATGCAGGGGAAGAGGAAAAAGGTGAGGGAGAAGCAGCATCACTCAGGCTCAGAAAGGGAAAGCGATTTACCTAAGGTCATACAGCTAATGAATTGTGGATTTTGAGATCCCAATCTAGATCTAACTGACTTCAAATCTCTGCCACTCTTTCCACTGCTCCCATCGGCAAATGTAGTTTGATTGTAGTTCACAAGGTTAGAAAAGGAAAAAATAACACAAAGCGGGCTCTAATGGTTTTCAAACAAACAGAACCATTGGTTGGGTCTTAATCCTTCTTTTCAGATGGAGACCTGAGGTCCAGAGAGGGAAGTGACTTGCCCGATGTCACACAGCTGGTAAATAACGGACTGGGGCAATAACTCTGCTTCTGTGTTCTGATGATTTCTCCATGGGACACCTTCTCTTCCACTTCACTCTTTCATTTTTCTCTGCCTCAAAGAGTTAAGAAAATAGTAAAGAAAGAATAAGAAAAAAGATGGGAAAGCAATGATCAAATGAGTGTTGCAAGCAACAGAAATAAAAGGAGACAAGCAATTGAACTTGAATGGTTAAGAAAGGCTTTTCTGGAGGAGATGGGACTTGAAGGAAACTTGGAAAGACAGTCATATAAGGTCTGTGAGCTAGAGTTCAGTTACTGAGGGAACAAGTGGTCTTCATAGGAATATGGTTTGGGAGGCACACCACCATCCCATTTGGAGTTTTTTCCTCTGGAAAACTGCCAACCCCAAAACGTTATTATCAGAGCCTTAATTTTTTAGGTTGAGATCATATATCTCCAGGAGTCCCAGGTCAGGGTAACTATCCAACACACTAAATGCAGAGTTCAGTCCTTGGCTCTTCTATCATTTTGATAATCTGTGTCTAATTAGTGGGGGCACGGGGTATGAAGAGGTCTGGAGTGAGGAGTACTACCCTGGCTAGGCCCTCTGTGTGGACTTCTCAGGTCCACAAAGACAGGTCCTGGGAGGCTTGGAGGCTGGGGATTGCCAAAAATGAGAATGGACTCTTCATTGATCCCTTAGGGTAGTATTTGGTGCTATAACAAAAACCAACCCATAAAACAAGTTATTTCTTGCTAACATAAAATCCAAAAAAGTGTCCCTGATTGACATGTGACCTTCTTTTTAGCAGTGATTCAATAACCCAGGCTCCTGCCATCTCATGTCTCTGTCCATCTTCACTACATGGCTCCCAAAGTGGCCAAACTGTCAAACCACAGGAAGAAGAAAGGGCATGGGGAGGAGGATCTGATGGACAGAGTATGTCTTTCACATCCCATTGGCTAGAACTCTGTCACATGGCCACACCTAACAGCAAGGGAATTTGGGAAATGTAGTCTGGCTGCCTGCTCAGAAAGAGGAGGAAATAGACTCAGAAGGGACATTGCCCACAGCAATTAAAAAATAAAATAATGACCACTGATTGAACATCTGCTTTGTGCCAAACATGGTGCTGGCACCTCATTTAATTTACTTAATTAACTCAGTCCTCTGAAACACCTCTGCAAAGTAGGTATAATATATAGGGAGGGGATGACAGAGGAAAAAAAACCAAGGTTTGGAAAAGTTGGATAATTTGCCCAAAGTCACATAGCTAGTGCGTGGTGGAGTCAAGGTTTTGAACCTGTATTTGTCTGATTCAAGAGCCCAATCTATTTGTAAGAGTGAGATTCCTTTGTATCTGTGTTTCTTATTTATATTTATATCTAATCTCCTTTCTTTTTTTTTCTTTTTTTTAAGATTTTATTTATTTATTTGACAGAGAGAGACAGTGAGAGAGGGAACACAGGCAGAGGGAGTGGGAGAGGAGAAGCAGGTTTCCTGCTGAGCAGGGAGCCCGATGCGGGGCTCGATCCCAGGACCCCAGGATCATGACCTGAGCCGAAGGCAGACACTTAATGACTGAGCCACTCAAGTGCCCCTAATCTCCTTTCTATAAGGCGCTCTGTAGTGGCAACAAGTTATTTATGCCTCCTCTCAGTACCTCCAATATATGCCTTGCACATAATTGGTGATCAACAGTGTTTTTTGATTGAATAATAATACATGTACACAGTGCTTTAGAGGTACACAAAGCCCCTTTATGCCTTTAAAACAATCCTGAGGGGCTCCTGGGTGGCTCAGTTGGTTGAGCATCTGCCTTTGGCTCAGGTCATGATCCCAGGTTCCCGGAATCAAGCCCTGAGTCAGGCTCCCTGCTCAGCAGGGAAACTGCTTCTCTCTCTGCCCATCCCTCCCTGCTCTGCTCTCTCTTGCTATCTCTCAAATAAATAAATAAAATCTTAAAAAAATAAAATAAAAACAAGACTTGAACACAAGTCTTCCAATGCCAAGTCCAGCGCTGATACCAGCATTAGCACTTTCCAATAGGATGACCTTGAGTTGGTAATTTAACCTCACAAATAATTTAACCTCATACTCCTAAGTAAAATGAGTATAATCAAAGACTTCATTCCATAGGCAAGTAAGTAAAGGCACTAATACTTATAAAGCATTTGGTACAGTGGTTGGCGCTGGGTAAGCACTCAATAAAAATGAATTATTGATTAAGAGATTTAAGTTCTTTTTTTTAAGACCATGGCATGAAGCTTTATTAGTTGTTTATAAGACACATATCACTCTCAGAGATGTTTAAAAAACATGCATTTTTTAAAAAGCAAGATTTAAGTTCTTTAATAGATCATTTGATTTACGTTCTCTAACATTCCACTTTTTTGTCATATGTACATGGAAATACTCATATCTCCTTTGCTGTTTTTTTTTAAGATTTTATTTATTTATTTGACGCAGAGAGAGAGAGCACAAATAGGGGAAGCGGCAGACAGAGGGAGAGGGAGAAGCAGGCTCCCCGCTGAGCAAGGACCCCCCCCAATCCCAGGACCCTGAGATCATGACCTGAGTCGAAGGCAGATGCTTAACAACTGAGCCACCCAGGACCCCTCCTTTGCTGTTTTTTTTTAAATATTTTATTTTTAAGTAATCTATACCCAATGTGGGGCTTGAACTTATAACCCTAAGATCAAGAGTCACATGCTCTACTGACTGAGCCAGCCAGGCGCCCCTGTTTTTTTTTTTTTTTTAATAATTAAATGAGCAAAAGCCTTTAAAGCCCCTAGTAAAGTGCTTAGCATGTGGTAAATGGGAGGAAGGAACAAAGAGATTGCTTTTTAAGAAACACCAAACTAAAATCATAATTTTTTCCTTCAAAAAAGTAGATGCTGGGTAGATGCAACAGGAAATGTTTGTTGACTGACAAATGAGCAGATGCCAACATCACTGCAATGTACAGCATAATAAATAAATTTCATTTTTCTAAAACATGCTTTATAGGCACTTAGAACACTTGCCTGTCCCTACTCAGGCTTTCTAGTTTCTAGGTTGGAGATCAGTAAATCATTTTCTTTTTGCCATAGTGTCCCTATAAAGGCCCTAGGGATTACTCAAGACTCTCCTTTGAGATACTGAAGGAAGTAAGGTGGCTCTATAGGGCTATGGTCATAGGAATAGTCAGCCACTTCTGGATCTCCTTACCCCTTTCATTCCTAGCACACATGTTTCGGGCACAACTGGGCTCTGAAAACCACACACACAATTCTTTTTACTTAGGAATTTGTGGCTTTTCTTTTTTCTTTTCTAGAATCATAGCTTCATTTTAGAAAGTTTGTCAAGTATTCAAAAAATACAAAGCAGGCTCCCTGCTCAGCAGGCTGTCTGCTTGTCCCTCTCCCTCTTCTGCCCCCGCTTGGGCTCTCTCAGTCTGTCTCTCAAATAAATAAATAAAACCTTTAAAAAAATTTAAAATATACAAAGAAGAATCATTGTTAATATTTTGTTTGTCATTTGGGTTTGTTTCTATACATGTAAAATTTTTTAAAAAATTGATCTTATTTACACTTGATTCCTAAGACATTATATCATAAATATTTCCCTATGTTCTCAATAGTTTTCCCAAAAAGATTTTATTCATGTCTGTATAAAATATCATCATATAGCTATACCATAATGCATTTTTTGCCTCACTGGTGTATATTTAAGTTTGACCAATGTCCCACCAATAAAATAACACTGTGGGATTCACTTGTATGTAATTTCTTATATTTATTCCTAATTTTTTCTTTAACATAAATTCAGTGGTATTCCGGAGCCTATTTGTACTGGCTCCTGAGAGCCAACTGTGGACATCTCTTCCCAGCTACACATGTATGTTAGTAGCTTGAAAATGGCCATTGTGGGAACATTTATATCACAAAATTAGTAAAGGCTACAAATCAAGAGCTGTTCTCCCCGCCTCTGTCAGTTGTTAAATATTTTTCAGTATACCACTATATAAGTTCCTCAAAGTAGTATTTAAGAAGCAAAGAGTATGTGCATTTTATACACATTTTAAGCATTTTGTTATTGCCTTGTCTTCAGAAAGGTCAGGCACTTTTACTAGCAACTTATGAGAATGAGGCAGTGTTGGCATTTTAGTCAGCTTCCAGTGGAGGAAGCAGGATAAACCTTGCAGATTTTAAAAGCAAAAATCAACGAAATAAACAACAGAAAAACAATACAAAAAGTTGATTAAGCCAAAAACTACTTCTTTGAGAGTATCAGTAAAGCTGATAAAATCTCTAGCCGATTGATCAGGAAAAAAAGAGAAAAGACATAAATTACTAACATCTGGAATGAGAGACATTCCAGGGACATTACTATACATACCACAGACATTAAAATAATAAGGGAATATTAGGAAAAACTTTACGCCAGTAAATTAGATGCCAACAACCTAGATGAAATGGACAAATTCCTTGAAAGACACAAATGACCAAAGTTCATTCGAGAAGAAATAGATAACCTGAATAGCTGTGTATCTCAATAATGCAAAGTTAAACATCTGAAATCAATCTATATAATCACTGCATCAAAAGACTAAAACAACAACAAAAATGGTCATCTCAATAGGTACAGAGAAAGCATTTGACAAAATCCAAAATTCATTCATGATAAAAACTCTCAGCAAACTAGAAAGAGAAGGGACTTCTTTAGCTTGATAAAGGACATCCAGGAAAAACTCACAGATAACATCATACATTGTGGTGAAAGACTGAGTGCTTTCCCGCTAAGACTGAGAACAAGACAAAATATTTTTAAATTTAATATTGTACCAAAGATTCTAGTCAATGCAATAAGCAAGAAAAAGAAATGAAACACATACAAATCAGAAAGGAATAGAAAAAACTATCTTTATTTGCAGAGGACAAGTTGTCTATGTGGAAAATCCTAAGGAATCAACAAAAACAGCTATTAGAACAGATAAGTAAGTTAAGCAAAATAGCAGAGTATACGGTCAATATATAAAAACCAATTGGGGGTGCCTGGGTGGTTCAGCCAGTTAAGTGTCTGCCTTTTGGCTCAGGTCATGATCCTGGGGTCCTGGGATCAAACCCCATGTCTGGCTCCCTGCTCAGCGGGGAGCCTGCTTCTCCCTCACCCTCCGCCACTCCCCTGCTTGTACTCTTTCTCTCAATCTCTCTCTCTCAAATAAGTAATAAAAATCTTTTAAAAAATCAATTGTGGGCGCCTGGGTGGCTCAGTTGGTTAAGCGACTGCCTTCGGCTCAGGTCATGATCCCAGGGTCCGGGGATCGAGTCCCACATCGGGCTCCCTGCTCGGCGGGGAGCCTGCTTCTCCTGTCCCTCTGCCTGCTGCTCTGCCTACTTGTGCACTCTCGCTCTATCTTTCTGTCAAATAAATAAATAAAATCTTTAAAAAAAAAAATTAAAAAAAATAAAAAAATCAATTGTATTCGGGGCACCTGGGTGGCTCAGTTGTTAAGCGTCTGCCTTCGCCTCAGGTCGTGATCCCAGGGTCCTGGGATCGAGCCCCGCATCGGGTTCCCTGCTCAGCGGGAAGCCTGCTTCTCCCTCTCCTACTCCCCCTGCTTATGTTCCCTCTCTCGCTGTGTCTCTCTCTGTCAAATAAATAAATAAAATCTTTAAAAAAAAATCAATTGTATTCTTATATACGAGCAACACATGACTGGAAATTGAAATTTAAGAAGCAATGCTATTGACATTATTCAAAATATTAAATTCTTAAGAATAAAGTCAACAAGAGATATGCAAGACCTGAACACTGACGTCTACAAAATTAAATAAAACCTCAACAGATGGGAGTGCCTGGCTGGCTCAGTCGGTGGAGCGTGTGACTCTTGATCTCGGGGTTGTGAGTTCCAGTTCCACATTGAGTGTAGAGTACTTAAAAATAAAATCTTAAAATAAGCAAATAAAAATAAAACCTCAAGAGATGAAGATACACTGTGTTCATGAATTGGAAGACTCAATATTGTTAAAATGTTAATTCTCCTCAAATTAAGTTACAGACCTAATGCAATTCCAATAAAAACCTTACAGATCTTTATAATTCCCAGATTAACCATCACCTGGGTTTAAAATATGGAGGTAGGAAAGCAGTAAAGATTAGGAGCAAGGAATTCCAGCTTAGACAGTCCTGAATTCAATCCCAAATTCTGTTCCTTCCTAGCTCTGGGCCCTTGAGTAAATTATTTAATTTCCCATTGCTTAGGTTTCCTCATCTTTTGAGTGGAGATGATAATTTACCTCATAGTGGTCACTCTGATGATTTGGCATAGTGCTTGGTGCCAAGGGCTCAGTGGTTGTTAGTATAATTTTCATTACAATTATGGGTTTTCCTTAAAATAAAATATTTGTGGGGCGCCTGGGTGGCTCAGTTGGTTAAGCGACTGCCTTCGGCTCAGGTCATGATCCCGGGATCCTGGGATCGAGCCCCACATCGGGCTCCCTGCTCGGCGGGAAGCCTGCTTCTCCCTCTCCCACTCCCCCTGCTTGTGTTCCCTCTCTCGCTGTCTCTCTCTCTCTCTCTCTGTCAATTAAATAAATAAAATTAAAAAAAAAAAGAAAATATTTGTGACAATTAGATAGGAAAAACAAAACAAAACCTCCTTGGATAGGAAAATATCAAACAAAATTAGAATTTGAGAAATAAATTGTATTTTACCAAAATTTAGAACTTCTGCTCTTCAAATAAAGTGTCAAGCCTCAGATTGGAATATTCACAATACATGTATCTGACAAAGATATTGTACCAGAATATACAAATCCTTTACAATCTATAACTTAAATTTTAAAATAGGGCAAAATGTGAGGCGCCTAGGTGGCTCAGTCGGTTAAGCATCTGCCTTCAGGTTGGGTCATGATCCCAGGGTCCTGGGATCGAGCCCCATGGTCGGGCTCCTGGCTCGGCGGGAAGTCTGCTTCTCCCTCTCCTGCTGCCTCTCCCCCTGCTCGTGCTCTCTCTCTCCCTCTCTCTCTGCATCTCAAATAAATAAATAAAATCTTAAAAAAATAAAAAATAAAAAAATAAAATAGGGCAAAAGTTTTGAACAGACGAAAGAATACATAGGAATAACTAGGAAGCACATGAAAAGATATTCAGCATCATTAGTCATTAGAGAAATGCAAATTAAAACCACAAAAGGAAACCTCTTCCCACCCACTAGAATGACTAAAGCTAAAAAGACTAATAATACCAAAGATTGTCAAGGGTATGAAGCAACTGGAACTTTCTTTTTTTTAAAATATTTTATTTATTTATTTGACAGAGAGAGAGAGAGAGAGAGAGAGTACAAGCAGGCAGAGCGGCAGGCAGAGGGAGAGGGAGAAGCAGGCTGCCTGCTGAGCAGAGAGCCCGATGTGGGGCTCTTGGAGCTCATGGGGCTTGTGGAGCTCGTGGGGCTCGATCCCAGGACCCTGGGACAATGACCTGAACAGAAGGCAGACACTTAACTGACTGAGCCACCCAGGCGTCACAAACTTTCAAACATTGCTGGTCAGAGTGTAAAATGTATTTTGGAAAATAGTAATTTTTATACAGTTAAACGTACACCTAACCTGTGATGTAGCAATGCCACTTCTATATATTTACCCAAGACAAATAAAAACATATGTCCAGACAAAGATCCAACACGAATATTACTTTTAGCCAAAAGCTGGGGGGAAAAGAAATGGCCATCAACAGATGAATGGATTCAACAAATTGTGATATATTCACTCAGTGGAATATGACTCAGCAGCAAAAGGGCATGAACCCCTGATACATGCAACCACACGGATGAATCTTCAGACATTATGTTGAACAAAAGAAGTCAGACACAGAAGAGCACACACTGTTTTGATTCCATTTATACCAGTCCTAGAACAGGCAACACTAATCTGTGGTGACAAAAATTAGAATTGTGGGGGCGCCTGGGTGGTTCAGTTGGTTAAGCGACTGCCTTCGGCTCAGGTCATGATCCTGGAGTCCTGGGATCGAGTCCCACATCAGGCTCCCTGCTCAGCAGGGAGTCTGCTTCTCCCTCTGACCCTCTTCCCTCTCGTGCTCTCTATCTCTCATTCTCTCTCTCTCAAATAAATAAATAAAATCTTTAAGAAAAAAATCAGAACTGTGGCTGTCTAATATTGGGGGAGATTGAGAAAGGAACACAAGGGAATTCTCTGGGTTATGAAGCAGTTCTGTATCTTGAGAGTGTTATGAGTTTCACCAGTGTATGCATTTGTCAAAAGTCATTCAACTGTACAAAGTGTATGCATTTTTATTGTATGTAAATCAAACCTCAATATGGTTGATAGAAATACATGTGGAATTCCCTCTTGGTCTGTCAGCGTAAGTTGGAGTTTAGGAAGGGAAACCGTCCTTGCCCTCTCTGAGTCACCTCACGAAAGGGCTATTCACAGTCAATGACCTGCCACCCACAGGCAGCTCATCAGCACCACTGGGGAGGATGTGTGCCCATTGCCTAAATCTGGCTCCTTCATGATGACTCCAGGGCCTTCTTATGGAAGCTGATCCTGCTGGTCTTGGGACCAGAGGGAACTTTGGCAAGCCGCAGACCTGAGAGGGTCCCTGAATTGAGACACAGTGGCTGGCTTCACAGTCAGAGATTTGGGGTTCCAATCCTAACAGTAGGCTTCCTTTAGAAGTATGTGACCTTAGGGCGCCTGGGTGGCTCAGTTGGTTAAGCGACTGCCTTCGGCTCAGGTCATGATCCTGGAGTCCCGGGATCGAGTCCCGCATCGGGCTCCTTGCTCAGCAGGGAATCTGCTTCTCCCTGACCCTCTTCCCTCTCGTGCTCTCTATCTCTCATTTTCTCTCTCTCTCAAATAAATAAATAAAATCTTAAAAAAAAAAAGAAGTATGTGACCTTGGCTAAATGACTTAATAACCTCTCTGATGCACAGTGCTCCAGAAAAGCGAGGAGGCTTTTATCTTTGTATCTTCAGTGCCTGAACATACATGTCTTCTGAATGAACTAATGCCCAGAGCTGGGACAGAAAGTCTGTCCTATACACTTTGAAAGGAAAAGTGCTGGTTATCCGCTCTCCTGGAGACAATAGTTCTTAACATTTTAGGGGATCACAAACCCCTTTCAAAATCTGATGACAACCTTGTACCCTCTCCTCCAGAAAAATACACATATATACACTATTTTACAGATACATATAATTTCCATATTCCTGGGAAGCCTATGGACCTCGAGTTAAGCTCCTGTGGTTCTGGAGGGTCTCACCTAGCTCTGACGGTTCTATCAAGCATTCTTGCAATTTAGCTACCCTTTTTCTCTGCACCTAATCTCTGCCAGAGCCTTTGTTCTTATAACCCCGTGAGGATGGTTTGCAGATGAGGAAAATGAGGCTCAGAGGCCAATCGACTTGCCCAAGATCACATAGCTAGTCATGGCTGGGGTTGAGTTTTGACTCCAATCTCGTGCCTTCTGATTCCAACCCCTACTCATTCCTCCAAGCGAGAATTTAGCCCCTTCAGGCGCTCTCTGAAGTCCATGCAAAGGGTCTGATAACTCTAAAGTTCTGTCATGACGGCAGGAATGACTTTGACCAAATCCAGCCCTGGTCAGAAGATTTTGAGGTGGGTGAGTGACTCCAGGTTCATCGCGTACAACCCTCACATCCCATTCAAAGATGTGTCACATGTCTCTCAATTTCAATTTGGCCCACAGTCTGGGCAGTGGGTGTGGAACAAAAGAAGGGAAGAGAAACAGGAAATTATTTATAATAAGAAGTTTCAGACTGAGTCATAAACATGAAGTGTAACTCAGAGAGAGGTTCTGGGGTAGGAGGGGCAAAGAAAGAGTGGTCCTTAAGAGAGGGCTCTCCCTGTGGGGCAAAGATGCTCAGATGCATGGACCTCTCTCCAGGCCTTGGATGTGACTCCCTCTACTTAAAAGGGGGGTGGGGAGAGGGAGAGGGAGGGAATTGAGAGGTTGGAGTCTGTGCTCTGGGAGGAGGGAATGGGTAGTCAAAACGGGCTAAGTGGGCTAAGTACTTCATATGTGTCAGGCCCTGGGCTATATGTCTCTGACGCATTACCTTGTTTCACCTTCACCAAGGAGTAGACACCACTATTAACCCCCATCTTAAAAAAGAGAAAATCAAGGCAGAGAGGTTAAATGACATGTACAACTTTGTGCTGGGCCTGGAGACTGCTTAGGATTCTCTCTCTCCCCTCCCCCACCACTCCACCAACCCCTCCCCGCTCTGCTTACGTGTGCATGTACACGCGCGCTCTCTCTCTAGCAATAAAAAAAAAAAGTTTTAAAGGACTTGCCCAAAGTCACACAGACAAGTGGTCAAAACTGGATTCTAACCCAGGACTGCTCGTATGTCAAGAAAACAGTTAAACAAAACCAGGATAGCCTAACCTCAGAGTCTGCACTTAACCCCAACTCTAGACAGCTTCCTACATCCTGGGTGCTGTTAGCTTGTAACTGAAAAGCTCTGTAGACACTGCACACACACACACCCTCTCTTTTAATGTTCACAATAGCCCTGTTTGACGGTTGAGGGAACCTCAGAGCAGTGCAATGACTTGCCCAATGTCACATAACAGGTCGGTGTTGGGGCTGGAGTGTGATCCCAGGTCTGACTCCACGTCCAGTGCTATTCCCACTACGAACCCACTGCTGCCTTCACAGATGAGCTGGGCAGGAGTCAAGGCAGGAGGGAACAGGTAGGGGGCCCCCTGCATGGGCCTGGGGGCGGAGGTGGTGGCAGGGGAGGGCCACGAGGCAGCACAACCTTAGCACCAACCCTTTGCCTGCCGTGGCAGCTACCTTCCCTGCGGGGGAGGGGAGGGCTCCTTTAGATTTCTCCCTACTACTGTTGTGTGATTTCCCCCTTGAGTCCCTTGGAGTTAGTGGGAACCCCCCAAGAAATACAAGCTGCTCAGAAGACCTCAAAGTGGAGGAACTTTCCAGCTGCGCGGGGACTGCCTTGTGATGTGGTGGAGTCTCCGTCATTGGCGGTATTTGAGCAGAACTCGATAACCATATATGGGCGATTCCTGTAGTGGGTGGAGATTGGCTCTAAGTCTTTTAGAGCCCTTTTGACTGTGAGATTTTTGTGTGTCACTGTGGCATGAAGTCCAGCCTGTGCATACTATGAGCTTTGGGGCCAAATAGACCTGGGTTCAAAATATGACTCACGTCACCAACTTGCTGGGGGACTGTAGGCAGGTTTTCTCTCTAAGCCTCATAAGATGGAAATTATAATACCTACACCATGAGGTTGCTTTGAGTACAGGTTTCCTCCAATGTCTAAAAGCACAGCGTTCCTACGAAAATTTCTATAAGCTGAAATGACATAAAACGAAGAAGCAATTAACATTAATTTATATGGAAATTTTTTTAGCTTTCCTAAGACCCCAAAAATTACCTCTCAGGCTTTTCTGATACCTTAGAACCCATCTTGCTAATGGATGCACAGAATAAACCGAGATAAAGCACAGATGCTCCCAGACACAGTTCAAAGGTCGAGTAGCTGGCTCAGTTGGTAGAGCATGCGACTCTTGAGCTTGGGGTCCTGAGTTCAAGCCCTGGTTGGGTGTAGAGCTTACTTAAAAAAAAAAAAAAAAAAAAAGGAAAGAAAGAAAAGCTGTGGTGGCTTGATGCTGAATGGGTCTCCCCAGGGAGGAGCTTGGCAGGGCTGCCTGGGGCAAGTGCTGCCTCTATAAGAGCTCACCGCAAAACAGACGCTGAATGCTCTTTATTTTCCCTTTTTGCCTTTTTCGCATAAGTGAAAATCCTCTTTAGATTTCTTTCAGGTAGCAGAAACAGATGCTAATGTAGGTCTTTCGTAAAAGCGAAATGGCCTATTGCAAACTTTTGAAAAACGGAGGATAACTGCATTAGGGATGATGTGTATATTGCGCTCAGTGTAAAGAAGGAACTCGCCAAATCAGGCCTGCTATTATGGCCATTAAATGAATGGCCAAGACACAGATTGGCAGGTCCTTTGGTGGCCTTTTATTATAGGGTTGGGTGAGAGAAATCCAAGTGTTAACCAAAGTACCAAATGTTTGGATATCTAACATATGTAGGAAACCAGCCTTTTTTCTGAGGTTGCCTGTCTTAGAAACGATCATGGAGAACATGGTACGTAGTAGGTAAAATGCAAGAAATGCTCAGGGACTTTGATGCCTGTGCCAACAATTGAGAATCTGAGTCTCTGACTCAGAGGAGACGTGTAAGACCATTTAAACAGTCCCGGACTGGGGACTTAGAATCTCTTCTAAGATCCGGACAAGGCTCATTAGTTCTGTGTGAGTGCAGCCCAGGCAATGGGGAACGCACTACCTTATGAGACTGTGCATAGGAAACTCCCCACATTTCCCAGCATATTCTCTGTTGTTTGCCAGCTGGGAAATGTAACTGCCTAACAACTACATCCTCTAATGGAGACCAGACCCCAATACTATAGAAACGTTGATGACCACACGAGACAGATCTGTGGAACATTTAAGTAGATTTGGGGCATTCTCGGAAGCAGAGAGATGGGACAGCACATTCGTTGAGTGAGTTTCAGAATCACACAGACTTCGTTTTGAGTTCTGCTCTGCCACCCACCCATGTCCTTGCGTAAATCAACCTCCAAGCCTCAGTTTTCTCATGTATGAAGTGGAATTAATAATTTCTCCTTCAGGGGCGCCTGGGTGGCTCAGCTGGTTGAGCGACTGCCTTCGGCTCGGGTCATGATCCTGGAGTCCTGGGATCGAGTTCGGCGTCGGGCTCCCTGCTCAGCGGGGAGTCTGCTTCTCCCTCTGACCCTCCTCCCTCTCGTGCTCTCTATCTCTCATTCTCTCTCTCTCAAATAAATAAATAAAATCTTTAAAAAAATAATTTCTCCTTCACATGAGGATCAAATGAAGTAAAGCAAGGAAAACACTTGGTGCCCAGCACTTCCACATAGTATTCCTTTATTTAGTTATTTTTTAGAGAGCGAGAGAGGGGAGGAGGGGCAGAGAGAGAGAGAATCTGAGCTCAGAGCCCAACGTGGGGCTCCATCCCACGACCCATGAGATCAAGACCTGAGTTGAAACCAAGGGTCGGATGCCCAACCAACTCAGCCACACAGGCACCCCGGGAGAGAGAGGATCTTAAGCAGGCTGCACACTCACACAACCCTGAGATCATGACCTGAGCCGATATCCAAGAGTCGGATGCTTAACTGACTAAGCCACCCAGGCACCCCTAGTATTTGTTTAATGGATGGGAGCCAATATCTCATGGGAAGGGGTGTCCTACAGGGTAGGAGCTCAGGGATTTTTATTGAGCATTAAAGGGAAAAGTGACTCTAGAATTTAGGGACACATGGATTGACAATTTGTTTCCCCAAGCCAGGTTATTTCTATTTGTGGGTTTTACTCAGGGAGTCAGCACTCTGAGAAGGAAGTTCCAAGCTGAGATGCTGGCAGCTGGGAACTCTTTCTGGAGACCATTGAGTTCTTGGGGAGTTGTCTTGACTTTGTGAAAATTAGAACAAGCTTAATGGTACAAGCTGCTCTTTTAACTTCCTAAGCATGTTCATATTCACTTGCTCATTGATCTTCAGGTATGCTGTGAGATGGATGTGAAATAATGATCCCATTTAGCAAGTAGGGAAACCAAGCCTCAGAGAGGTGAAGTATTTTATGCTTTAGAGTTTAGCTGCTGAGAAAACCCCTATCGCTCCCACCCTACCCATCACCAATTCCTGGTTCTTGAATCTTCCCTTTGGTGCCTGGGACAAGACATTAACTGCTCTGGGCCTCAGAGTACCAGCTTCTCTTCCTCCTCCCCAGATGCCTTTCCAGGGTCCTGCAACTCTGAGGATGTAGTTTCTATGCTTCCTCCAGTACCACCCACCATCAAGTCCACAGTTCCTGCTTTCTCTTGTGCTGACCCATTCAACAAATGCTAGCTAAGGACCAAAATATTGTGTGCCAGGCCTGGTGCTAGGTGCTTGGGGTACAAAATGAACAAAGCATAGTCCATATCCTCAAGTTCAGTCTGGTGTTGGGGAGGGGAGGAAGACATCATCAGCTGTTTCCAAACAGTGTGATGTACAAAGAAATGGAACATGAGGGTATCTGGGGATCCCAAAGGAGGACTGCCAAAGTCTGTGTGGGATGTGCTAGTTGGTTTCTTGGAAGTGTCATTCAAATTTTCCTAAAGAATGAGTAAAAGTCAACCAGAACACACATTGCAGCAGAATCCAAGGAAGGCAGAAGCATGGCAGTTCAGGTTTTGTGAGCAGTATGAGGATAAGTTATGAGAGCTGATGCTCAGCACGGGCCAGATCATACAGGATACTGTCAGCCTGAGCTCTGTCTTGTGGACTATGAGGAGCCACTCCAGGGCAGATGCTGGGTCAGATTTGTAATTCTAAATGGAGGATGTTGGGGACCCAAAAGACTGGAGGGAATTAGTAGGCTGTGACAAAGAACAAAAATATGAGGATAGGGAGGGTGGAGAGGAGGGGATAAATCCCCCAAATATTCTAGGAGACAGAATTGATGGGGCCAGGATGCAGATGGGATGCGGGAAGTGGGGGAAGGGGTCAGGAATGATGCTCAGGATTCCAGCTGTGGTGAAGAGGTCCAGGATGGACAACCTTGGGCAGTGGGCAGGGCAAGACATGTTGGTTTCACTGCACAGATGGAGAAACTGAATCTCAGGGGAGTGGAACATACCCAGGTCAGGGGCTCAGCACTGTGTCTCAGTAGGTGTTCAGTGCCACCTTGAAGTGCTAGCAGGCTCCAAGGTTCAATGGCAGTCCCTTTTCTTCTCTGCTCTCAGTCCCTACAACAGCACTTCTCAAAGCTCAGTGTGCACACAAACCGTATGCCAATCTTGTTCAAATGTAGAATCTGACTGAGTAGGTCTGGGGATGGGGCTGAGATTCTGTATTTCTACCAAGTTCCCAGGTGCTGCTGCTGCTGGTCTGTGGGCCACACTTGGAAAAGCTCAGCCTCTTGGCTGTATGAACTTCCTCCCAGCTAGTGACTCCCAGATTTATACTTCCAATCCAGACCTCTCTCCAGAACTCCAACTTCTTGTTACAACTCTTAGTTGACATCTCTACTTGGGTATTTAAAAGGTATCTCCCACAGAATTCTCAAACCTGTTCCTCCACATTTCGCTCCGTGTTCAACTGCTCAAGTCAAAAATCTGAAGATATCATAAGAATCTCCTTTCTCCCTTAGTCTCTCTATCCAAACTGCCAATAAATGCTGTCTACTTTACTTATAAAGCATAACCTGCCTGTTCACTCCCTCCCCATGCGCCCCCCCACTTTCCTAGTCCAGGCCACCGCATCTCCCATCTGAGCCACTGCAGTAGCCACAGATCTGTCACTCTGCTTCCTGCCTCCCCCGTCCCCCCATTAACTCTCTACACATGAGTCAGAGCCATCTTTTAAAAATGTAAATCAAATCATGTCACTCTTCTGCTTAAATTCTTCTAGGAGCTTACATTTTACTTGGAATTAAACCCTAATCCCTTACCCTGGGCCACAAAGCCCAGCATGACCAGCCCCACCTTCCTTTCCAACCTCATCTCATGCAAGCCCCCTAGCCCTGATACCACAACCACATCGGCTTCTCTTTAGTCCCTCCCTGAGCATGCCCAGGCTGTTTCCTCCTTGGAAACAGTGTTTCCACGCCCACCTCCTTTGCAGTCGACTCTGCCCGGCCTCCCAGTCTTGGAGAGCCCCTTATTCATTCAATCTCAGCTTCTGGGTCACCTCCCCAAAGAGGTCTTCCTGATCATGCCATCTCCCATCCCAATTTAATTCTGCATATGTCTTATCCATAGCTGACCTCAGTTTGTTAATTGTCCATTTCCCCTATTAGGAGGAAAGACCCATGAAAACAGTGACCTTGTTTTCTACTTGCTTCCCCAGTATCTGGAGTAGGGCCAAGGTGGGTGCTCAGAAAATACTTAGTGTGGACAAAATGTCCTGTTTCCCCATCTATAAACAGAGTTGATAATAGACTAGCATTAAATGAGATATACATGTAAGGCCCAGGCACAGTGCCTGGCACTTGGTCATTGGTGGCTAATAATACCATGACTCTTATTAATACCATAATGGAATCCTCTGGCAGGAATGTGCAGGAAGGGCCGGTGGGACTCCCACATGCTCCCCAAATGACCTGAGCTCCAGGCAGCTGGGCTCATTGGCCCTAGTCCATTTCTTGTTGCTGCCAAAGTCCTCAACACCCAGTAGCAGAGAGGGGAAACTCAGGGATGAAAAGCGGAGGCGAGCGTGCTTCAACTCAACTGCAAATTTATTAGAAAGGCCATGGACAGATGAACCCTGAGTAACCAGCTGAGGAAGAAATGAAAAAGAGCCCCTGCCTCTCTTGGCCCGCCCCACAGGCCTCTTGTGAACTCTGTCCTGGAGCAGACTCCAACACAAGTCAGCCCAAAAGTGCTTCCGGGATCCTCCTCCTGGGGCTGCCCAATCTCCCTGCAGGGAACCCACTGGCGGAGCCGGTGTAGATGCTGGTGCCTGAGCTGGGGGCCACGGGGTCCTGGTCCTCTCTTCCAGCAGGAAGAGGTTTAGACCAACCCCGCCACCCTCCAGGAGAACAGAACGGAAAAGGAGCTGACTGCGAATAGAGCAAGTTCTGCTAAACAGCCGAGGGCTCTGGAAGGTGGTGCCGGACTGCCTTGGAGGTATGTGCAGATGGCTACAGATGGCCCATCGTGGGGTGCCCCGGGGTAGGATACCAAAGCTCAAAGGATTCTCAGCCGCAGAGAGCCTTGGTGTGACTCAGTGCCCCTCCTGGGGCTGCAGTGGCTATTTCTGCTCCCAGAAAGGCAAATGGATCTTGTAAAAAAATCCATGGCGGTTTTTGCCATTTTTTTCCTTAAAAAAAGATGAGTTTGTACAGTGAATTGATTTCAACCAGCAGAGCATGAGCCGAGAAGAGTCCATCCCGGGGAAGGAGAAGGCACTTCTCACACCCTCAGTGGGGGTGATCTGGGCTGGCTGCTTCCTGGGCCCCTCGGGGCTCTGCTCCCGCTGGCCCCGTGACTCAGGCCTGCTCCCTCTGGGAAGTATGCTGCCTCTATCAAGCCAGCACCGCCCTGTGGCCTGGACGCTCTGGCTTCTCACAGGGTGGTGGACGGCAGCTTCCTCACCCGCCGCTGGGCCAGGATCGATGACTCGATGGGCTTCAGCTGAGGGGTGGGCTTGGAGCTGTTGAGTGCAGAGTAGGTGGCTGCCATGGCCCCCTGGGAGAGAAGAGGGGAGGTCAGACCACAACGGCAGGCGGTGCAGGCGGGAGCGGGGACATGCGCACCCCTGCCGCTCTCAGTGTTCTACACCCGCCCGGCCCCCTGTTAATCCAGCCTCGGCGGTCCTTCATGGTCAGTAGTCCTGCCTCCTCCATCAGACTGGAGGCTTCACAGGTCAGAGCCTCGGTTCCCCAGAGGACCATGGACACCCTTGCATATTAGAAAGGAGCTCCCCGAGGCCAGACAGATACGGCATCTGCAGGCTATGCCGCCCAAGTTCTTGCCCTTGGAACCCTGGCCTGGGCCACCAGAACCCCAGCAGCCGGGAGTGGCCGTACCTTCACAAGCTGCAGGTCCTGGTGGGACAGCTGGCTCTGAGGGAGCTTGTCCTTCTGGGTGATCCATGGGTGCTGCAGGACCTGCTTGGCTGTGAGGCGCTGGTGGGGGTCCACATGCAGCATCTTGGACACCAGGTCCTGGGAACGTGGCAGACAAGACGGTTGGTGGAGTTGGCAGCGGAGCACAAAGCTGCACCCACTGATGAGAAATGGGCAAGCGGCCGTCTCCCGCTGTCTCCCGCCTGAACCCTCCCAGTCGCCCCTGTAATCCATTCTCCACATTGCTCCAAGGCCTCCCCAAGCACATGCCCTTCTTTGGGACTTCCTCCTGGAATGTCCTTTCCTTTCTCGTTCACCTTCTAGAAGCCAGGCAGGGAGGTGGGGAGAACCTAAGATTGAGATCAGGCAGACTCAAGTTCAAAACTTGACTCTTCTGCTGATCAAGTGAGTATCCTGGGCAAATTACTTCAACACTCCGAGCCTCAGTTTCCCCTCTGAGAAGGAGGGAGAACAACAATATCTGCCTCATAAGGCTGATATGAGGTACTATTTATTAAGGGCTCGACCTGTTGTCTGGCACAGAGGCTCCCATAACTGGAAGCTTGCTAATACTGAGAGCTCAAATGTTCCCTCCTCTGAGAAGGCCTCTCTGCTTGACGTGATCAGTAGCTCTACTCCATGCCTCCAGTGCCTGCACCCCTGGAGGAGGACTTGCCTTTCTCTGCTGCCTGGCATCTCTGTTCCTTGTATGCAAGCCTCTATCTCTCCCTACACCCATTTCCCTCAAGGCAAGGGCTGTGATTACGCAGCCTTCTGTCCCCCTGCAGAGCTCAGAACATGGGAAGGGCTGTGAATGATCACCAAGTTGTCCAAACAAGGTAGGACAGCAGTCTGCCTGGGAACCTTCCGCTTGGAGAAATATAGCAACAGCGATTTGTGGAACATTCCACTTGCAGAAAGGAGGTTGCAGGTTACCTCTTCATGAACTGCTAAAGAGCCCTGGGATGGGACCCTGCCTCCCCATCCCAAATGAGCTGGGCCTCACAGACTCACCTTGGCTGTCTCTGAAACTGTGTTCCAATTTCCCCCACTCAGGGTGAACTTCCCACTGCCGATCCGGGTCAGGATTTCCTCCGGTGTGTCACTGGGTCCATTGGCAAATGGAGTGTATCTGGAGAAAAGTCCACCCAGTTGGGGTATAGCCTCTGGCCTCCATCCTGGGGTTAGGGGTGGGGGTCGGGAGCTGTGTTTCTCCCTTCAGACTGAGTCCTCCCCAGGGCAGTGTCTTGCCCTTCCATGTGGGGCTCCCAAAAGCAGGGCTGAGTCCCTCGCCTTGGCCAAGCACCGGCCCCGCCTGTGCACTAGGGCTGGAGGGAGGGACCGGGGAGGAGGGGCCGCTCACCCCGCCAGCATGGTGTACAGGAGAATGCCCAGGCTCCAGATGTCGCAGCCTTCATCGTAGCCCTGGCGTTTCAGCACCTGGCAGGAAGGAAGGCAGGGGAGGGTGGTTAGTCTGAGGGGCAGCGGCAAGTGGCCCCATATGCTTGCGTGCTGCTCCCCAAAGGGCAGGACAAGGTACCGAAGCCAAGACCATACAGACTGGAATCCTGGACCACGTGGGGCCTCTGTAAAAGGGCACAAGGCCTCCTGTGCCAGGCTCCCTTACTCTCGCAGGTGAGGAGGCCAGAGCACTCACCTCGGGGGCCACAAAGTTGGCAGTGTAGCAAGGTGTCATGAGGAGCCCATTCTCAGCCCGCAGCTGCTTGGCAAAGCCAAAGTCGCAGATTCGCAGGCACTCGGGGTTCCCAGACTCGTCCACGTACAGGATGTTGCTGGGCTTGAGGTCCCTATGAACAACCTAGGGGCAGGGGGTCCGGTCAGTTCTCAATGTGGGCAGGCTGCTAGTGGCCCAGGTCAATTGCCAGGGATGAGACAGTTAGGAAGACGGGCCCAGAGAGGGACAGAAGGACCCAGAATCTGAAAGGAAGGGAAGGGGCTGAAATGGGGCCCTTAGTGCTGCTGCTCCTGCCGACTTGAATTTCGTGTGGATGTCTGCGAGGCAGCCCTAATTTCACCTGTCCACACCAAACTCTACTTATTTCTCCCCTCAAATCTGCTCATCACAGTTTTTCCTAAAGACAACTCCACCGATGCTTCCCATTGCTTGGGTCAAAATCCTGAGTCCTCCTCAATTCCTCTTTTTTTCTTATATTCCTCAATCAAGGCATCAGTAAGCTCTGCCGTCTCTACCACTGAAATATATCCAGAGCCCAACCACTTTTCAACCCCTCTACTGGCAGCACTGATTCCAACCAGGGACGGGATCATCCCTCACCTGTATTACAGCAACCACCTCCTAACTGGTCTCCCTGCTTCCGCCCTGCCTCCTACAGTCCTAAATACAGCAGCCAGGGCGCCTGGGTGGCTCAGTCGTTAAGCATCTGCCTTCAGCTCAGGTCATGATCCCGGGGTCCTGGGATCGAGTCCCGCATCGGGCTCCCTGCTTGGAGGGGAGCCTGCTTCTCCCTCTCCCTCTGCAGCTCCTCTTGCTTGTGTGCACGCTCTCTCTCTCTTTCAAATAATCTTTTTTAAAAATATATACATACATACACACAGCAGCCAGAGGGATCCTGTTAAATTAAGTTAGATCATGTCATCCTGGCTGGAACCCCTCCAAGGTTTCCCCTTTTAAGAGGCAGAGTCCTTCCAAAGGCCTACATGGCCCCACCTGATCTTTCCCCTGCCCCTCACCCACATCTCTTGTACTCTGTTGTCCTCTAGCACCCTCCTCCTTGCTCAATCAGCTTCAACCACACCAGCCTCTTTGCACTTTCCTTCAACATGCCAAGCACACTCCTGCCTCAGGGCCTTTGCACTCACTGGTCCCACTTTTAGGAACATTCTTCCCTCAAGCATCTGCCTGGCTCATTCTCTTGTTTCTTTCAGGTCTCAGCTCAAATGTTACCTTATCAGTGAGGACTTCCCTAGACCACTCCATATAAAATAGCAAATACCAACCAGTACTCCTTAGGCTCCTCACCCTGCTTTATTTTTATCCATAGCATTTACCTCCATTTGACATAATATTTACTTAATTGTTTTTCTGAATCCACCCACTGGAATGTAAGTTCCATGAGTGTTTTGTTCACTGCTGTATCTCAACAGTTAAAATAGTTCCTAGCACAGAGCAGGTATTCAAGGAGCATCTGTCCAATGCCTGAATGACACTCACTACTGAGGCCTGAAGCAAATGACTCCTCTGGCCCCCCTCTGCTCCTCTGTAATCTGAGGGCTGAACCACTCCACTTTCCATCCTCCCCCCGTCCCTCTGTAGGGTTCTATGTAGAGCCAATCCCCCATGACCTCATTATCAACAACTCTCAGATTGCCAACCCTAGCCCAGAACTTTCCTGAGTCCAGAATCATATAGCTGCTTGCCAGAGATCAACCACTGAATGTTCCACAGACCCTCGAACCCAACGCATCCCAGGCTAAACTCGGTCTCACCCTCTTGCTCTTCCTCCCATAAGCTAATAGGGTGTTGTCAAAAACCTTCCATGGATCCCTACTACCTGCAAGATAAAGCCCAAAGTCCCCATCCTGGTTGTGGGAGGCTCAGTTACCCATTCCAGCCTCACTGTGCACCACAACCCCTCAAGTGTCCTGAGCTCAGGCCAATGGAGGCTCCTTCGACCATAACCATATGTCTGTGAAATGGCTGCTCGCCTCCAGCACCCCAGCACAGAGCAAATGCTAAGTGAACTCTGTGCAATGAATGAACAAATCCACCTCTGAAACACATAGAGATCTTACAGGTGAGGCTAGTTGACTCTCACAGGTTAGTTGGCTTTATGAGATGATCCTTTCATAGCCCCAGTTGAGCCCCAAGCCCTCTAGCAGGTGCCAGTGGGGCAGGTAGGTTGGAGGGTAGACATGGCCCTGACAGTCCACCTCCACAGAGGGAACAGTGCCCAATGAGGAGAGGGCTACATCGGCAGGGTGGTCTGGGTGACACCTGCGAATTGTATCCATACTCTTGGAAGCCCCTTCCTGGGCTGTGCCTGACCAGCTCCTAGGGCTCTGTCTTTCCTAATACAATCATATGGCCCCAAAGACAAGGCCAGACCCCAAGAATGTGGGCCCAGCCAAGCTTTCCAGAGGTCAGGGATGCTCAGCCTGGCTGAGTGTATGAGTGATCTTCCTGGTTTCCAAAGTACTCTCCATGGTCTCATGGGGGCTGCCGCGACACCTAGGTCAGTGGGCAGGGCAGGGACTGCCGGCTCTGTTCTCCAGAGAAGGAAACCAGGGCTATGAGAAGAGAATGGACTTGTTCATGTAAATAAGAAGCAGAGGTGGGGCTTGAACCCAGCTATGACCTTAATTCCACAGTCTGCAGTTTGGTGTGACACAGATGACACTTTTGGGATATGGAAGTTTTCGAGCTTGATCCTGCCCTCACACAACACAGAGAAATGACAAACTCCTCCAGGTACTGTGGCTCACTACAGCAGGAAGCACCCCCTCCGCCCCAGTGATTCTAATACCTGTCCCCCCCCCACCCTGGTTCTGTGGGGGGGGGGGAGGCTCCCATCCCCCTGCACTAAAGACCACAACAGGCGGGGCAAGCGAGGAGGGACACCAGGCTGAGAGGGAGCCAGGCCAACCAGTCTAAGGGGCAGCTGCGACCTACCCTACTCCAGCGGACAGTCCCCGCACAGCAACTCAGGCCCAGGTTTCAAAAGGAGCCTAATTACCCAACTCAACCAAACCCAAAGCAAAGAAACCACCCCACAGCCTGCAGGCCAAACAAAATACGCACGCAGGTCAAATGCAGCCAGTGAGTGGTAGGCTGCGGCCTCTGGCAGAGCTGTGATTTCGGTCGGGCCAGAGTGTGAATCCTGACTTTAGCAGCTTGTGTGATCTTGGGCGTGTCACTTCCCCTCTCTAGCCCTCGGTTTTCTCACCTGGGAAATGGGACTGGTGACAGTGTTGAGGCCAGAAGGAACAGATGAGTATATGAGTTATGTACCAGGACCATTTAGCCCCGGGCTTGGGAAATGGCAGCTGTGGTCACAGTGACTCCAGCACTCCCCGGGCTGACCCCACCGCCGTGCTGGATCTTAAGCTACAGAGCGCGCTTGTTAAGAAGCACTCAAAGGGGCGCCTGGCTGGCGTGGTCGTTTGGGTAGCTGCCTTTGGCTCACGTCATGATCCCAGGGTCCTGGGGTCAAACCCCGCATTGGGCTCCCTGCTTCGTGGGGAGCCTGCTTCTCCCTCTCCCTCTGCTGCTCCCCCTGCTCATGTACTCGTGCGCGCTCTCTCTCCGTCAAATAAATAAAATCTTTTTTTTTAAGATTTTATTTATTTGAGGGAGAGAGAGAGTGAGAGAGCATGAGCAGGCGGGAGGAGCAGAGGGAGAGGGAGAAATGGACTCTCCGTTGAGCAAGGAGCCCGATGTAGGGCTCGACCCCAGGACCCTGGGATCATGACCTGAGCCGAAGGCAGGCGATTAACCGACTAAGTCACCCAGGCGCCCCAAATAAATAAAATCTTTTAAAAAAGAAGCACTTAAAGATTAGAAGACAACAAAGATGGGCAAACTAGAGGACTGGGAAGGCAGATTAGCGAGGAGACTTTTACTTACCCCCAGAGCCTCAGCTCCCTCACCTCTACAATGGGCATAACGACTTCCACTGTCTGTTGGAACCATTAGGTGAGTTGATATGTAAAGTGCTTAGAAATCTGTCTGGCCTGTGGGAACTGCTGTGTAGCGCCAGCTACCATTAGCAGCCACACCTCTGTTGTCCTCATCACTGGAGGAGTGCATTTAGGCGCCTGGGACCAGACACAGACACACACACACACACACACACTGCAACCCGGAGGGTCCACTGCTCGGTGTGCACACAACATCACAATACCCAGGGGTGGTCACCAAAAGACAAGCGCTAGAATGTCACGGCAGCATTATGTACTTGTCATCGTCGAAAACTGGTAACAACCCAAAGTCCCTTAACAGCAGAAGGGACCACAGAAGCACTGTCTGTTCATACAGCAGAAGTTACACTGCAGTGAGGATGAGGGAGCGACAGCCGCACTATGACATGGAGGATTCACAGAGCCAGAGGCAACAGAGAAGGTGTTTGTAAAATTCAAAGATGAGCAAAACCAATCGAAGCTGTTAGCAGTTAGCTTAGAATGGTCATCCTTGGGAAGGGGGCAGGGACTGGCAGGGATATGACAGAATTTGGGGAAACTGGAAAAGCCTTGATTTTTTTTTTTTTAAGATTTTATTTATTCGTTTGACAGAGACACAGCGAGAGAGGGAACACAGGCAGGGGGGGTGGGGGAGGCAGAAGCTGGCTTCCCGCTGAGCAGGGAGCCCGACGCGGGGCTCGATCCCACACCCTGGGATCATGACCTGAGCCGAAGGCAGACGCCTAACGACTGAGCCACCCAGGCGCCCCAAAATCTTTGATTCTTGATCTGGGTGCTGGTTACGTGGGTGTATTCACTTTCTGAAAATTTACTGACTTGTACGTTAGGATTCGTGTTTATGTCATACTTCAGTAAAAAGATAACATTAAAACAAATAGAAAGTCCCAGTGGACCCTCTTGCTGGTCATCCCCTTCCCAACCCTCTTAGGAGAGTCTCAGCTTCTAAACCAGAGATACTGCCAATTCATAATCAGCTCAAAGAATCTCCCTCCAAATACCTCAATGAGAGTTTCCCATTTCCTCATCATCTCCCTTGGTATTTGGAAAGGGCCAGAAACTTCAGAGACCCACAGACTCGCAACACTGGGAAAGAGACCACTTTCTCCCATAACACTCCCCCGCACGTGGTTGTCTGTACTTGGAGTTTATATGTCCCTAGGGGGGGACATAGAGAGGAGGCAGCTCTCACTCTACAAAGCCCTTCCTTGCTTTGAGCTTGACCCATTGGAAACTCACTGCTTTGGCTCTGTCTTCTAAACCTTCTTGGGGGTAACTCTAACTAGGACTCACTTGAGAACAAAACAGGAAAAGGAAACATTTACTACCTGACCTGACATATTTAAATATTAGTCTATTTGCACTGGCCATTTCAAAAGCCAAAACCACTTCGAACATGACCATTAAAATGGTACATGTGGTAAGCAGACTGAAGTTCTGATTCTTTTTTTTTTTTTAAGATTTTATTTATTTATTTTTTGTCAGATAGAGAGAGAGAGCACAAGCAGGGGGAGCAGCAGGCAGAGGGAGAGGGAGAAGCAGGCTCTCTGCCAAGCAAGGAGCCCGATGCGGGGCTCGATCCCAGGACCCTGGGATCATGACCTGAGCCGAAGGCAGACACTTAATGACTGAGCCACCCAGGCATCCCACTCTGATTCTTTTTTACAAAAGAATCCCCCTCATAAATTAGACAGAATGAGACACTGCCATTTTTGCAAACCCTAATGAAATGATTGATGCAGGCAAAGATCCTGAAAGGATGAAACCACTGCATGAGAGGTTGGTGACAGTCTTTACAGTACACTGTTGGGCTCACCCACTGCCTGCCACCCATTCACCCATCCCTAGACTGTTACCACCTGAGGGGACCAATGACTAATGGGGGCAAAGTGATGCTGTGCTTGGGGATGTGACGCCGTATGAAGTACACCACACCTCCCATGAAGTGTTTTCTAACTCCTTGCTTCTGAAAAGAAGTTGAAGCAGAATATAATGAAGATTTTAGAAATACAGGCAATAGAGAAACAATTAAAATGATGCCATAGGGCACCTGGGTGGTTCAGTCGGTTAAGCGTCTGCCTTCGGCCCAGGTCATGATCCCAGGGTCCTGGGATTGAGTCCCCAGTTGGGCTCCCTGCTCAGTAGGGTCTGCTTCTCCCTCTGCCCCTCCCCCCGCTCATGCTCTCTCTCTCTCTCTCTCTCTCTCTCAAAAATAAATAAAATCTTAAAAACAAAAGGTAATACTTTTTTAAAAATGATGCCATAAGGAAGCAAACAGACACATTCAGAATGTGGGACATTCCACAGAACTGATCTCTTCAACTAGTCAGCGGCATAAAAAAGGGAGGTTTTACTATGGAGGTTATGTGGATGTATACATTTAACAAAACTCTTCAGGTTATACACTTAAGCTCTACCGTATGCAAATTTTATCTCCATTTTTGAAAAGAGACTTAAGGGATTTAACAAGTGAAGGAAAGGTGTAAATCTTACAGAGATTGTGATTCCAATATACTAATGGCAAAAAGATTTTTTGAAAGGACAACAGGGAAATGTATCTATTGATAGGTACTACGTGAACACAAGTAATTGTTAATTTTGAGAGTTGTTATGAAAGACAATGTCTTTTTTAGGGTTACAGATATACAACTAAGATTGTGTGAGGTCTGAGATATGCTTTAAAATACTTTAATTATAGGGGCGCCTGGGTGGCTCAGTCGTTAAGCGTCTGCCTTCGGCTCAGGTCCTGATCCCAGGGTCCTGGGATCGAGCCCCGCATCGGGCTCCCTGCTCAGCGGGAAGCCTGCTTCTCCCTCTCCCACTCCCCCTGCTTGTGTTCCCTCTCTCACTGTGTCTCTCTCTGTCAAATAAATAAATAAAATCTTTTAAAAAAAACTTTAATTATAGGGTCAAGTGTCATAATGTCTGTAACTTCCTTTCAAATGCACCTGTAAAAATATATGTTTATGTGCAGAGATAAGGATATAGAGGTAGAGACAAAGACAAACAGAGATAAAGAAAATGTGGCAGACTGTTAAGATTTGGTGAATCTAGAAGAGCAATGGTTTTCATAAGATTCTTTTAACTTCTCTATAGATTTGAATGTTTTCCTCAATAAAAGGTTGGGAGAAATACCCCAGCAACAACAAAAAAAGAAAGAGAGGGAAGGAGAGAGGGTAGGAGGGAGATAAAAATCTCAACAATTCTTGAATCTGGGTGATGGGTATCTGGAGGTTCATTATACTCTTCTCATAGTTTTGTATAGATTTAAAAATTTTGACAATAGAAAGTTAATTAAAAAAAAAAAGGCACAGCAATGATCTGGCCCTATTCCTCCCTATGCAGCATTTTCCACGGGGCTGCCATGGCCCGTGGAGCCTTCCAAGGGCAGCAATGTGGCAGCTCCTGCTATCCTGAGTTTGCAGATGAGGAAACGGCTCAGAGGCGAGAGGCCTTCCCAGCAGTACACGCAGGACTTGGACATGGCCAATCACTGGATTCCAGAACCTGCATTCTTAACCCCCACGTTGTCTGACTGCGAGCACCCGAAAACATCGTCTCGTCCAGAGAGAAACTCATGCTAACTCTATTTTCAGCTTCTATACACACCACAGGAAATTTTCCACCTCCATCCCATGCAATGATAAAGGCCAAGTCGTATGGTTTGGACAAGCACCTCTTCTCTAGCACCTGCTGTCTTTCCAGCAGCATTTCCTCCTGCATCCACTTCCTCTGTCCTAGCAGCCAAACCCACAACCAGATTCAACTCCCTGCAGCCCCTGCAGCTTCCTAACTCAAAGACCCACCCCCGATCTGCAGCCCCTGCAGCTTCCTAACTCACAGACCCACACCTGATCTGCAGCCCCTGCAAGCTTCCTAACTCACAGACCCACACCCGATCTGCACCCCCTCAACCACGTTCCTCAGTCAGACATTCTGGCTCTATTCTTCTCTGGCTGTGTGACCTTGGGCAAGTCACCTCACATCCCTGAGCCTTGGTCTTCTTACCTGTAAAGTGGGGCCAATAACAGTACCTACCTCATAGGTCTGTTGTGAAAATCAGTTGAGATGACGTAAGGAAAGAACTTAGCATGGTGCCTGGCACACAGCAAGCACTGTGTAAACATTCCTTTTCACCATCTGGCCTCATGTCTCCCTCCTTCCCTTCCTTCCATCCCTCTCCTTACCCACCCACCACCCGTCATCTCCCCTCTGGCTGGCTGCCTGAAGACAGCTCCCGCCTGGGCCAGTCGTGGCTCACGCACTCTGCTGATGGTAAGACCCTCAGTAGCTGGCCATCCCCACTGGGTGCCCCCTACCCCAGACTTACCCCCTGGGAGTGCAGGTACTCCACGGTTTTGCTGATGGTGTGCAGGACAAAGCTGGCCTCCCGCTCTGAGAAGAACTTCTGCCGCAAGATCTTGTCTAGCAGCTCCCCACCCCTCATCAGCTCTGTCACCAGGTACACGTGTTTGCCATCATCGTACACCTGTCAGAGATCTCACAGTCAGGGCCCACCCCTCCATGCCAGGCCTGGGCCCCTTGGTTACCCGTTCACCAGGCCAGGAAAGAAGGACATGAGCCTCGGATATGTGTTCTGCTCCGTGCTCCAGTGGCCCTCGTGGGGCCTTCACTTCTCTGGGCCTCTGTCCTCCCTAGACAGGAGGATATTGGCCCTGGTCCCCCCCAAGGGGCAGGAAAGTAGTCAGAGAAGGCCCGAGTCTGAAGTGGAGAGCCTTGGGGCGCCAGCCAGACTGGAGGCACAAAGATCCTTCCCTCCCATGAGCAGAGGAAAATCAGAAGTCAAAGGAATGGCAGTCCTGAGACAAATCCCAGAGTTGAGTGCCCCAGGCCCCATCCTGGTCTCAAGGACCCTCCCACTCACATCTTTCAGAGTGATGATGTTGGGGTGCTGCCCATACCGCAGAAGAATCTCAATCTCTTCTGAGGGATCCCGCTTGCTCTTGTCGATGACCTAAGGAAAGGGGGTACATGGTCGATATCGGGGGACATTCTCCAGAGTCCCTCCCTGCCACGGAGCCCACACTGCAGGGCTTGGGGGGGGGGTCTCCAGCCGCATTCCTTTCACCCACCCACAGAGCCTAAGGCACCCACCCTCCTCTGCCAAAGGGCCAGGGCTACACTGGCCTCCCCCCAGCCCAGCAGCCTTGGCTGAGACATGGTCAAGAGGCCCACCTTGACAGCATACTCCATATTGGTGGCCTTGTGGACACAGCGCTTGCACACGGAGTAGGAGCCCACACCAATCGTCTCCTTTACGACGTAGCCATCGCTAAAAACCAGGTTTTTCCCGTGGAGTTGCTGCAGGAGACCAACAGGTGGGGCTGACCCTCTGCTCTAAAATGCAGGGGTCGTCCCCCAGTGCCCAAGGCCTTAGCTCAGTGAAGGCGGCACCAGGCAGGAGCTGGAGGCCTGGGGCAGAATCTTGGTCCCGTAACCTCGAGCAAACATCTGCTCCCTCTGGGCCTCGGTTTTCTACTCTATGTGGGCACACGCAATGGCTCCAGGCTGTGGTCAGATGGGAGTGACAAGGGCAGGCAACAGAGCCACCACACACACATCAAGAGGTCTGTGGCTCTGAGAAAGCTGGGCAGGCCTGAGGGACGTAGGAGCCCTGAACTGCGTCCTGGCGCTGCCACTTCCTGTGAATGTGGGTGAGTTGCCTCCCCCTTCTGGGGTGTCAGAGCCCATGTCGTGAGGTGTCTTAAGGTTCTGAGCCATTAACAATAGCAAATGCTTCTGTGGTACTTAGTGTGCGGCAGGAACTCTTCTCAGCACTTTTCAGCAGTGACCACATGCCCTGTGACAGCCCTGGTTCATGCCTGTTGTCCTTATACCCAGTCTGGTTTACTGTTTGTCCTGGACAAAGGTGTCTCAGCTGTATAATAAATTACATGGTCACCTTAACTTTCACACACAACCACCTATGGAGGAAGATTCTATCATCATCCCCATTTACAGCTGAGGGCACCGAGGCCCTGGGAAGACATGTGTCTCACTCAAAGTCCTTTACCTTAGAAGCTCTGAACGCGGGCAATGAGCTCCAGAGTCTACACTCAGGCCTCTCACTTCTAAATTTCCCACGGAGCTGGGAAAGCGCATTCATGGGGGACAAATGTGAGGAAACATGAGCCCTCTGCAGCCCCATCCCCGTCAGGGATCTGTCAGCCACCCCACAGCACTACCACCCTGGACACCCCCTCACATTTATTTATCTAGGCTTTACAACGTCCCCGGCTCTGTGCTCGGAAATTTCTATCCATGTCGCCAACCAAGCAGAGAAACTGGGGCCCAAGGAGGTTGGGAGGTCCAATGGACTACACGGTGACAGTCAGGGTTTGAACCCCAGAGCCTGTGCCCTCAGCTGTTCTGCCTTGGTGGCTCCCGGGTAGGAAAGACAACAGAGTAGCAGTCTCCTGCCCGCCTCACCTGTACCACTGAGTGCAGTGGTGCTTGTGTGGCCCGAGGCTTGCCGTCATCCTCCATCAGGCCAGTGGCCACAAAGCTGAAGCCACGGAACAGCTGATGGGCGCCAGCGCTGGGGGGGATGCCTGGGGAGTCTGTGGGGGTGGGAGGGAGATGTCACCCTGAGAAGGCGCCCTTGACCATGGGGCTTCCAGGCCTGCCTCAGCGGCTGGCTGTGGAGGTGGCTTGGGTAGGCCCCTCATGCCAGGCCTCAGTCAGCCCATCTGTTCATGTGTCTTTAGACCAGCCCAGCCCTGACACATAAGAAACATAGAAGACCCCCCCATACTGGGCGTCTGGCCCAAGCCAAGACACTTCATCTCTTTCTGGAGGCTTCCTGCCTCAGGTCTGCCCCTTCGGGCCCATCTTCTGTGCAGCACCAGGAGGGATGGTCCCAACTACAAATCTACCCCCTGCCCGAACACTTCAAGTGCTCCCCTCTGCCCTCAGAAGAAAGCCCAACTCCTCAGCTGGGCAACTGAGGTCCTTACGATCTTAGCTCCCTCTGTCCCCATTCTGCAGCTCAGCCTCACTGGACTCCCCAGGTCCTTAAAGGAGCCCCTGAGCCCCCGCACATGCTATTCCCTGTAACCGGGTACTCCACAGCTCTTCTGTCCTTCAAGGCTCGGCTGTCACGCTCCCCTCTGAGAAACTCTGCCTGAAGCTGCTCCTCCAGCTCCTCACCCCTGTGCAGCTGCACTCGTCACACTGCCCAGTTTTCATGTCTCTCCCCCAACTAGAGTCTGAGCCATATGAAGGCAGGGCCAGCCCCCTGTGGCTGATCACTGGCACACAGCAGGAACCTGGTACATACGGGTCAGATAAGTGAATCAAGATAAGACAAACTGTTGGACAAGTGCTGAGCTCCCTGTCATCAGAGATGTGCAAGCCCAGTGAGAAGAGCACCCCCTCTGCTAAAACCCATCCATCTGGGAATCCTTCCAGAATTAACACTACCCCCCAATATCTGGCCAAAATATTGGGATTTATCAAACTCCCTCCCAGAAGCCCCCTCCTTGGCTTCTCGCAGTAACCCCAGGAACTGAGAGGGTCTGTGGCTGAGCCCGTGTTCTAGATGAGTACACTGAGGTCCAGTGATCAGAGCAGCCAAAGGCGATTCCCACACTTGCCCCTGACCTGCGGGCGCTGCCACCTCTGCTCTGCCAGACTGTCTCCACCTCATGTTTCTGCTGGGTCGGATTCTTTAGTCCTGACGTGAATGTGAGCCTCATGTGTTCGGTCTTCCCAGTGGGCTGGAAGATGCCCCGGGGAAGGGGGCCTGACTTTTCTGCTGTGGCCTTAACCACCCACTCCCCCACCCCCTCACCCAGACACAAAGAGGCCCGTAGAGCCCTGGAGTGGGAGAGTCAGGCTGAATGAGATGGGGACAAAGAGTCGGAGACCTATCCTGCAGTCTGCCCACACACCTGGGCCTGACCACCCCTACATCCCAAGGGGCCCCCGACTCCCTGCTTCCTTCCTGTACCCGCCCAAGATAAGCCAGACCACAGACGCACCCTTGGGTGTGCGGGACGTGAACTCGGTATCAAAGTAGAAGGTGTCGTCAGGTTGAGCCACGGCCGGCTTGAAGGGTGGCTTGATCTCACGACGGTACAGCTTCTGCAAGGTGGGGTGGGCACTCCAGTTACCATGGCGCCCCCACAGCCCATCAGGAGCCTCGGGCAGGAGAAGGTAATTGGCCTGGAGTGCAGGCCATGCAGACAGGGCATAACTGCTGGCACCCTGGGAGGCCAACCTCGCCTCCAAGGCCATGCCGTCACCCTCTGCTCCACATCTGGGGCCCTTGTTGGTAGAAGCCCCCTTCCGCCACAGGTGAAGCCCTGATGGGGGCTCTGGGGTGGACAGACACACTCACATTCCAGTCAATGGTAGAGTAGAAGGCATGCCGCTTGATTTCCTCTGCCCCATCAGGGCCGGAGCCTGAAAGAGCCCAGATGAGGGGTCTGTCCCTGGACGGTCCAAGCCCCCAGACACCCACCCTGTCTGCTGTGTGACCGCACTATGGTCTGGGACCAGCGGCTGCAGCAGTCTACTGGGAGCATGGGGGACAATGGGCTCCCCCTGTCCCCAATCCACCCAGCCATCACCCCAAAGGCCTACTGCCCACTCAGCATTTTCTACTTTCTGGAGACCCTTATGATCAAGCTCCAATGTACTGATGGAAGAAGAAAGTCCCAGAGAGGTCAGGCAATTTGCCCAAGGCCACACAGAACAGAAACTGGTCTCGTTCTGAGATCTGCAGAGGCCCCCATCTCCCTCCCAGCCCAGGCCTCCCCTCTATTGCTCTTATCCCATGTCCTTGTCAGCCACCAGGCAGACTCTCACTCCATTCAACCCCAGGGACCCGGACTGGACCTTACAAAGCTGGTCATGGTCCAGAGGAACCCAGGGGCCAAGGAGCCAAGACACAGTGAACATCTTCTACACAGCAGGCATGTTCATGCAACTTCGTTTGGTCAACGGGGTTCGAGAGCATCATCTCCCATGGAGACGGGGACCCAGGGCTCGGGGAGGTGAAGTCAACTGCCTTGGGTCACTTAGCTCATAAATGGCCCTCATTCAACAAATATTTACGGAGGGACCACTGTGTGGGGGCAGTGAGGACCTGACACAGTGCCAGGATTGGGACCTGTGCCTCCTGATTCTTGAGCTCATGCTCTTTCTGTTGTGCCAGCAGCCTTGGCGAAGGAGCTGTGTGGGGGCCTCTGTCCTTGTCCCCAGGGGGAGTGGGGATGACTCAGTTCCTGCCTTCCCCCTACACACAGGTCACCCCCCCCAAAACACCACACATGGAGCCAGAAAGCAGGGTGGCCCGCGGCATTGTCTGCCCACACAAAGGACAACAACGGCCCCTTTCAGCCCCAGATGTGGCTCTGTGGCCTAGGCTGCAGCTGTACCCCGCTCCCCTCCCGAGCTGGGGCTGCTTACCGAGCCGGTTGGCAGGATTCCGCTTGAACAGGGCCCGCAGGAGGCTCTGGGCTTCCGTGCTCAGAAACTGGGGCATGCCTAGCTTCGCCCTAAAATAGCCCCCAGGTCTCATCAGGGCTGAGCCCGCCCCAGAGGCCCTGTCTCCCCTCCCCACTCTGTCCAGGTCGAATTTCCAGCTCAATCCAGACAAACCATCCACGAACTCACCTCCCAAAGACTTCAGGGATTCCCCACCCAAGCCCGGGAAAGCATAATGCTTAACCCAGAGGAGGGTCTCATTAATGGAGAAATCTGAGGCAGGAACAGGGTATTATTCTGGCCCCCAAGCTGGGGCCAGCATCGGCGGAAACCCTAAAGTATCAGGGCAGGGCTGGTGCTTACTTCAGAATCAGCGTCATGGTCTCTTTCCGGTCCTTCCCCTGGAAGGGCAGGGAGCCCGTCAGCATCTCAAACTGCAAAGGACAAGGGTCTATGAGGCTCTGGTCTCCATCTCCCATGTCCCCCACCTCGTCCCACCCAGGCCACTCAGCTCCATTCCCAGGACTCTTGCTGGACTGTGGCAGGTCCACCCGGATCGAGAATTGTGACTGCCTCTCTCTCCTCTGCCAGTCAGAACACCCAGAGCAGTACTAGGGGCTGCGGCTGAGGAGAGGCCCAATCCCGGGCTGGGGGCAGCCCACGTGGGGCCAAGCCTGGAATCCTCCCAAGGAAGGAACCTGCAGCTGGGTAGAGGGTGAGGCAGCCTGGCTGCAAAAATACAGGAGGAAGTCTTAGAGATTATCAAGCCCCTCACTGTACAGAGGAGAAAACTGGGGCCCAAAGCATGGGCTGAATGCTTTACCGCCGTCTGGGCACTCACCATCAGCACCCCGTAGGACCACCAGTCGGCACTGTGGGTGTGGCCCTGGCGGTTGACGACCTCGGGGGCCATGTACTCCACCGTCCCACAGAAGGAATAGGCTTTTTTCTCATGGTCAATGGCCTCCTTGCTCAGGCCGAAGTCTGTGGCAAGAAGGGCAGGAGGACACGTGAGTGGAGCGTCCTTTAGGAAGCCCCCTGCCTTCCTTGCTGCCAACCCCTGCACACCCAGGCCCCCTGCACACCCAACGCCCCTGCCCACAGGCCTGAGGGAATCACCCCCGTGACACTCAGGAGGAGGCTAAGGCCCAGAGAGGTTAGGTGACTGGCTCAAGGTTACCTAGTGGAGAAGCTAGGGTTCACACCCAGGCCATCCCAAGTCTAGGGCCTGGATTTCTGACGACTTCCGAGTGCCTGGCACAGCCTCTCAGGTAGAATGGATCTCCTGGCACTCAGCCCAGGCCTATCAAGAGCCCATCCTGCCCTCCCCTGGGACTTGATGGGTGGGAACAGGGGCCCTCTACTCACCAGTGAGTTTGATGTGGCCCTCCTCATCCAGAAGGATGCTGTAATGGAGAGATGGGTTCTGGTGACACCGTGGGGATTGTGGGGGGTTGGGCCTAGCCCAGAGAAGGTGATCCACCCAGATCCATCTAATGAGAGGCAGGTAGCGTAGACTGGTGCTGCCATGCAGATGTGTTGCCTGCCTTCTTTGCTAATCCTTGAAACAACGGGCTGAGGTAGGGACTATAATGGCCCTATTTTAACAATGGGGAATCTAGGGGCACCTGGGTGGCTCAGTCGTTAGGCGTCTGCCTTCGGCTCAGGTCATGATCTCAGGGTCCTGGGATCGAGCCCCGCATCGGGCTCCCTGCTCAGCGGGAAGCCCGCTTCTCCCTCTCCCAATCCCCTTGCTTGTGTTCCCTCTCTCATTGTGTCTCTCTCTGTCAAATAAATAAATAAGATAAAACAACCAATGGGGAAACTAAAGCTCAGGGAAGTTAAGTAACTCCACACGGTCACAGAGCTAATAGGTGGTGGAGATAAGATTTGAATTCAGGTCTGCCTAACTCTAAAGCCAGATCTCTTTCCAGCCCAGCACCTACTCCCCTGGGCTCCCCCGAGTTACCATTTGAGGATATTTAGCTATTAAGGAAAATTCTAGAGAGGACCATATCAAGGAACAACCTTTAGTGATGGCATCTCAGACATCACACTGGATTAGCAAAAAATGTAGGCAATCACCTGCACGGAGGAGCCTCAGCCTTGTCAACGGCAGCAATGGTGATTAGGCAGCCCCCCAAGGTAGGCCTGCTGCCACCACCACCCCACTCCACCCACCTATTCGGGGGGCAGCCATAGAGAGGGAGACTTTGTTGGGGAGTCACAGCCACCCGTCAGGAGAGACCCCAGGGCCTGCCTCTGCACTCCCTAGGGAGGCTGGTATGGAGCTCGGGCTTCACTCACTTTTCAGGCTTGAGGTCTCTGTAAATGATGCCCAGGCTGTGCAGGTGGTCCAGGCCCAAAGCCAGCTCAGCCAGGTAAAACTTCACGTCCTCCTCTGTGAACATCACCTACAAGAGGCGGGAGAGGGCGTCAGCTGGGAGCGCCTCTTCGTCAGGAGCTAGGGCACTAGGCAATCAGCAGCTTCCTGGTCCTCAGGGCCCACCCTGGGGAGGACCCTTAGACACCCCCAGGCCATACTCTCTTCTCTTTATAAAGGGGGTTGAGTATGAAATGACCAACACACAAGTCACTCATTGTGGCATTGTTTGGAAGTAACAAAAGGGTTGCAAAGAGCCCAAGGGTTGAGCAGAAGACTGAAATGAACTGTCTCTCCCATGCATGATGGAGAGCTATGTAGCCATAAAGGCACAAGGAATCTCTCCATGTTCTGACACGGATCGATCTCTAAGATACACTGTCTTGAGCAAGGCAAGATACAGAACGGTATATACAGGGTAGTGCTTTTTCTGTAAGAAAATGGGGGTTGGAATTCAGAACGTGTATGAGAATGGTTTGTATTACTAAAGAAACATGGGGTGCTTAAACAAGAAATCAATAAAAATGTTTACCTATGGGGGGTAGAGGGACTGGGGTGGGAGGAAGACTTCTCAATGAGATTTTTCTTTTCAATCATGTAAACGTATTACCTATTCAAACATTAAAATAACATTTAAAAAATTTTTTTAAAGTTTGTTTCTCTTCTGAAGGTTGACTTGTATTAATGGTCCCATTTTTATATCTGGCTCAAATTCTTTTACGTCAGTTAAAATCTTTTTGGTTAGGGGCGCCTGGGTGGCTCAATCAGTTGGGCGTCTTGCCTTCAGCTCAGCTCGTGGTCTCGGGGTCCTGCGACTGAGCCCCACGTCAGGCTCCCTGCTCAGTGGGGAGTCTGCTTCTCCCTCTCCCTCAGCCTCTGTCCCTCCCACTCATGCTTGCTCTCTCTCTCTCTCTCAAATAAATAAATAAAATCTTAAAAAAGAAAATCCTTTTGGTTAACACATAGGACATAATGTTAAAATACCCAGATTTCTGGGAGGATTTGCGCTTCTTCCCATCCTCAAAGCCTTGCCCGGGGCAGCCTTGGAAGAATGGAGGTGGAGAGGTGAAAGACCCCTTAGCTCCTGGGAATCAGGGTGGCGTCAGACGCAGGCCCTGATCCTCCTCACCCATCCTGGGAGAAACTCTGAGGCTTGGCCGGGGTGTACCCTCTGTCCCAGGGTGGGTTCCTAGGTCAGGGTCTGCTAGGCAGGCCTGGGTGGTCCCAGGTCCAAGCCACACTGGTCACGTTCTTCACAGAGCTCTGGGATGAGACGCCTCGTTGTCTCTCCAGCTCCATCCCGGGGCCCTATGGCGGTGGGGTGTCAGCTCACCTCTTTGGAGAGCCGTGTGAAGAGGTCCCCGCCACGCAGGAAGTCCAGAATAAGATAGAGCTTTCCCTCAGTCTGGAAGGCTGGGGAGAGGGGAAAAGGCAATGGTGGAGCCAGCTGGGCCCTGGGCCCTGCCCCTCTACCCTAAGCTCCCTTGGCCTGCTGGGGGTGGGGGCAACACCGGGGGAAGGCAGCAGCCCACAGGTAGGGCAAAGCCTGGCAGGCAGGGTGGGAATTCAAGTAGGGTCTGTGGTCTCACCATAGTGCAGCTTCACCACAAACGGGTGGTTTACATCAGCTAGGATGTCTCTCTCCATCTTGGTCCGAACGCGGTCACGCACTGGCCAGAAGAGAAAGGCAGTCACGGAGAATCTAGCCCCCGCAAAACAGTCATTCCCCAGGCCCTGGCTAAGAAGGGCTGCTCTCTTTTCCAAGTGTTCTTCACACCTCATGGCAGTGCCCAGGGCTGAGCCCTGGGCGCCCTGCCCATCCCTCGAGCCCCATCTCCTGCTGTGCCCCATCAGAGGCCATTCAACCCAGTCTGTCCAAGCAACCTGCCCTGTCCTCTGCGTGCCCTTAGCCTTTGCCCCCGAGGCTCCCCCGGAACGCTTTTACCAGCCTCCGCCCCACCTGGCACAAAAGTCCCTAATGCCGGTCTGGGGGATGGAGAGTATAGTCACCCGGGAGCTAGTTAGGCAGATTCTTTCCTTGGGCCTAAAATTCAGACTCATGGGTCTTAGCGGCCACCCTCACATCCTTTTTTTTTTTTAAGAATAAAAGTCCCTAGGCATTCTGATCACCAGCAGGTTCTTCTTTGACTCAGCTCAGGCCTCACCTCCTCCAGGAAGTCTTCCTTAAACTGCTAAGCTGAATTAGGGCCCTCTCTCCTACAGTGCTCGTGCTTGCCCCTTCAGAGTACTTTTCACCTTCTCTTTTAATTTTTTCGTTTCCCTCACCAGATGCGGCCTGGACCATGCTGGAGTTGGACTATTCCAGCCACTGTTTCCCAAATATACCTTACATTTTTACACTTCTGCTCAGGCAAACAGCTTCTCCTTCCTGGGGTACTCTGCCTCTACTATTTTTAGTCTGGAGAACTCCTAACTCCTCCTTCAAGGCACAGCTCAAGTGGCCCCTCCTTATGTGAGCCCAGCCTCTGTGAGGCTGCAACTCGCCATCCCCCGGGCTCCCCGCTCACAGCCCCAGCTGCTCCAGACTGCAGCCGTGGCTTGGCCACTCCTGCCCTGGCCTGGGAGACCTTCACAGCAGTGCCCAAGTCCTCCATCCTCCCCCTCCACGGCTCCCATCATCCCTCCTGGGGAATGACTTCTACCCCTACCAGGTTGGCCTGAGAGCATCAAAGCTACAGCACCCCACAAACAACCCTTCACGGGCCACAGGACCCCTAAAGTCGACAAGGCCGACACTTCTTTTTTTTTTTTTTTTAAGATTTTATTTATTTATTTGAGAGAGAGAGAGAGAGCACACGAGAGGGGGGAGGGTCAGAGGGAGAAGCAGACTCCCCGCTGAGCAGGGAGCCTGATGCGGGACTCGATCCCGGGACCCCAGGATCATGACCTGAGCCGAAGGCAGTCGCTTAACCGACTGAGCCACCCAGGCGCCCAAGGCCGACACTTCTGATCCTCCCTGCCTCACCCCAGCCAGGGCCCACTCCCCCTGGTCAGTGGCTACACTGGTTCCCAGACTGCTCCAAGGGTCACTGCCCAGCCCAAAGTCCACTACCAACCACTGTCATGCCCTTTGTGAGCCTGGGAATTCTAGACCTGGCCTTGGGCTCCCTTCTGAACCTCCCTGCGATCCATCTCTGGGGCCCTGCCTCCAGTCCCCCTCTCCTACCCTCCCTAGCTGCCTCCCTGGACTCCCTGCCCCTTCCCTCACACCTTTCTCCACCCCGAGAGGGTCTCCCTCAGACTCTCCAAGCATCGTGAAGCAACTCTGCCCAACTAACCTCAATATCAGGCATGTGAAGGCCCCTGCCACAAGCACACTGCACTCACCCCTTGCCTTCCTTCCATTCACCTTCAGCTATGGTACTTGGTGCTTGGCTTGGGGGGGAGGGGAAGGGTGAGATTAATCCCCAGAAGTCTTTTCTTCAAAACGGACCCTGTCTCTGCCATGAGGTAGGAGGGGCGAAGGAGGAGGCTAAGGACAGGCCTGTTTCTCTACCTTCAGACCAGGTGCTCCTCCCTCAGACACAACACTCCGGAGAACCAGGCTGTCTCCCTCAATCCTGTGCCTAGCCTGGGCTCTGCACGGGGAGGTGACCTTCACTCACCTTTCAGCGTTGCCTTCTTTAGTACCTTCATGGCATACAGGTGCCCACTATCAGGCCGGGTGACCTTCCGCACGAGGAAGACCTGAGAAGGCAATGGGGAAATGGCAGAGGAGAAGCTGGGGAGGGGGCCAAGCCTGTTAGCTCCCATTCTCCAGGTCCCAGGCTGACCTCTAACTTCTCTGAGCCCCAGGTTGACCTTTTGCCCTCCCTGGGTACCAAGGTGACCTCCTGTCCTCCCCTCAGACCCATCAACCCTTGCCCTCGGATCCTGAACCCCAAGGTGACCCTTCACCCCCACCTCTGACACGACCAGTGCTGCCCTCCCAGCTGTGGGCTCAGGACTCACTTTGCCAAAGGACCCCTGGCCCAGAACCTTGAGCAGCTCAAAATGGGATGGGTCGGCCTTCTCAGAGCCAGCCTTGACGTGGTGCGTGATGGAGATCTCCTTGAGGATGCCCTCATCCTGATGGAGGGATAGAGCTGATGAGCATGGTGGGGCCCATCCAGGCCAGCAGGGGACATGGTCCCCATCCAAGCCCACTCCCCCTGGAGACAGGGCCCTGCTGGCCACACCAGACAGCTATACTGATGGGGCCAGCCTCCTGGTTCATCAATCCCAAGAGGGGTTTAAGGGCCAGGGAGGGTCAAACTACCAAGGTGCCGAGTCAGGTGAGGCTCGGCTCCCACTGCTCCTACTCTTCTGGCCCGATGAGGCCCAGAGGGATGCCCAGGCCCGGTGCAGGTCCTGCCTGTGGGACTCCCCTCCCCCTGCTGCAAAGGTTTTGGTTTTGCCACAATAGGAAGTAGAGTTTGTTCTCATACCGGGGAGGCAGAGCCAGGCTTTTGTTCCTGGTCAGAGTGGATGATAGGATCCTTCTGGCCAAAAGGGCAGGGCTCAGATGCACATGGACCCAAGAGTCGGCAGAGACTACCCCCACCAACCCACTAAGTGCCAGTCTGGGGTGGACGGGAGCTAAGGCCAGAGACTCCATGATCCACCCTTTGAAACTTCCTTCATAGGAGTCTACTAAAAACCCCTTGCCAGGCCCTAGCTGTTCTGGGACCCTTCTGCCCTCCCTCCAATTGGCTGCTATTGCCCTGGAGCCCTGAAGCGCCTCCTCACTTCCCCAGGAAGCAAGTCTGGGCAGGGTCCAATTGTCCGGCAGGGTCAGGCTGGGGCCAGGAGAGCTGAGAGCCATCTGAGGCCAAGTTCGCTGCCCAGGCACCTGCTCCAAGGGCCACAGCCAGGCCAGGACCAGACATCTGGGCACACTCACCGAGTCCCGCCTGGGGCCAGAGCCAGGGCCAGGGGCAGGCAGAGAGGTCTGGCTGGTCCTGGGCCGCTGCTTCCTGGGCAGCCAGGGGAGCAGGGCCCAGAGCCGCAGGCGGGGCGGCTTGGGATCCTGCTCCATTCGCCCGGCAGGGCCGAGGCACCATGGCAGGAGCAGGCAGCGTCCGGGGCTGCCTCGGAGGTGGCCGGGCCCAAGGCGGATGTGCAGGGTGAGGGCGGGGGCTGGGCCCAGCTCAGGGCCGCCAATCACTCGGGGCCTGTGGTTTCCCAGCTCCAGGCCTACAATCTTACCACGTTCCCTTCCTCTCTTCCCCCACCCCCCATTGCCTGCGGGCTGCCCTCTGGCCCTTTCCCCCTTCATCCTCCCCGTGGGCCTGCAAAGGGAAAGCCCCATGCCAACGCAGCTGCTGAGGGGCAACAGGTACCCAACGGGCAAAGACAGGTGTCTAATGTGTACAGGTGGAAAAAGAGGGACACCCGACAGGCAGAGGCAGGCATCCACAGGTAAAGACAGATGAAGGTGGGCATCTATCAGGCAGAGGTGGGAGGGCACACAGGCCCAACAGGCAGGGATGGAGAGGGACACACATCCAGCAAGGGGACCTAGGAAGAACACACACCCAACAAGCAGAGACAGATGGGGACATGTACCCAACAAAGCAGAGGCAGGAGGGGACCCATACCTAACAGGCAGAAGTGCACGGGACATATATCCAACAGGCAGCGACAGAAGGGGACATGAACTCAACAGGCAGAGACAGATGGGGACCCAACAGGCAGAAGCAGATGGGGGCTGGCATCCAACAGGTGGAGACAGATGGGGACACACACTCAACAGGGAGAGACAGAAGGGGACACAACCCAACAGGCACCCAACATGTGACATGTACCCAACAAGTGAGGACTGGCACTCATCAGGTGGAGACAGAGACAAGAAGCCGAAAGAGAGGCAGGTGGGCCGCAGAAAGGGAAAGCCAGTCCGTGAGGCCCAAGGAAACTGACAGAGACCCGGATCTGACACACAGAAAGCCAGACCCAGGACTCAAGGGCAGAACTCCGGGTTCTTGCTGGCCTGCCAGGGGCTGGGGGAAGAGTTGAGGGGACATCACCTGCAAACACCCCGCATCTGGGGGAAGAGTCCGGTATTTGTGGCAGACACACCTCTGAGGTTTCATCCCTGCCAGGGCCTGCAGAGGGCCCATGACCAAGACAGTGGGCTGAGAGGAACATCGCCTGAATGCAATCTGATGGCTTTGACTCTGATCCAAATTTCCCAAATCTGTTATCCCCATTGCAGATACAGGGAACCAAGGCCCAGAGGCCAGTGACTCACCCAGGCTGAAAGTGGACCAGCGGCAGAGCCGGCTTACACTCAAATCCTTCCCCTAGTTACTGCCTGGCTTGGGGTCAGCAGGCCTCCAGTGCCAGGAAAGGGTGAGCAGGTAAGTCAGCCAGAGCCCTGCCCCGCCCCACCACCTCCCTCAATACTGGGGTCAGCACAGGGACTTCCCATTCTAGGTCTAGGACCTGACAGACACAGCCCTATCTTCAGGGGACCTGGAACAGCCACAAAAGCTGCAACCATCAGAAGCTGCAGGCTCTGCAGGCCCCTGAGTATAACCCTGGGCGGGACAGGCAGAAATCCTGGCTCAGAGAGGGGCTGAGGTGAGCCAAGGCCACACAGCAACCCTTGCCCACCCCCCGCCCTGAGGTTTGAGACTCCGCTCTCTGAGAACACTCCCTGGGGACAGAAGCAGTCACCCGGAAACCCCAGGGGACAGAGCCACTTCCCAAACCCATTCCTTGCCCAGGGCCATGGTGACAGATATTGCTGGAGGCAGACCAACCCTCTGCTCACCTTTCTGGGACAGGGGAGTGAGTCTCTCTCACCCCTGGGGAAATCTGCCGGGGTCTGCATGGTGGGACTCAAGCTGGTGGCCAAAGGGCCCCGTTACTCCTCTACTTCTGCTTTTTCAGCCTTCCCGGCCCAGAAGGCAGGGTCCCTGACCCCCTCCTTCTCACTTCCCCCTCTGCAGGGAGGAGGGACAGAAGATGGGTCAGGCTCCCCTGCCGAAGAGGGGACACTGTAGACCCCACACCCATCACTCCGCAGGGGGGCCCAGGGATACGCCCTCCTCATCTCCTCTGATCCTAAGGAGGGGAGACTAGAAGACAGACAAAAGTCACAAGATGACAAGGCGATGACACACTGGGCATCCCACCACCTGCCAACATCCCCTTGAGGGAATATGGGGCAGAAGTCAGCGAGGCCACGGTCTCTGAGTGCCCCAGGACAGAGTGCAGAAGCTCCTTCCCTGGAAAGTGACCTTCCTATGGCTGGGCCCACCCAAAATGGCAACCCACCGAGCCGGCCCCGCCTGGGATGGGCAAGGGAGCCAAAGGGCCTAGCAAGGACCTCACAGAAGTCTGAGAGGAGGAGAAGGTAGCGGTGGGGCAGGGGCTGACCAGGCCCAGCCCCCTTCCACGTGGCCTGGCCGCATCAGTCCTACCAGTACCCCCACAGGAACTGGCACGCCCACAAATACACACAGGCCGATGATCGGAAACCATTTCCACAGACATGTGGAAACACACGCCCCCACGTACACACGGACTTCCCCTTCCAGTCCTCAGAGGGCCTCCAACGACAGTCTGGTGAGGGCCTGCTGGCAGTTGTGAAAGGGACCTCCTTAGACTGCTCACTGCACCCAGCTCCTGCAAGCAGGGCTGTGGAGGCCGGGACAGCCCGGGGAGCCCCAAAGCTCTCCGTTCCGGACCCAGTGGGGCCCCCCACCAATCCTCAAATCCCAAAGCAAAGGAAGACCCTGGCTAGCAGGGTGCAGGAAGGGGCAACAGGAAGGAACCAGTCTCAGACCTGCCTTTGCTGGAGGGTCTATGCTGGGGCTGGGAGGCCTCTGGTGGCCGGAGTAGGGGAGGACAGACACCAGACCACACCTCTTGGTCCCTGCCCCATTCCCCACCATAGATACTTCCTCTTACTTACTTCCCCCCACAGGGCAGCTGGGAGAGAACCCCAGAGCCCCCCAGCCTGATCCCTGGTCCCTAGGGTCCTTCCACCAGCTGCAGCCCAAACCCAGCTGCCAATCCCCACGGTAACGGACACCAACAGCCCCTTCCCCAGTTGGCAGTATTTGCAGGGCCTCCCGGGCCTGCCCCTTCCGGTGGGACAGATCGCTCCTGATGGGGCAGGTGAGGAGAGGTCCCAGGCGTCCCTGCTGCACTAGGCCAGGACTGGGCTGTGAGTGACAACCAGAACTGTGCCCCTTATAAACGGAGCATGTATTGCACAAGGCCGTTCTTTCCTTCAACCTCTACTGGTGTGGCTTCTGCCAGGCCCTGTGTCTTAGCTTCGCGAGAGATCCTGTCATCCCATTCCAGAGACACGAAAACCAGACTCGGACAGAAAGTGACTTGCCCAAGGCCACATGGCTAGAAAGGGGGACAGCGAAGAGCAAAATCAAACAGTGTTTGCTTCCAAAGCCTACACTCAAGTGTTTCATTATTGCCCTCCACGCAAGTCCATTTCCCCTTTGGACATCCGTCACAGCTACCGGCCCCCTGCTCTACCCCCAAGGCCCGAGCCTGACACTAGGAGGCGCACATGTTAAGACTCAGGCCTTGTTCTCAGGCAGCTCCTGAAAATACATGATAACAAAACACAAGTGGCTACAAATCTACAATCGTGTATTATAAGTGCCCAGAGGCGGGAACTATCTGTCCAGGGTAAGGTCCCAAAAGACCTTCCAGAGAGGTTGCAGTCCAGCTAGAGCCTGAGGATGAACAGGAGTTGGCCAGGCAGAAAGGAGGAAGAGAAAGACGCTCTATGCAGAGACCTGCATGAAGAAGGGGCTGAGGCCAGGACGCAGGGTAGGAAGGTAAGAACCGCCCACTCACTAGCTGGGCGCTCCCAAGCAAATTTCCCTCCCTGTCTGAGCCTCAGTTTCCCCCTCTGTAAAACAGAGCTTACAACTAAATACTCTACCCTCGGAAGGCTGTTGCTACAAGTACAACAGGCCACAGAGACAACGGGATGTTGTAAGCAGGACTCCTCCCTGGACTGGGTGGGCAGTCTTACTGCTGCCGTCTCCTCTGGGCAGGCTGAGGGGACACAGCCCAGCCGCATGGTCCCGGGGCCTGGGAGGGCAGGCTAGCCTACCCCGGCCAGTCCAAGGGAAGTTCCCCCCAACACCTGAGGCTTCCAAGGCTCCCCGAAGTCCGCAGTCACATCCTGCTTGTGCTCCAGCCAGAGGAGCATGAGGGATCCGGGATGGATCAGGGTTTCATAAACAGGAAGAGAGGAGGAGAGGGGGGAGACGCCCAGCTCTCAAAATAGACCTGCAGGCACTTCAAAGGGGTCCAGCTCCGGAGATAGCCAGGGGAGGGGGCCGGGGGTGCGCGGTCCACCCTCATGGAGGGAGGGAGGGTGAGCAGAGCCCCAGTCCGCCTGAGGACCCCAGGCGTGCCGGGGTGCCAAAGGGATTCGGGAAGCTCTTGCCCTGGACTGCTATCTGTGCCACGGCTGCTAAAACCCAAATCCCCCTTTCGGCCTAAAATGAATAAAGTAAGCAAACATTAAACACCACACTTTGGGGGCACCCGGCGGGCTCAGTCGGTGGAGCAGGCGACTCTTGGTCTCGGGGGTAGTGAGTTCGAGCTCCCCACTGGGTGTACAGATGACTTAAAAATAAAATCTTTAAAAAAACCAACAAGAAAACAAAACACAGCAAACTTTGTGGGACTGTTTAATTTATACATATCACACTCCTCCTCCGGGTGGCCCTGAGGGGTGGACCCTGTTCTTCTATAGCAAAAGCCTCTAAACCTCAGAGCAGTACAGTACCCGCCCAAGTCCTACAGCAAATGAGAAAGGGGCAGGATCCTGAACTCAGAACGCCTGACTCCCAAGGGCCCCTCCCTGCCTCTTCTCCACCTGGAAGGCCCACTTCTCTCTGGAGCTGCCAAATCCTGCCTTCGGAGGCCCAGCCAAATGCCAGTTCTGCGGGGAAGGTGGCCTGCAGCCCTACTCCCCTGCCACACAGAGCCGTAACCATCCATCTGGCCCCTGCTCAGCCCCGAGCGCAGGTGCCCCTGGCTGGTTCCCCAGGACATTCTCCTCTTACCATCTCACCAGGAGAAATGTGGGCACCAGGAAAGGGGTACATTTCTCTGCCCGATATGGGGCCTGGTGCAGAATGGAGATTCTCTGTGCCCATAGTCATGCTCCCCGCCATCACAGCACCCACCACCACACAGCTTGCCTGTCTCCACCCGCTCCTCAAGCCTGAGAGCAACCTGAGGCTGGGGGTACTGACTTCATTTTAGGGCCCCCCAGCACTCCAGCATGGTGCACCGAACGTCTGTCTGATGAAGCAAAGGAGAAACTGGCCTGCTCCCAGCTCCTTCCACCACACAAAGTGATGAGGGCCTGACCACAGGCTGAGCGCCCCCTGGTGTGCCAAGCCCAGAAGTAGGCCCTGGAGATACTGTGAGGTTCTGGGGGCAACAGAAAAGATAGATGAGCAGGTGTCTAGAAATGGTGGAACCTAGGGTCACAGGGACTCAATACTCCCCCTCTTCAGCATGCAGTGTTCTCTGGGCTGGGAGAAGTATGGGCTCTGTGGTCAAGCAAGACCTGACTCCACTGCTCACCAGCTATGAGTGACTTTGGGCCTCCGTTTTCTCATCTATAAAATGGGGATAGTAACAATCTCTACATCAGGGGTGTTGTGAAAACTAAATGCAAAGCTCCTGGGGTGGTGCCAGGTATGGGTTAAGCTCTTTCTCTTCCTTAACGTGGCATTCAAGGCTTTCCTTGCCCATCCAGCTCCAGCCTTGTCTCCCTTCCCATCCCAGGGTCTTCTGCTCGAGAGCAGGGGTCATAGGCTTGAGATCAGATGTAGGTTACCCACCCGAGTAAGCACCTGCCCTCTCCCTACAAGCCCGTCTAGCTCCTGAGGTAGCTTACCACCTGCCCTCGCAAAGCTGCAAGCTCCTCTGCAACCCCCAGAACTTGAGCCCCAAGATCTGAACATCCTGGTTGTTCCTTGATTCGTTTTGTTACGAGGCACCTAGAGGCAGCTAGTTTATGGAAGGAGATTCTCCAGACCAGGGGCCCAGTCTCTGCCACTTGGTCTGGCCGCTGTTGCCCCGGTGGCCACAGTAACGTCAGAGGAGGGGTAGCAGCCTACTTACCTCACCTTGCCCTACCCCAGGCAACTCAGCTCCCTTATCTTAGGAGGCTGAGACAAGGCAAATATCAGGACCAGCCCCAGGTCTATTTTAAAGGTCAAGCTTATGGCAAGTCTGGTGCCCAGGCCGACCCAGGTCTAGAGGGTGTGGCCCCTGGAGGACACGGAAGTAGAGCGATACACTGGGGTACCCGCGCAGCTGGTACTGAAGTCACCATGCGCCAGGCAGTTACTACCTCATCTGTCCTTGCCACCACTCCTGTGACTCAGGTACCATCATCCCCAGTTTACAGATGAGGAAACTGAGACTCAAAAGCGAGAACACCTCTGGCCAAATAGTGAGGGTGGAGCCAGGACGTGAACACAGGTCCACCACCTACTGTCAGAACCCACGCTCCATCGTTCCTTGGCAGCTTCCGGAGCCCCCCGCGGCCAGCAGCTCTGGGGCCTGACAGCTCCTGAAAACTGGGTGTGCTCTTTCCCAACAGAGAGATGAAAAAGCCCAGGCCCAGAAGGAACAAGGGACCCACCCCAGGTCACACAACTGCCACCCAGCCCCTGGTGCTTTTGTCGACACACAAAACCAGCAACGGGGACTGATGGGCTAAAGGGAGGCGCCCAAGGGGAAGCAAAGACAGTAGCGGGGAGGGAAGCACCCAGGGCTGGGAGGTGGGAACCCAGAGAAACGGCCCGGGTGCCACATGCCGAGCACTGGGCCATGGATAGACTTGGGGGGCCACCAGGTACCCTCCCTTCATGTACCAGCACTACATACCCACAAGATTCTAGGCCCTCATCATGCCCAGCTGACCTGAGCCTCTCCCATCACCCCTTCGGCCCTTTCCTTACGGCCAGCCCAGCTGCCATTAGGAAATAAACCAAGGAAGTGGCCTGGGTGAGGAGGAGCCAGAGTTCTGGCCCGGATTCTGCTCCTGACATTCTCTGGGCCTCAGTCCCCTCGCCTGAGAAATAGGAAGGCTGAGGGGCACTTGGCTGGCTCAGCGGGTACAGTGTGAGACTCCTGATCTCAGGGATGTAAGTTCAAGCCCCACGCTGGGTGTGAGATTACTTAATAAGAGCTTTAGGGGTCGGGCGCCTGGGTGGCTCAGTTGGTTAACCGACTGCCTTCAGCTCAGGTCATGATCCTGGAGTCCCGGGATCGAGTCCCGCATCGGGCTCCCTGCTCAGCAGGGAGTCTGCTTCTCCCTCTGACCCTCTTCCCTCTCGCGCTATCTCTCATTCTCTCTCTCTCTCAAATAAATAAATAAAAAATCTTTAAAAAAAAAAAAAAGAGCTTTAGGGGCGCCTGGGTAGCTCAGTCAGTGAAGTGGCTGACTTTGGCTCCAGTTGTGATCTCAGGGTCCCGTGACTGAGCCCCACATCGGCGCGCACATCTCTCTCTCTCAAATAAGTAAATAAAATCTTTTAAAAATAAATAAATAAAACAAAATCTTAAAAAAGAAAGAAAGGAAGAAATAGGAAAGTTGGAGCAAGTGATCTCTGTGCACAGGGTCACCTCGAGGTTTCAGTGGGACCAGAGAGGGGGTGGGCCTCCCTCCTCCTCCACAACCATGCAAACGGTCCCCTGCTCAGGGTGCTTGCCTTGGTCCTCACCTTGGACGGCTGCAGTCCAGCTTCTTCCCCCGAGGCCTGTCCATTCTGGAAAAGAGAAGGGAGACTGGGGAATTTTACCAGAACTTACCAGGGTGGGAGAGTGCAAAAACAGACCCTAGCAGAACCCCCCCGCCCCCACCCCGTGGGGCTGCCCCTGGATAGCTAGGGAGGCCATGTAGGCGAGGGCCCCCTACCTCCGCTTTCACTGGGGGGCGCAGGCGTCAGGCCTCCCACAGCAGCCCCTTGCCAGCATGTCCCACCCTTCCCTCCCTGGCGCTCTCTGCCTAGCAAACGCCTCGTCTTTGAAGACTGAGCTCAAATGTCACCTCCTCCCAGGGAGAAGGAAAGGGCATGTGTGGCTCCCAGCTCTGCTGGAGACAAACTGTGACTCTGTGCCAAAGAACCAACTGCAAAGAGGCCTCAGTCTCCTGATCTGTAACATGGGACTAGTTACCCCACCTCCCAGAATTGCTTCAGGGATATAAGGAGACCCAGTCTGCGCAAGTGTCCAGCCTGGAACTGGTGGCTGCCCTGTCCTTGCCCCATTCTGGGGCTCCTCCCCTGCCCCTGCCGGGCAGAACCACGGCCACCACCCTGCGCCCCTGGCTTCCTTCCCTGTGCCCCTGGCCACACGGTAGGGACTATGTACACAGAGGGCTGCCCTTCCTAGTAGAGGAGGGGACAGAGATTAGGCCTTGGTGCTAACAGCTGCTCTCTTCCGAGCCCCTGCCACATGCCAGGCACGGGGCTCGGTGCCTCACACCTGTAGCACCATTAGATCCTCCTGACCTGGGAGGTAGGCCCTGTCCCCATTTGGCAGACGAAGAAACTGAGGTTCAGAGGAGCACAGTGATGGCGCACCTAAGGTCACACGACTGGTAAGTGAGGATTCAAAATCCGGTCTCTGACACCCAGGAGGTGCCCAAAAAAAGGTCTGCTCAAGAGCAGCCCACACCTCAGCACAGGAACAACCTGCAGAGAGGCGGCCACTGGGGCCCATTTCTAGGCAGTCCAGCTTCTTCCAGCCCCTGGACTTCGCCCTCAGGGGTATACCAACCCCAGCCCATCCCTTTCCTGCGTGATAGGAGGTGAGTAACCAGGCCTGGGGAAGCAAGGAAGGAGCTGTCCCCACCCCTCCTGGCACAGCAAGAGTGTGGTGAGGTAGCCGGAGGCTCCCACCGGTAGCGAGACCCAGCCTAGGGCAGGTCAGGACTTTGGAGCCAGGGGCTGGGTCCACAGGGCAGCTGGGGCTTTGCCTGGCAGAAGCAGGCACAGCTGTGCTCTGCCCATTACATAATCTCCCTGCCCCTGGAGCAGCTCCTCCCTGCTGCTCGTAGAACATCCTGCCCCCTGAGCCCCTTTAATGCCCCTAATCCTCCCCAGGGGCCGCTTTGTGCAGGCCCCTCCACACACACATGCACATACATTCTGTCATCTCTCAGCAACCTGGGGGAGGGCTGGGTTGATCAGGGCCGGGGAGTCAGGAGTAGGGGCCATGAGGCATTTATGTATTGAGTTCACCCAGCATTCTCAACTCTTGCTATAATTCCCGCAGACGGTCATAACGGCCTCCTTGCCTACCAGCCCCCCTCCCTGCCCTCCTCATTCCAAACCCCCATCCTTCCTCAAACTCAACTGTGATCCTTGCATTGAGCAATCAACTCTCTCACTCACGCGCTACTGATTGAGAACCTTCAATGGACCAGGCCCCAAACCCTGCCATGGCTTCCAGTGCCTGCAGAATAAAGTCCCAGCTCAGTCCCCAACTGCCCAACAGAGGTGAGTAAGTATGTGCGTTCTAGAACCTGACCTTCTGGGTTCAGATTCTGGCTTCTACCACTGCATGACCCTGAGGTTACTTCATTTCTCAGGGCTTCAGTTTCCTCATCTGTGAAATGGGAGATGAAAGTAATGTATCTCACTGGGTGGCTACGAGAAGCAAACAAAATAGCGCCTATGAATACCTAGCCCTAGCACATAACCAGTCCACAAACAATAGCCATTATTATTACTGGGTCTTATTCTTGAGCTTTAACCGAATGGCCTGGGACCCTGGGCAGACCAGCTTGTTCCATATCCCCAAGCATCTGTATGGTGGCTCCTTCTACCAAGAAAACCCTTCCTGCCTTGTCACTTTGGCAAAAGCCTGGCCTTCTTTCAGCACCCAGTGTCCTCTCCTCTGTTCACAAAGTCTCAAGTCCTTTCCTCCTTCCTCTGGGCCCCAATGGCACCGAGCAAACCACAGGTTACCTTAGGAAGAAGCCATGGCTTGTCCATCATCATTTCCCTAGCACCCAGCTCAGGGTCGGGCACACAGCTGGTCACATGAAAGCTCAGCTCAGCAGAGACAGCAAGAAGACCAGAGCAGTACTCCTATTTTTCAGACGAGGCTCAGAGTTAAGGGACTTACCTGAGGTCCCTCAGCCAGCAGGTGATGGACATGGGGCCATAACCCAAAATCACATGGCTGCAAGCCTAAATCCCCAGTGAGGGAGGGGAAGAGGCCTCGGATGCACCCAGAGGTGTGGGCTTACTGAGCAATATCTGGATGATTCAGGGGACCCCACAGGTCTTGTTTGGCTGCCTCCAGTCCCAGGGTCTCTGGCCTGGGTACCATCCTCATGAAACCCTTTGCCTGTAAGAGCTGATGCACGATGTTTCTAGAAGGGGATGGGCAGCCCTGGAGAAAGGACTGGGAGTGCAGAGACCACAGGTGAGCATCCCCCTTAGAGCCAAGGTCCTGGGAAGACAGGGTCCATGTGCCCCTCTGGCCTGACTACTGCACAGGCAGGTGGAAAGAACACAGTTCTGCAGCCACAAAGACAGAGCTGCTAATCCCAGCTCTGCCGGCCACTTGCTCTGCCCTTGGGTCTGTCACATCACTCCTCTGACCCTCGGTTTGCTCATCCGTGTCATGAGGCCAGGTCTGTCTTGTTCACAGCTGCACTGTTGCTTGGCATAGTACTTGTCGTATGATAAGTACTCAATAAATATTTGCTGAATGGATGAATAAATAAATGAATGAAAGGGGACAATGATGCTGACCTTGCAGAATCCCAAGTCAAAGACCTTGTCTAAAAAGTCTGGTACAGGAAGGGCCTTCTGGCCTCTGCCACTCTCCCCACTCTTCTTCAGAGAGCTAGGACAGCTGCCTAGGTCCCCCAGACCACTGTGCCCCCTCCCCAGAGGTGAGAGATGGATTCCAAAAGGCATTCTTCCTTCCTGCCCAAGCAGCTCTGTCTTGAGAAGCAGGGCTCAGGGCAGCGTCTGGAGAAGCCAGGCAGCAGATGGACAAAGACAGCCCATGCCCCACGAGCAGGAAGCAGCCCCAGGAGCTGGGGTCAGAGCCCAGCACTGGCAGCCCTGCACGCTGCTGGAGGCTGGGGGCCAGGTGCCAGGGCTGGCTGGTAACACCGGCCCTCTGAAAAGGCTGGACAGAGGCCCTGTGGGACAAGCAGACTCGGCCAACATCCGGAGCCTCTCCTGGAGTACCTTCCACCTGGGCCAGTTTGATCCCAGACCTTCCCCATCCTTGAGCCCTACCCTCCCCCCAACTTGTTGGAAGACAGTGGAAGATCTGGACTCCCATCCTGACTCTGACAGTAATTCATATGCCAGTTCTCCTCTCTGAGTTCAGCTGTTTCATCCGAAAATAGGGGTAATAATCCCTTTTTTTTTTTTTAAAAGAGGCTCCTCACCTAACATGGGGCTTGAACTCACAACCCTGAGATCAAGAGTCGCATGCTCTACTGGACTGAGCCAGCCAGGCACCCCAATAATCCCTACTTTGGGAAGCTGTTTCGAGAATTATTTTATTTTAAGGAGGTAACAGCGGTGAAGCAGGGCCGGGGGCACACAGTGAAGCTCTGTACATGGCAGGACTGGGCCCCTTGAGAAGGTTCCTGCTTCCAGCAGGGCCAGGGAAGGCCCAGGCAGAATCCTCACCCACACCAACACCTGGGCCAGGCCCTGCCTCCCAGCAGCCCATTTTCGGCAGCGTCATGAGGAGGGCAGAGCTGTCCAGGTCCCAGGCCTCTGCCAAATGCCCCCAGCAGCCCCTTGCCTGCCTCCTTCCCGGCCAGGAGCCTGTGACAGTGCCTGTACCTGCAGGTCAGGCCACTATATCGCTTACATATCACCTGGACTAAGAACAGCAAGGCCCTGTTCTCCAGTGAGAACGGCCCAACCGGCGCCCTGGCTGCCCCATGGCTCCTATTACCCAAACAATAACACCCAGTCGCCTGGCACATCCATGGAGTGGGGGAGGGGGAGAACAGGCAGCAGTGCCCAGGGCCCTGCACCTCTCAGGCCCAGGAAGCATTAAGCTAGGACCCAGCACTGGCCACTGGAGGAACAGAGGTGCAGAGAGGCTAAGGATCAGCTGAGGGTCACACACAGTTTCCAAGCTGAAGCTCTGAGAAATCACGATGTCCCCAGTCCTAGAAAATACACTAATCTTCTCCTTTCACGGAACTCAGATGCAGTTGTACTCAAAACTGAGTTGAGTTTCCTGTTCAAACCTGGTCCCCTGCCCCAGGATTCCCCAAAGGGAAGCAGGAAGTAGTACCCTGCACTGGGAATCAAGCTCCTGGGTGTCTGCCCTTCCTACGAGTATAACCCAAGGTAAGTCCCTGGGTTAAGTCCTTCCCAGCCTACCTTCCTCTAGGGAGGCCCAAGTCACAGGGGCATGCCAGGGCAAAGGAATCCACCTCTGAGCGCCCCCCCAACCAGGCCCTTATGCCCCAGGCCTCCCGGAGGGGGGGTACTGCAGAGGGCAGTGTTCCTCACCTCAGAGAGTGAGTCAGCGAGAGAGAACCTCCGAGAGTCGTGCAGGGCTTGTAAAAACCCCATGGCAGGGATCCCAGAGCAATTTACTCCAAATTGCACCTTAAGGTTGGTTACCTAATCCTGCCGCGCCCACCCTCCAATAGCCAGTGTCAGCTATGACCATCCCTTTAAAGGGGTAGCACACCCTGGATGCTGGGGACCTAGGGTCCTCACTCTAATCACAACCTGTGGCCCTGAGAGGCAGGGTACTTGGTGGGTACTTGGTGGCTGCCCCAGGTAAGAGAACGCAGAGGAGGGGAGCTAGGCAGGGGCTAGGGACCAAAGCCAGGAGAAAATCACCTTGGCTCCCGGGCTCACTGAGGTCTTCCCATCCTCCCAGTATACCCCCCACATCCCCTCTGGAAATGGAGTTTCATCTGCCTCCTTCCCAGCATGAGGCCAAGGGGAAAGTTTTCTTAATCTGCTGGTTCAGGGCCTTGACCTTGACCCTGGGGGTCAAAGGACACAGGAAGAGCTGGCCGTTCTGCATCCTAGGGCTTGGCACCACAGAATCTTCAGAGGAGGACCGGAGCTGCTTCTGGGAGAGGCTGGGTGACAGAGACCAAATGCCCCAGGGGCCCAGCCCTTCCTCTGGGAGGGCTCACAAGAAAGAAGGCAGGCACCAAGGTCCTCCCTGTCTCCAGGAATAAGCTTCACAAGGTCTAAGGGCTTTTCCCCACTGTCTTCTCCACAGCCTGGGGTGGGGGACACGGGTATCCTCTGGCCCTAGCTTTGGGGCAAAGAAAACCAAGAGTTTCAGCCCTAGACAGGTGGTATCACCCCATATTCCACAACTGCCAAGGGTCAAGAGGGGTAACCCTGCTAGGGTCAGCAGCGGAGAAGCGGGCAGCTCTCGGGGTAGGGTGCTGGGAGGCATCAAGGAGACGTGGGGTTCCCATGACCCTTGTCTCTTGTAGAATCCCAGACATCTGGCACCTCAGCCCTGCCCATCTGCGCTGATAAAGGAAGCTCCGACAGCTCCCGGTACAGGTCCTAGGTGTGTGGGGTGAGGGGGGCCAGATCTCAGGGCCCCGCGGGATCCCCTCTCCGGGCTAAGGGGGTTCTGGGCGCTTGGCGGAACTGTCCCTCGCGCGCACACACACACACCCGGGGCATGGGGGGTGGAGCCGAAGAAGGGCAAGAGATCGGAGTGCACTCGCGCCCTCGAGGGCGCCCGCCAGGCTGCAGCGCCGCCGCGAGCCGCCCCGCCCCCGTGGGGACCCAGGCTCGCCGGCCGCTGGCCCCCGTCCCCCGCCCCGCTCACTCACCTCCGGGTCCAGCGGCACCAGCTCCATGAGCGGCCAGGGCTCCTTGAGCTGGGCGAGCGGCATCGCGCCGCCGCCGGGCCGCCCGCGCTCCTCCGGCGGCCCGTGCCGCGCCGCCTCCCGGGTCCCGGGGTCGCCGGCTCTGCGCCCCCGCGCCCCCCCCTCCCACGCGAGACCCCCCGCGCTCGGGCTGGGCCGTCCACCGCCGCCGCCGCCGCCGCCGCCGCGGCACTCGCACTTCGGCTCCCTCCGTCACCCGGCGCCGCCGCGCCCATTGGCTACCTGCGCGAGGGGCGGGACCGCCGAAGCCCCGCCCCAGCCCCCGCGGCGCGGCTTTCCCGGAGTGGACCCCCGCCCCCGGCGCGCGGGAGGGCTGGCCCCGCCTCCGCCGCGAGCCCCTGGCGGGTGCTCTGCTCCGCTTGGAAGAGGCCTTCCCGGCTCCTCCCTCCCAAACCTGGTCGTCCCTGTGCGGACCACGCCGGGGTCGTCAATTTCCCCTCATCGGCTCCTGTGGAGTCACGCCCCAGATACTCCTTCTTCCTCCTGCGGGAGGGAAGCCCCAGTTCCCCTAGCCCGCCTCCCCCCGCCCCCAGGCAAGCACTCACACCGAATATTCCGGGCCTGACCCAGGCAGAAGCTTGAAAGGAACCTGGGCCCCACGCCCCTCGGGCCCTCACCTCCCGAGGCCGTAGAGATCCCCGGGGATCTTAGCGCCCCAGCTCCAGGTAGGTTCCTAGTCTTCCGTTGCCACCATCAGTACCTACAGCGCCCCCAGAGTGATTTCTTAATACACATTTTTTGGTAATCTGTCCTTGAGGGGGCCCCATTCAAGCCATGCCTCCCCAGAATCTCTCCAACTTAAGGCTCAGCCCTGGGTTGATTTATGTTTGTGCCCCCTCTGAGGAGAGCAGGGTCCAGACTCCCAGGGTTGAGGGACACAGGCTGCCCGCGGAGTAAAAGGCCAGGGAAAAGGGTTCCTCTTGGAGAGATTCAACTTCCATCTAAAGAGGAGTGAGGGGTCCAGGTGTGGTGAGATTTATTCACGGGTGGAGGAGTGGAGGGATGGGCTTGCAGTTTTCATGGGTGGGGAAGAATGGCCAGTTATTTGCAAAGCTGTTCTAAGGCAGGGGTATGGTTGGGGTGCCCGGGTGGCGCAGGGGGTTAAGCATGGGACTCGGTTTTGGCTCAGGTTGTGATCTCAGAGTTGTGACATTGAGCCCTGCCTAGGGTAAGACTCCCCCACCCCTCCTTATACCCCTCCCCACTCTCTATAATAAATAAATAAGTCTTAAGGCAGGGGGGATGGAGAGGATTGTTTATCCAAAACCTTCTGTGAACCAGCTCCATCAACCTGTGATTTCTTTGAATTCCCACCACCACCTAGTTTACAAATCATAAAACAGCCTCACAAGGATGAGATGATTTATCCAAGGTCACACAGCTGGTCAAGAACAGATTAGGATTTTTAAGAAATCAAAGTGTATGAGGATTTCTCCTAAATCTAGATGCTCCCCTTATTCCACGACTTTCCTAGGGTAGCAAGTGAATTGAATTTTCAGTGGAAAAGACTGGAATCCAACAAAAAATTTTTTAAAGATTTATTTATTTATTTACTTATTTATTTATGGGGGGGTAGGCAGAGGGAGAGAGACTCAAGCAGACTCACTGCTTTAGCTCAGAGCCCTACTCAGGGCTTGATCCCACAACCCTGAGATCATGACCTGAGCCAAACCAAGAGTATGATGCTTAACCCACTGAGCCACCCAGGCACCCCCCAACAAATTTTTTTTGAAGCAGGCTCTGTGCACAGCATGGGGCTCAAACTCACAACCCCAAAATCAAGACCTGTATGCTCTATGGACTGAGCCAGCCAGGTGCTCCAGAACCCAAAAAATCTTAGCTCTATTACCTCCTTAACATTGGAAAATTAACTCACTTTATATCTCTAAACCACAGTTTCTTTATCTGTGAAGAATTATAATCCAAATCTTTTAGGTGTATACTGAGCTCAATATTCATTTTATTTATTTTAATTTATTTATTTGAGAGAGAGTGTGAGCAGGGGGAGGGGCACAGGGAGAAGGAGAGAATCCCCAAGCAGACTCCTTGCTGAGCACAGAGCCCAATGCAGGGCTTGATCCCAGGACCCAGAGGACCATGACCAGAGCCGAAATCAAGAATCGGCCGTCAACCGACTGAGCCACCTGGGTGCCCCTACATTCATTTTAATTCAATAAACATTTATGCCTGTATATTACATGACAGGCCCTCTTCCTGAGCATATATTGTATACCGGGACTGCGTCTAGATCCTGAGGATAGAGCAATGAACAAAACCAAGCCCCTGCTCTCACGGAGTTTACGTTCAGTCTGGTGCGAATACATAGATAATTACAGCCAACGCACACCCAGTCCCTGCTGTGGACCAGCACTGTTCTAAGCACTTTGCCTGTATAAACCCATTTAATCCTCACAACATTATGAGGTAGGTGCTCTTATTATCTCCAGTGAACAGATGAGGAAACTGAGGACAGAGAAAGTAAGCATCCCATTTTCTGGGTCTTTCTGAGTTACACAGCTTGGAAAATGGTCGAGCTGAGAGACCACCCTGGCAATGTGGTCAGACTCTGTTCTCTTGTTCACTCACTCTCCACGACCCTGATGAGAAAGGGTGAGGTCTACACCAGAAGCAGCGCAGACCAGAGGGGGCAGCCGTTCTTAACATCCGTGTTAGTATCGGCCAGTTCAGTTGCCTGGAACCAGTTTGCAGTGTCCTGGCCCCTGTTTCTCAGGGCTAGCATTGTAATATGTGGACTTACTTGCACTAAAAAACTGTTGCTGTCTATCTGAAATTCAAATTTAACTGGGCATCCTGTATTTTGATTTGCTAAATCTAGTGATCCTACTTCAGATATAGAAGACATCGCACACAGGTGCCAAATATCTGACTGCAAGCTGCACTGAAGTGAGACCGGAAGAGACCCCAGAGCATTAGGGCAAAGGACTGGGTGAGGGAGATGGGGTAGATGGGCAGGAGTAGAGGAAGTACGGGGAAAGCAGGAGTAATTTTGTCTTCAGTCTGTCCCTTTCCTGGGGCCCCTGGCCCTCTTCCTTTCCCTTATAGGAAAAGGTTCCCTATCAAGTACATCATCTCCACTTAAGGACTGAGTAGTGATTGTGCTTTCCTATGAATAAGTTTCCCGTCCTATGTCCCCTCTCCCAAAGGTATTGGAAAGACAGTGGTGGGTCATGCTGGAAAAAGGAAGCCCAGAGGACACCCGGGCCCAGCCTGGGCAGCTTGGGCCGGTCAGCTTGCCTATCTAGGTTGTAATGACAGCCATCACTCAGCAGAGAGCTGTGGAGACCAAACCATCGCCTACACGGCAGTGACCCTGCTATAGGATCAGCTCACAATTTTCCCCATTTCCCTCTAGACTCCAGCCACACTGACTTTCCTTTGGTTCTCCTGCCAAGGGCCTTTGAACATGCTGTTCCTCGTACTTGAAACTGTCTTCCCTCTTCCTCAAACCAGCTTATCTCCACAATCACTTCCTCCAGGACATCTTCCTTTACCTCCCTGTTATACAAACTCATAGCAATGGATACTTCTCACGGTTGTACCTTTCCGTGTGTTTATGGGATTATTTGATTAACACCTGGCTCTTCAATTAGTAAGCTCTGAGAGGGTAGGGGTCACATCTTGGTTCTTCATTGTCTTCCTGACACCTGACATACTGCCTGGCACATAGTAGGTGCTCAAAGACGCTAAGTGATATTCCAGCATCATCTACGTATGAAATGGTAAATCCAGGACTCAGACCCGAGCAGTCTAATCCCATGCTCTGAAATGCTATACTCTGAGTAGTGGATAAATGTTAGCTAATAATAATAATAATAATAATGGGGTTAGAACAGGCTGTTCTGGGCGGTCACTTGAGGTGTTTGTTAAATGAATGACTCATGAACGGGCTTTGCTGGACACAAGTGAGGTTATTATTTTGTATTCTGTTGAAGAGATTTTTCTGGCATGGAGCAGGGGGGCTGAACTGACAGGGGCTGAGGGCTGGGTTTTGGGTCTCTCTAATGCAGCCTGGGCACATGCTTGCTGTAATGTTCAAGAGCACAGGGCATTGCCTCAGGGAGAGGGTCTGTCATTACTCTTTCTTAGCCTTTCAGTAGAGGAGGGTCTCCTGGCAGCAGGTGGAACACAATGAGAGGGATCATCATAATGGCAGTCCAGTTGTATTTCACAAGTGATTACAAAAGGACAGAGCTTGGTAAGTATTTAAATAATAATCACCAACTATGGAGGCTTATTGAGAGAGTACAATATGGCCTGCTTGGAGCTGTTTACAAACAAGAGCTCATCAAATCTTCCCAACACCACCATGAGATAGAAATCATTGTCCCCATTTTTCAGATGAGAAAACCGAGGCTCATAAAGGGCCAAGACTGCCCGTGGTCAGACAGCTGGTAAGGAGTGCAGCTGGGCTGAGAACCCAGTTCTCTCAGACTCAAAGCCAGTACTCTTAATCACTTCACTACACTGCAAGCCCAGAAGGGGAGCGCAGGGGTACACAGGTCCAGACAGTGGGTAGTGGTAAACAGGCGAGAGGGTGGAGTCTCTCCTCTGCTCCATCCAGGTCTGGGGATTGGGGTGGCATCACTCTCCTGCTTGAAACCCTCCTGTGGCTCCTCCATCACATTTCAAACAAAACCCACAGATTTTGCTGGGCCTGCAAAGCCCCACAGGACCGGACTGCCCGCTGCCCGGGACATCTCCTCTCCTATCATTCACTCACTGCCTTCCTGCCACCAGGCATCCTCCCTGCTCACTGACACTCCAGGTGGCTCCCACCTCAGGCTTTCACTCTTGCTGTCCCCTCCACGTGGAACATTCTCTTTCCGGCTCTCTGAGTTCACTCCCTCACTTCATTCACACCTCTGCTCAAATGTTACCTCTTCAGAGAGAACTGGCCCTATCTAAAATAGCTCCCCGGCAGCGGCATCACCTACGTGTTACCTTGTTTTCATGGCACGCCTCTCCACCCGCAATCATACTGCCTATTTACCTGTTTGCTATTGTTTGTTTCTCCCAGTAGAATAAAGTTCCACGAGGCAGGACTTGTCTGTTTTGTTTACCCTTGTATCCCTGGATACATCTGGCATATGGCAAACCCTCAAACATACTGATGAATGGAGCCACACCAACCTGGGCCCTAATCCAGGCTCTGCCACCTCCTAGCTTTGTGACTTGGAGCATTTAGTTAACCTCAGTTTCTGCATCTCTAAACTAGGGGTGTCTGCATTAAGTTAGATCGGGCAATAAAACATCTGTGTGGTGCCTGGCACATGGTAGGTGCTCAGGAGAAATGGCAAGTAACAACCATAGCCCTTCTCCCCTAAGTCTTCCCCCTGCAAAGGAGGGGAGGGCAGGAGGCTGGGACTTGGAGAGTTCACTGGATGGGTTCTCCATTGGTGTGAGATGAAGATGTGAGAAGAGGCTTCGGTTTAACGGCACTGCCATGACTGTGATCACGAGGCTGGTAAAGAATGAGGCCAGAGATGGAGTCATCAGAAAAGAAGAGGAGGAACAGGAACGTGCAGGTGGGATGGTCGCAGGACTGGTGGAGAACTGGCCAGGGGGCTCCCCCACTGCCCTGGAGCCTGGGGGTGAGGCAGAAGCTTGCTGCTATTAGTTGGGGAGGATGGAAAAGGAATTGGAGTTTGAGGGACAAAAGAGGAAGCATTTGGTCATCGGTAGATACTTATCGGGCACCTGCTATGTGCCAGGCACTGTTGTGGCCACTGGGGATACAGCAGAGGAGTAGAAAGTGAGGGTCTCTGCCCTCTAGGATAGGGGTGGGCGAATTATGGCCCATGAGCCAAATCTGACCTACTATTTTTGTACACCTGTGAGCTAAGAATGGTCTTTACATCTTTCACTGATTGAAAAAATCAAAAGAAGAATATTTCCTGACACGTGAAAATTATATGAAATTCAAATTTCAGTATCCACAAATAAAGTTTTATTGGCACACAGCCATGCTCCGTTTACGTGTGGTCTAGAGCTGCTTAGCACTACAACAACAGAGTCGGAGTAGTTGCAACACAAACCATATGGCCTGGAAAGCCTGAAATGTTTTTTTTTCTTAGGAAGAAAAAAAGGTTTGTCAACCCCTGCTCTAGGAACTTCCATTCTCTTTGGAGAGACAGTTAAAGAAGCAGGTAAGCGAGTTTCAGGATGCATCTGAAGACACATCAGCATTTCCTCATACCCAGCTTCTGCCTCCGCCACCTGCCCCTGGAAGGGAAGTGCTCCATCCAGCTGGGCTACATTACAGCCCAGAGGACTGGGGTCATTGTCATCAGCTCCCTGCCTCTGGGCCAAGAGGAGCTAGCCTTTTCCTGAAAGGAAAGAGTCACACTCAGTGATTTGCAAAGTCTAGCACCCACTGGATCCCCTGTCCCCTCCCCCAGATCCTCAATGTAAGAACAACTTCTAGGTAACCTCAGAGGAACATCCCCTTTGTCACCAAGGCCTGCCACCTACATGCAGTGTCTCCCTTTTTATAAAAAGTCTTCTCCCACCCTACCTCATGGAGCCCTGACAGGGATAGGGCATGGGTTGGGGTTATTGTTCCCATTTCACAGACAAGGAAACTGAGACTTAGAGAAATTACCTGAATTACCCAGTGTTACGCAGCTTGAAACAGCTTGCAGATCCAGAATTAGAAAGTAGCGGAGTGTCAGCTTTGAAAGGGCCTTTGGGATTGTCAGCGAGTCATCGAAAACTGGTGGCCTGGGGCTGAGGTGAATCAGGTGAGGGTGGTGGCAAATCCTCCCTGTGCAAGACATAAGGCGTGCATTGTCTATGGAGAATTTAAAAACATGAATGCAACTGGGTAGGTCTGCTTTTTATTATCACCATGCCCTGGCACTTCCAAACAATGTCAGTGATAAAATCCTCCCTCCTGAAGAGATCTTTTTGTTGGTCTAAGTTCTAAATAATTGCTGTGATTATTAAGAGTTTTAAGAATGTAATATATCTGTAGGCTTCAAATTAGTACATTTATGTTACTTAACCTTGAATAAATAATATATGCTACGTGGAAGCTAATTTGGAGAGCTCCCCAGGTACACAATTGGCCCCCAACATATGGCTTCAACTTGAGAGTTCATAGCAGGTCAGAATCACTGGAGCTCACTTCGGGAGTGTTCAGGTCCCCATATCCCTGTATTTAAACAAATTTGAAATCAACAATGATGGTACAGTGACTGTAAAAAATGAAGGAACAAAACTTGAGTTACTGCAATTCTCTCATTCTCTGTGCATATCATTCTCTGAACCCTGCCCTGTTGCCTCTTTTGGAGGCAATTTTTCTTGCATATGTGTGTGCATGTTCCTTTTTGTTAAAAAAAAAAACACAAAAAACCCACAAAAACACTTTAATGTAACTAAAAAATATTGGTCCATTACTTTTTTCCCTTTTGTGTTGTAATTTTTATTTTTTTAAATTTTGGTTGGTCTGAGTGTGTATATGAAGTCAATAAAAGGACATTTTTACTGTTTTCTGGCCATTATTATTTGTTTTATATCACAATTATTATTAATGCTAATTCTGTCATGTTGTGGTTAAAAAATGATCCATGCTGGGTGTTAAATACACACTAGATTCATTGACCTGAAGACAGAAGAAGACCCACAGACAACGGCATTATTTTCTCAATCATGATCATCATTATTATATTTTTGAACACCTACTTGGTGCCAGGCCCTGTTCTAAGGTTTGACATGTATCATCTCTCTTTCTTTTTTTTTTGACATTCAACAAATATTTATTAATATCCTACCCTGGGGGGGAGGGGGGTGGGGGGATGGGTTAGCCTGGTGATGGGTATTAAAGAGGGCACGTTCTGCGTGGAGCACTGGGTGTTATGCACAAACAATGAATCATGGAACACTACATCAAAAACTAATGATGTAATGTATGGTGGTTAACATAACAGTAAAAAATTTAATAAAAAATAAAAAAAAATCCAAAAAAAAAAATCCTACCCTGGGTGAGCACCATTGTAGGTGCTGGGAATATGGCAGTGAACAAAGTCAAATGTTTTTTCTCTATTACCCTTGAACCACTGGGCCTGGAGGTGTTTCCTTGTGTGTCATCTCACTTTAAAAATGAAGACAGGCGGGGCGCCTGGGTGGCTCAGTTGGTTAAGCGACTGCCTTCGGCTCAGGTCATGATCCTGGAGTCCCGGGATCGAGTCCCGCATCGGGCTCCCTGCTCAGCGGGGAGTCTGCTTCTCCCTCTGACCCTCTTCCCTCTCGTGCTCTCTATCTCTCATTCTCTCTCTCTCAAATAAATAAAAAAAATCTAAAAAAAAAAAAAATGAAGACAGGCTCCTACAGGGCTGGAATTAGGGTAAAGTGAGTGAGGCCAAGTCATGCAGTACAAGTTCAGATCCTGTCTATACTTAACATATTAGTAGTTTGTTCATCATAAATATTTATTGCATTACTTTTGACTTCTTTTTAAGAATTTAATTATTTGAGGGGTGCCTGGGTGCTCAGTTGGTTAAGCAACTGCCTTCAGCTCAGGTCATGATCCTGGAGTCCCAGGATCGAATCCTGCATCGGGCTCTCTGCTCAGCAGGGAGTCTGCTTCTCCCTCTGACCTTCCCTCTCATGCTCTCTCTCTACCATATTCTCTCTCTCAATAAATAAAAATCTTTAAAAAAAAAGGATTTATTTATTTGAGAAAGAGAGGAGGGGAGAGGCAAAGGGAGAGAATCCCCAAGCAGACTCCCCATTAAGTACAGAGCCTGACTTAGGGCTCTATCTTATGACCCATGAGATCATGCCCTGAGCCAAAACCAAGGGTTGGACGCCAAATCGGCTGAGCCACCCAGGGACCCCTACTTTTGGCTTTTTATTTATTTTTAAAATTTTTATTTTTTAAAGATTTTATTTGTTGGGGGGGGAGGGAGAAGCAGACTCCCCTCTGAGCGTGGGGCCCAACACGGGGCTTGATCCCAGGACCCTGCGATCATGACCTGAGCCAAAGTCAGATGCTTAACTGACTGACCCACCCAGGTATCCCTACTTGATTGTTGAGTTTTTTGGTGCCCCCTTAAATCTTACACCCAAGATGATTCCTCATTAACCTCACCATAGTCCTATCTTTGCTCATCTAACCCTCATAGCGATCTTGTGAAGCAAGTGCAATAATTATCCCCATTTTACAGATAAGAAAAGTGAGGCACAGAGAGGCTAAATGATTTATTCAAGGACACACAGTTATTAAGTAGTAGAGCTGACACACAAACATCTCTTACTTTAGAGCCCATGCTCTTAACACTACTTTACATTTGTTTGGTCCACACAGGTTGCTAAATAACCCAAATAACTTGCCATTGCTTTTTTTTTTTTAAGATTTTATTTATTTATTTGAGAGAGAATGAGAGATAGAGAGCACGAGAGGGAAGAGGGTCAGAGGGAGAAGCAGACTCCCTGCTGAGCAGGGAGCCCGATGTGGGACTCGATCCCGGGACTCCAGGATCATGACCTGAGCCGAAGGCAGTTGCTTAACCAACTGAGCCACCCAGGCGCCCGCCATTGCTTTAATTTAAATAAAAAATACAGCTAGCTAGCTAGCTTGCTTGCTTCCTTCCTTCCTCTCTTCCTTTCTTTCTTTCACAGGCTCCATGCCCAGCTCATGACCCTAAAATCAAGACTCCGAGATCAAGACCTGAGCGGAGATCAAGAGTTGGACACCTAACCAACTTACCACCCAGCTTCTTTAAAAGTCTGGCAACCTGGGCTCACATTCCTGTTTTGTAAGCATCAGCAGGATGAGTGGCACCCCTTCTTAAATCAGGCAAGCTCGTTAGGTAGCCACAGCCCCACCACCCTCTATTGTCTCAACTCGTCCCCCGCTTTACTCTCTTGTTGCCTGCCTGCTCCTGGGGGCATCTGGATTCGGATCCCTAATCTGTCCATTTCACAAATGGCGGAATCCAGGCTCCAGAAAGGAAGAGGCTTATCCAGTGCTCCTAGCACTCCTATGACAAAGCTGGGCTCCAAGCCAGGCCCCACAGAGCCCCTCAGTCACAGGAGACAACTGTGAGTGACTTTACTTTTAAGGGAAGCTCAGAGAGGGAGCTCCTAGACTCAGATCCAGCTAACACTCATTCCCTGAGCTCCCAAAGGCTGGCACTGAGATGGGCACGCCCATGTCCACACGAACAACTCCCAGCAACTCTGACAGGTCGCCCTTGACAACCTCCATCTTACAGGTGAGAAACTGGCTCAGGAGGTCAAGTGACTTTCCCAGGATCTCACTGCAAGTTTGTGGCAAAGCTGCCTAACTTTAGTTTACTAGCTCTTGACATAAGACCAGAGGAATCTACCTCCTGCTCCCTCCCTGCAACCCCCTCTCTCACTCTTGCTGGGGTTTTCTGGGGCTGAGGCTGTAGTCACCCCTGACTAAAGTTACTCTCTTCCAGGAGGATATTGACACAGAGCAGCCTGAGAAGCAAGACTGAGTTGTCAAAAATACCTGCTAGGGGCGCCTGGATGGCACAGTTGGCTAAGTGTCTGACTCTTGGTTTCGGCTCAGGTCCTGATCGCAGGGTCATGAGATAGAACCCATGTTGGGCTCCATGCTCAGCAGGGAGTCTCTTGAGATTCTCTCCCTCTCCCTGCACTCCTGCCAGTTGGGCTCATTCTCTCTCTCTCTCATTCTCTCTAAAAAATAAATAAATCTTGCGGTGCCTGGGTGGCTCAGTCGGTTAAGCATCTGACTTCAGCTCAGGTCGTGATCTCAGGATTCTGGGGTTGGGCCCCTGGTTGGGCTCTGTGCTTAGCCAGAGTCAGCTTGTCCCTCTCCTTCCCCCGCTACTCCTCCCCTTCCCTCTCACTCTCTCAAATAAATAAAATCTTTTAAAAATAATCAATCAATCAATCTTTAAACAATATGGGGGTGCCTGTCTGGCTTAGTAGATAGAGCATGCAATTCTTGATCTTGGGGTCATGGGTTTAAGCCTCACCTTGGGCATAGAGTTTACTTTAAAAAAAAATTTAAAAAGGGGCGCCTGGGTGGCTCAGTCATTAAGCGTCTGCCTTCGGCTCAGGCCCTGATCCCAGGATCCTGGGATCGAGCCCGGTATCGGACTCCCTGCTCCTCGGGAAGCCTGCTTCTCCCTCTCCCCCTCCCCCTGCTTGTGGTCCCTCTCTTGCTGTGTCTCTCTGTGTCAAATAAATAAACAAAATCTTTTTTAAAAAATTACATAATAAAATCTTAAAAAAAAAAATACCCGCTTTATGCCAGGCATGTGTTAGATGCTTTTCACAAGGCTTACATTCCCTTCTTTGTGTTTATCTGCATCCTCTAAATTTTCCACAGTGAATACATTTTACTTCTGGTACAAGGAATTGCTTGATCATGGCCTTGAAATGAGTCTACTAAAGATTTGGGGAAGTTGGGAATCAGTATGCCCAATCGGCAATTAAGGAAACTGAGGCTGAGGGATTGCCCAAGGTCACACAGGCAGTAAGTGATGGGAGTCAGGATGTTTTCTGAGTCTAAGGCCAGTGCTCCTTCCACTCCATTGCTCTGCCTGCCTTCTCTTCAGATCTTTTTCCACAAAGGAGTTCATGCAAATTCTAAACCTACATAAGAGAAATCAAGCATTTATCCTACTATATTTCAGGAAGATCAAATAATGAATGAGGAAAAGTTCTTTATGTAAGAATTTCAGGTAATGAATGCAAAAAAGGATGACAGAATGAGAAAATTACCTTTCGGGACGCCTGACTGAGTCAGTTGATAGAGCGTGTGACTCTAGATCACTGGGTCATGAGTTTGAGCCCCACGTTGGGTGTAGAGATTACTTAAAAATAAATAAAAACTTGGGGTTCCTGGGTGGTACAGGCAGTTGGGTGTCTGATTCTTTGTTTGGGCTCAGGTTATGGTCCCCAGGAATGAGATCCACCCTGTGTCATGCTCAGTGGGGAGTTTGCTTAAGACTCCCTCTCCCTGGGTGCCTGGGTGGCTCAGTTGGTTAAGCGACTGCCTTTGGCTCAGGTCATAATCCTGGAGTCCCGGGATCGAGTCCTGCATCGGGCTCCCTGCTCGGCGGGGAGTCTGCTTCTCCCTCTGACCCTCCCCTCTCTCATGTGCTCTCTCTCTCAAATAAATAAATAAAATCTTAAAAAAAAAGACTCTCTCTCCCTCTCCTTCTGCCCTTCCACCCCCTTCTCTAAGGTGAATAAATAAATCTTTTAAAATAAATAAATAAAATATTTTAAAAAGAGAAAAATTTTTTGTAACATCTAAGGAAATGATGGATCATAGGTGGATGTTAAAACTAATAGACAAGGGCGCCTCGGTGGCTCAGTTGGTTGAGCGACTGCCTTCATTCAGCTCAGATCATGATCCTGGAGTCCCAGGATCGCATCGGGCTCCCTGCTCAGCAGGGAGTCTGCTTCTCCCTCTGACCTTCCCCCCTCTCATGTACACTCTCTCTCTCTCTCTCATTCTCTCTCTCAAATAAATAAATAAAATCTTTAAAAAAAACTAATAGACAAAAACATTGATGGGGAGCTTCATAATGAAGAGAGCAAGCCAAGAGCCCTGACCGACAGATCAATCAATAAAAATGTTACAACTAAATATTATGTGCCTCCAGATGTGACTTAATAATAAGCACACAAGTAAGTTATTCTTGCCAAAATCATTAAACCTAATCTAATCAAGCTGCTAGATCTAACTTTCAGTTTACTGAAATACAAATGACAGAAAAACAAGTTAAACTACACCATTAGGAAGCAATCAGCCAAAACTTCTGCGACTTGGGAAACTTCTCAGGACAATGCTCTGGTTTCTTTTACAAATAAATAGCATGAAAAAAAAAAAAAGGAAAGAAAGGTGGAACTGTTACAGACTAAAAGTTACTTAGACATATCAATAAATGAAATGTGTGAACCTCATTTGAATCCTGATTGGAACAAACCAACTATTAAAGAAATTTGAACATGAAGTAGGCATTGAGTGATTTTAGGGAATTTTTATTAATTTTGTTAGGTATGATAGTTATGTTTGAAACAGACCTATCTGTTAAGATATATGCTGAAATAATTTGGATGAAATGACATGATGTCTGGGATTTGCTTTATAATACTCCAGAGAGAGGGAAAAGTGGGGAGGTAATTAAAACAAGATTGGCAAAACATTGATAATTATTGAAGATATATGATAGGAACATGACTATTTTATTTTTTATTTTTTTATTTGACAGAGAGAGAGAGACAGTGAGAGAGGGAACACAAGCAGGGGGAGTGGGAGAGGGAGCAGCAGGCTTCCCGCCAAGCAGGGGGCCCAATGCAGCGCTTGATCCCAGGACCCCAGGATCATGACCTGAGCCGAAGGCAGACGCTTAAAGACTGAGCCACCCAGGCGCCCTGGAACATGACAACTTATTATAGTCTCTACTTTTATGCATGTTTGAAGTATTCCATAATAGAGAGGTTTGGGGTTTTTTTTTAAAGCTTTATTTATTTATTTATTTATGTATATATGTATGTATGTATGTATGTATGTATGTATGTATGTATTTATTTATTTATTTATTTGAGGGAGAGAGAGGGAGCATAACTGGGGGAGGGGGAAGAGCAGAAGGAGGGGGAGAAGCAGACTCCCTGATGAGCAGGACCCTGAGATCATAACCTGAGCCCAAGGCAGATGCTTAACTGACTGAGCCACCCAGGCGCCCCAATAGAGTGGTTTTTTTAAGGCTTAAAGTCCATAATTAAGAAAATTGGGACAAAGAGAAAATACAGATGAAGAAATAGGAAAGTTCTGAGCTTTTTAGCAGCCAAAGCAAAGAGGGAAATAAGAGGCATGCTAGCCAAGTGTTGAGAAAGGCAATCTCATGCTTATAGTCATTTGATTCCCACTCATAAGAATGCACCCCGGGCCTGGAACACTTCCTAACCAAGAGACAAAGAGCGCACACAGCTTGTGCTGGGTTTATCACCTTGTGTGGTATTATCTTTCCTTGTCTTAAGTGCAATGAGTATTCTTTTGTTTCTTCTTTGAGCACGTGCATCATATGGCATCTGGCCAACCCCACTGCTCTATCTGTTCTCTGGAAGGGGACGAGGTCTTTCCACCATGGAACAAGGAGAGTGAACATATAGGCAAATTGCCCTGTGTCCACCACTGGGAGAGATCTGCTGGCCATCAGGGACCAATGCCCAAGATTGAAGGTGATCTCACTCCGTCTCTTCTCTATGTGAGTAAAGCATCGTTCCATCCAATGCTTGACTGCATGTGTTTTCTTTGGCAACTCAAATACCAAGACGAGATGGGTTAGAAGGGTTTAGAGTTCTCCCCTGGGATTTGTAGCAGGTGCACAGTACTCTACTCTCTTGGGATTGATAACTGGTGCATGGTACTTCACTTGAACCAAGAGATATAGAAAACCACCAAACCCACACAGTCTCTTATTTATTTATTTAAATTTTGTTACTTAACATATAGCGCAATATTGGTTTCTGGAGTAGAATTCAGTGACTCATTACTTATGTACAAAACCCAGTGCTCATCATAACAAGTGCCCTCCTAAATATCCAACACCAATCTAGCGCATCCCCTACCCACCTCTCCCCATCAACCCTCAGTTTGTTCTCTATCGTTAAGGGTCTCTTATGGTGGGATGCCTGGGTGGCTCAGTCTGTTAAGCATCTGCCTTGGGCTCGGGTCATGATCCCAGGGTCCTGGGATCGAGTCCCACATCGGGCTCCTTGCTCGGCGGGGAGCCTGCTTCTCCCTCTGCCTGCCACTCCCCCTGCCTGTGCTCTCTCTCTCTCTCACAAATAAATTTAAAAATCTTTTAAAAAAATAGTTGAAAAGTCTCTTATCGTTTGTTTCCCTATCTCTTTTTCCCTACTTCTCATATGTTCATCTGTTTTCCTTCTTAAATTTCACAAATGAGTGAGATCATACGGTATTTGACTTTCTCTGACTTATTTCACTCAGCATAATACACTCTAGTTCCATCCACATCATTGCAAATAGCAAGATTTCATTCTTTTTGATGGCTAATATTCCATTGTACATACATACCACCTCTTCTTTATCCATTTTCGTCAGTTAGTGGACATTTGGGCTCTTTCCATAGTTTGACTATTGCTGATAATGCTGCTATAAACTTCGGGGTGCATGTACCCCTTGAATCTGTTATTTTGTATCCTTTGGGTAAATACCTAGTAGTACAATTGCTGGACTGCACAGTTTCTTATAATCAAAGAGATTCCACTGGTGGCAAAATTGCCACTTAATATGAACTACCAGGTCGGGATGCCTGGGTGGTTCAGTCGGTTAAGTGTCTTACTTAGCTCTGGCTATGATCTCGGGGTCCTGGGATTGAGCCCTGTGTCGGGCTCTGGAGTCGGCTTGTCCCTCTCCCTCTGCCCCTCCCCCTGCTCGTGCTCTCTCACTCTCTCAAATAAATGAATACAATTTAAAAAAACATACAAACTACCAGGTCACCAGTAGGGGGGCCGGTCACCTGTGCTTACCTGGGCTATGAGGGACTTGCAAAGGGGTGGGCCTTAGAGATGAGGGAAATGGAGAAAGATGGGGGAGAGCCAGGACATTCCAAGTGGAGGGCACCCAGGGAGCAAGGGCAGGAAGGCTATCTCTCTTCCTCAAAGTTCCATGCTATCAGAGTAGCTCCCCAAACCTCCTTTTTCTTTTTTCCAAATTCCTGGCCACCCAAATTCTGCCAGCTCACTCCCCTCCCCATCTCTCAGTAGCAGCTTTTCCTGAGTGGGACTGGGAGGAAATTTCTCCAGGTCGCTCCACTCCTTTGCTTAGGTTTGTTCCTCTCTCTTTGCCTTCCTTACAAAGACTCCTTAGAACTGCCTGGGAAGGAGGAAAAGCCATGAATATTTACATGTGAGTATTTTTGTCCTGTTGCATAGAAAAAAAGATTAGAAGGAAATACACCTGAATGTTAACAGTAAGAGACCAGCAGAGCTTTGGAATCAGGTGAAGTTGGGCCCAGGTCCTGGCTCTGGCACTTTTTAGTTGTGTAACCTTGGGCAAGCCTCACAGGGGATATTTCTCTAACCCTCAGATTGCTATTCCATAAATTACTTAGCATGTATCTGGCATATAGTAATTTTTCTGTAAAGCATAGCTTACAAAATAAAGGCGTTACCACTACCTGGTAGGAATATGGTGAACTTCATTTTGTCTTTATCACTATGTTTTGCCTTTATCAGTATTTTATTTGAAAATTTTTACATTGAGGTGTGCCTGGGAGGCTCAATCCGTTAAGCCGGCAGACTCTTCGTTGCAGTGGCTCAACTGATGGAGCCACCCAGGCGCCCCTAAATAAAATCTTTCAAAAATTAAAAAATAAAATTTTTTACAATGAGCACACGTTGTAATTTAAAATAAAACACCATAAAGATTATTATAAACACAGGCATAAACTGTTTATCAGTAGAGGGCTAAATGAATTATGGGGCACGCATATTCTGAAATACTACAAACTCGTTAAAAATGTCAGTATAATGACATGGAAAAAAATGTCCACAGAATAGCAAATTGCAAAACGGTATGTGTAGCATGACCCCTTTATGTATATTTTTACACACGTTAAGGATGTAAATACACAGAGAAGGTGTAAGGATACTCAACACCATAGGTATCTCAGCGGTGAGGATGAGGGTTTTTCATTTTTTTAAATCCGTATTTTGTAAGGTTTATTTTTTAATAAGGCGCATGAATTACTTTTATATAAAAGAAAACATCAGGGCGCCTGGGTGGCTCACTTGTTGAGTGTCTGCCTTCGGCTCAGGTCATGATCCCGGGGTCCTGGAATCAAGCCCCGCATCAGGCTCCCTGCTCAGCGGGAAGCCTGCTTCTCCCTCTCCCACTCCCCCTGCTTGTGTTCCCTCTCTCGCTGGTCTCTCTGTGTCAAATAAATAAATAAAATCTTTTTTAAAAAAAAAAGAAAACATTTAAGGGACATTTAAGGGGGGAAAATGGTCGGGGTTTCCCGGAGTGTTTCTCAGACCCAACAACAGAGCATGGCAGAAAGCCAAGGACTCCAAGACTATACGCTCCGCAATCCTATCGCTGTGCAGTCCGCTCCAGCAAGCTACTGGGTGGGGAGGGAGGGGTTAACAGTCGCACCCCGTCTTCAGCCCTCAAAGTCCATCCCAGGCAAAGTCCTCTTTTGCAAAGGCTGCAACATAAAGGAGCTAGTTGAGGTTGCTCCCTCCTCCCTCCCACCGCGGACCGCTAATACCTCCGCTACGGAGAGTAAGATTTGCGGGAGCCGTGAAGAAGGCAAGGGGGAAGAGAAGGCCCTGGGGCCTGGAGATCTTTCTAGATGTGGCTTGTGGCCCCTTAGTCTTCCGTCCTCCCCCAATCTTTGTTGAAATTGGAAAAAGAGGAAGGATCCTGGAGGGACAGCATGGCCTCCCTGCGTTCTCAGGGTAGGGTCCGCCCCTCAGCGTGTGGAGGGAGGGAACCGCTAAGTCCTCAAATACTTGGGGGACAAGCCTGAGCAGTTCCTGGAATGCAGGGGAAATGAGTGCGATGACACACCGGAGGGCCCCTAGCAGCGGTCTCTATAAAACCATCGCCTCCAGATCTAGCCCCTAGATTGAGTCCCAGGATATCCTGGCTGGTTCCAAGAACCCGGCCCGGAAAGTAGGCGGGGTTCCTGCCCCCTCCACGCCCCCCTCTGGCCCTTCTGACCCGTGGGCCCCAAGTCCCAGGCCAGCCCCAAGGCCAGCCCATTCGGCTCCCAGGTTTACTCGGCCCCGCGCTCCCTCAAATACCCTCGCCCCAGTGCCCGCCCCGCCCCAGGAGGACCTCTGCCCGCCCCCCGGGCCTGCGCCTTCCCCTCAACCCCGCGTCTCATTTCCGCATAGTTCCCGCTCCCGGCACCCCGCGCGCGCCTCGCGGACTCCGTGGCCCGCGGGAACCTAGGCCCGCGGACCCCGCCCCGAGGCCACGCCCCCTCCAAGGCCCCGCCCCTGCACGTGCCTGCGCGTGCTCCGTCCGGTTCTCTGGGCCTGCAAGGGTGTCCCTGTCCCTATCTGCCCCCAGGGTCCCCATTCGGAGGGTTGGCTAGGAGGGCGTTCTGAGAAGCTCGGGGAAGTTGCAGGCCCGGAGGCGGAAGAGTATGGGAAGGCCCGGGGTCAGGCCAGTGAGGGCCTCAGAGATCGAGCCCACGCCCACCTCCTTTCCTCCAGCGGGCGCAGTTGGGCCCCGCTGGCTCGGAGCCCGAGTCTGAGCAAGAGTTGGCCCGGTACCCGCCAGGTGCGCTGCGCGGGATGGCAACGAGGCGGGGCGGCCCCCGGAGCGCTGGTCCGGCTGGAGGGCGAGTCACGTGAGCTGGGGATGTCCGACCCACGATCTGGAATCCAGGGCAAACGGGAGGTATTGAGGTGAGCTCCGGCCCAGCGGCTCTCTCACCGTGGATGCCACGCCCTGTGCTGGCAGGGGTGGGGAGCAGGGCCCAGGAGGCCCAACTGATGGGGCGCTGCCTCTCCAGCGCCTCCCGGGTATGGGGAGTTCGGCTCTGCGTCGCCACCGTGTGGCCGCAGGAAGCAGCGCCTGCCTAGCACCCGGGGACTCCTCAGGGCTGGGGAAACGGACCTTGGCGACCAAGAGGCGGGCCGCCGTCGGGGACACCGGCTTTCGAGATCCCGCCCCTCCCGAAACGGGTTCTGGAAATGGGGTTGAGGTCGCCCTGGCAGTCCTTCTTTCGGCCACTGTGAATCCTGCTCAGGACTGCGTGGGACGTGGGTGTGGACACTCCGCATCCGCCCCCAATCATGCGCACCTAGTAGCTTGTGTGGATGAGAACGATCCCTCCCAAAGGCAGCAATGCCACCAATAACCAAGCAGCTTCTCCTAAGCGCCTGCTATGTGAAAGACACACAAAAATGAATCATTAAAATAAGTAGAGAAAGTCTTTTCAAATTCGTGGCTCCCTATTCTCATGAAAATAACAGGTAACATTTAAGGAGGGCTTACTGTATGCTGTGCATTTACGGCGTACTTTTATATGCATGACGACACTGAATTCTCACCACAGCCGTCTTAGGGTAGGCTGTTTAACAGATGGGGAATTTGAAGTTCAGAGAGGTCAAGTAAATTGTCCAAAGTCACACAGCTAGCTAACGATTGAATTTCGGAGACTTGGCTTTTTAATTATTATTATTTTTTTAAAAAAAGAACAGTTTTAGTTCACAGAAAATTGAGCGAAAGGTGCAGAGCGGCTGTATAACCATCCCACACACATTCATACCCACTATCAACATCCCACACCACGGTGGTGTATTTGTTAAAATTAATGAACCCACAGGGGCACCTGGGTGGCTCAGTCGGTTAAGCGTCTGCCTTCAGCTCAGATCGTGATCCCGGGGTCATGGGATCGAGCCCCGCGAGCTCGGCGGGGAGCCTGCTTCTCTCTCTCTCTCCCTCTGCTGCTCCCCCTCCTTGTGCAGTCTCTCTCACTGTCAGATAAATAAATAAAATCTTTAAAAAAATTTAATGAACCCACATTGACACATTATTATCACCCAAAGTCCAAACTTTACTATTGATAAACCTTGGCTTTTAGCCACTGTGCCAGTCTCCTGCCCTAATTGAAGACCACTTCGCTGAGGGGGGATTCAACTGGGACTTTGAATTATCATTAAGAATTTCCAAAGCAGGGGTAGGAAGGGCCTTCCAGGCAGGAGAGCTATGTATATAAAGATGTGGAGGGATTCTCATGGTACTTGGTCAGTTTGGCTTGAGCAGGAGGTCCCAAATTTTATTTTATTTTTAAAGATTTATTTATTTGAGAGAGAACGCCAGTAAGGGCGAGCAGGGGGAGGGGCAGAGGGAGAGAGAGAGAATCCTCAAGCCAACTCTCCACCAGTGGGAGCCAGAGAATGGAACTGGAGCCAGGTCTCCATCCCTGGATCCTGAGATCATGACCTGACCCGAAATCAAGAGTAGGCGGCTTAACTGACTGAGCCACCCAGGTGCCCCCACAAGGTCCCAAATTTTAGTCAATGTTGTATCAACCTCATGAAGTTAGTCCTAAGCAATAATGGCCATGGAGTCATGGGTTTAATATGCAGGTTTTATTTTTTTTGAATGCCAACTGAAATAAGTATGTAACTTTAAACAAAACTTATTTTTTAAGTAATCTCTACACCCAACATGGGGCTCAAACTCAACCCTAAGAGTCCCATGCTCTATGGACTGAGCCAGCCAGGTGCCCCTAAAAATGTAACTATTTAAAACATATTTGATCACGGGGAGGCTGATGGTTCCTGCAAGGGTGGAGGGCGAAGTGACCCCCGCAGGAGTGAGGCACTGCCACGACCATGGGACATGAGTCTGGGAATCTGACACGGATGTGGCATGTGATCACCTACAGCTTGTTGCCCTCTGAGCGACACATCTTCTGGCGCTGCTTCGGCCAGGCATCCCCAACGTGCTGCTCCGCTTGCGGGCATGCACTCATCACATTGTGCCATTTGTAGTGTTTTATCTGGTCTACACATGGGGGACCCAGGAGTTTGAGAAATCCAACAGGAAGAATTCAGCTGCTTATGAAAATGATAAATGAGCCACTCATCTGGATAATGGTTTCCTGCATAGGAAAAACCCTTCTCTGGGAGAAAAGTCTACATTATAGTATTTTTTAAAAGCTTTTATTTATTTGAGAGAGAGCAGAGGGAGAGAGCACACAAGGTGGGATGAGGGGCAGAGGCAGAGGGAGAAGAAGGCAGGGAGCCTGATGTGGGGCTCCATCCCAGGACTCTGGGATCATAACCTGAGCTGATGGCAGATGCTTAACTAACTGAGCCACCCAGGCACCCCTACATTATAGTATCTTGAAGGCATAATAAACTTATGGACTGAAAAAAAATTTTGCTCACACCTCATTAAAATCATCCCTAGAACCCCCAGTGCTAGTCATACCCCATTCTGTAAAACGACCATAGGAAATTATTGGAGAAGCCCTGGGGAGGTAGGATGAGGTCATTTTTTGTTGAGCAAGGGTCAACATGTCCCAAGTCAGGGGCTTGCTGCTTTTCATAATTCTTTCTGAGTCTCAGACCTACCAGCATATCTGATCTTATTTTTCTTGGCTGGCTCCTCATTCTCTTCTGCATAAAGAGTAAATGCCTGGAAGGGCTCTGGTGGCTCAGTCAGTTGAGCATCCGACTCTTGATTTCTGCTCAGGTCATGATCTCAGAGTCATGAGATTGAGCCCCACGCCAGGCTCCATGCTCAGCAGGGAGTCTGCTGGAGATTCTCTCTCCCTCTCCCTCTGCCGCACCCCCCCCCCGTGTGTGCTCTCTCTCTCTAAGAAAGAAATATATATATATTTTTTAAAGTGAATGCCTTGATGTGGTCTACAAGGTCCTTTGGGATCCTGGGATAGTCCCACAATGGCCCCATTAGGCTGATGAAGAGAGGGAAACAGGAGATAGGGAGATTTTTTTTAAGCAATGTATTTTTTTTTTAAGATGTTATTTATTTATTTGACAGAGACAGCGAGAGAGAGGGAACACAGCAGGGGAAGTGGGAGAGGGAGAAGCAGGTTCCCCACTGAGCAGGGAGCCCGATGCGGGGCTCGATCCCAGGACCCTGGGACCGTGACCTGAGCCGAAGGCAGACGCTTAACGACTGAGCCACCCAGGCGCCCCGAGATTCTTTTATTAAATGAAAGTTATACATAAACATGATTTAAAGAAATAACAAGTATTATAAGGTTTTCTATGAAAACAGAAGGCTGTCCATCACCCTCTTCCCCCATTTCTACTTTTCCAGAGGCACCATTTTCAATTCTTTCAGCTGACTGTATTTTACATTTATCTCCATCATCTCTAAGTAGCGTGCTTGTTTTGCCACTTCTTAATGTTTCAATTTTAAGCACTATCTCTTGATTTTCTACTGAGAAAGATAAAGTTTTAACTCTTTCCCCATCGCCTGCCCCACCATACACATAATCCTGCTTCCCCAAACTGCCAACACAATTTTGGTTGGTTCAGTAGTCATTGTGCACATTATTACATGTACGCTATGATTACTTTTCCTTTTTTATTTTTTTAGATTTATTTATTTGAGAGAGAGAGAGGGTGCAAGTGGGGGGGAGGGGCAGAGGGAGAGGGAGAGAGAGGGAAAGAAGCAGATGCCCCACTGAGCACAGAGCCTGATGGGGGGAGGAGGGCCTCAACCCCACAACTCCGGAGATCATGACCTGAGCTGAAACCAAGAGTCGGATGCCGCACCGACTGAGCCACCCAGGCGCCCCCATTTTTCCTTTCTTGTACAGCTGTTTGTTTTCCCCAGAGTTAATAATTGTCCTGTTTTGTCACTTGCTTAGTTTTTATGAATTCCACTCTCCACCAGTTATCTAAATGTCTTCCCAAAATGTTCACATGCATCAGGTGTCTCAGGTTGGTATCTCTGGAGATAGACGGGGAGATAGAGATATTTATTAGGGATCAACAGCTGGGAAAGAAACTGGGTGGAAGCAGGGTTGGGCAGAGGGAAAAGGAACTTCAGTGAGGCCCCCAGCCTGGCAGGGAGCTTTGGAAAAAGGGTTGCCCATCAGAGTGTCCCAAGCCCAGCTGAAATGCTTGGGCCCTTAGACCCTGCCTGGCTCAGTCACAGTGTGGGGGCTGCCCCAGGGAACGATGCTCTCTTGCAAGGCAGCTCTGCATCTGGGGCTGACCCAGAAGGAGAAGGAGTTTACACCTGGTGAACAGGTATCATTCTGGGCGGGAAAGATCTGGATTTTGTAGGGTTTAAAGTTTTAAAGTTTACACAGTCTGGGGGCCCTTAAAAAAAAAAGAATACAAAATTAGGTATAATTTATTTAGCTATAAGATAAATCAATAAATTCCTGGAGCTTCGAATCCCCTGGAGACTCGGGAACTTTTCTTCTGAGATCTCATCAGGCAATCTAGCAGAAATGCTTTCTGATTACAACTTGGCTTCTCCTGCCCACCTAGAACCCTCTACAAGTCCCAGCACTCACAGGACCCCATGGAAGTGCAGGAACCTGGAGCTTCAGCTTTAGGAGCTTCTCAGAAAGTTCGCCACTGATCCTGGGATCTTCTTCTGGGATCAGTCTTCCTAGGGATTCCCCTGGGATCACTTTTTTCTTGATTTACTCCATCCTTTTTGTGGAGCACCTATTCCAATAGTTTCTTGGGAAAGAGGGTGTGGGAAGTGACATTTTGAGACCTTGCATGTCGGCAAATATCTTTTTTTTAAGTGTTCCTTTTTTTTTTTAATTGACATATAATGTATTATTCGTTTCAGGGGTACAGGTCTGTGATTCATCAGTCTTACACAATTCACAGCGCTCGCCATAGCACATACTCTCCCCAATGTCCATCACCCAGCCACCCCATCCCTCCCACCCCCCTCCACTCCAGCAACCCTCAGTTTGTTTCCTGAGATTAAGAGTCTCTTATGGTTTGTTGCAAATATCTTCATTCTACTTTCACCCTTAATAATTTGGCTGGGTACAGAATATATTTTAAAAACTCGTAGAACAGTGCCTGGCATATAGGGGCGCCTGGGTGGCTCAGTCGGTTAAACATCCAACTCTTGGTTTCAGCTCAGGTCATGATCTCATGGGTCTTGAGACTGAGCCCCGCATTGGGCTCCACATTCAGCCAGGAATCTGCTTGAGGATTCTCTCCTTCTTCCCCTCCCCCAACTCTCTCTCTCTTTCTCTCAAATAAGTCTTTTTTAAAAATTATTTTTTAAAAAGCAGAATCTGGCATATTTTAAATGCCAGTGGAGTTTTGGTATCATTATTATAAAAAATTCTAGTTGGAGATTATTTTCTTTTAGTGCTGTTACTGAGAAGTCCAAAGGCATCCTGATTCCTGGTGCTTTGTATGGGATGTCTTTTCCAATTTGGAAGGTGGAGGATCTTCTCTTTTTCTCCAGGGTTCTGACATTTCACGACAGCATCATGATACTGGTCTATTTTCATCCAGGCACCGAGCACTTTGGAGATACCTTTCAATATGGAAGCATCCGTCCTTCAGTTCTGGGAATTGTCTTCAATCTTTAATTGATATCTCCTCTCTTTTTTGTATTTTCTCTTTCTGTAATTTCTGTTGTCTACGTGTTGAGTGTCCTGGACCAGTCCTCTAATTTTCTTTTTTTACCTTCCTCTTTTCCATTTCTTTTTCTCTTTGTTTTACTTTCTGGAAGGTTTCCTCAAATTTATTCCAACCCTTCCATTGAATTTTTAATTTGCAAGAGCTCATTGTTGTTGATGATGTTTGTTCTTTTTTTTTTTTTTTTTTGGATGATTGTTCTTTTTAAAATAACATCCCGCTCCTGCCTCACAGATGCAGGATGTTCTCTTCTCTCTATGAAGATATTAACAGTAGGTCTTCTTGGCCTGGTCAGATTACTTTTGAGAAAACTTTTTCTGATCCCCTCCTTGGAGCACAAAGCCCTGACTGCCAGCTTTCTCAGGGGCTAGCTGGGACACAGGGGCAGTGGGCGTCTCAGCATTCCCAGCGTATATGTTCACGTCACTGCCTGACTTGGGGAGAATGCTCCTGCCCTCCCCTGCACCTGCGCTTTCCCCATTCCGGTGAACCTGTCTTATCCTTTCCAGAGAACAAACCTCCAGTCTGCTGCCGGGATTGGGGGAGGAACCCCAATGTCAGGTCCCCAAGGGACCTGATAATTCTGATCTTGAAACAGCTTCCAAACTCTTATTTCAGACACCCCTGCATTTAAACAGGTACCTGGGGGAGTCTGTGATCCTTCTTCCCCCACATCCAGTTTTCTTGGGATCTCTTTGTAGTTACCACCCGGCCGTCTGTTTTCCAGCTTCCCGACACGATGCTCTGATCTCTTCCCTCATTCTCCTCCTCTTAGTGGGTTTGTGCCTTAAACAAAATCTCTTTACTGTAGTTTTTGCGGGGTTTTAGGACGACGTGGAATTAGACAAGTATGTTCAATCTGCCATAATTTTCAGAAATTCCATTTTTCCTAAACCAGTAAGCAGGTTAATAATTACAGACTTGAGAGCTACGGAGGGAAACAAACCTGGGCCAAGATGAGCACAGCAGGCGGGACAACTCAGGCATAAGAAACTCAGATTTGTGTCTTTTTATTTATTTATTTACTTGAGAGAGAGAGAGCGCGCGCGCGCGCGCTCGCACCAGCGCGAGTGGGGGAGGGGCAGAGGGAGAGAATCCCAAGTGGACTCCCCACTGAGCGGCTGCACGCAGAGCCTGAGGTGGGGCTCCATCCCACCACCCCGAGATCATGACCTGAGCAGAAGCCAAGAGTTGGACGCTCAGAGGGCTGAGCCCCCAGGCGCCCCATCTGATTTCTGTCTTTAAACTACACCCCTCGGGGTGCCTGGGGGCTCAGTCGTTAAGCGTCTGCCTTCAGCTCAGGTCATGGTCCCAGGGTCCAGGGATGGAGCCCCGCATCGGGCTCCCTGCTCGGCAGGAAGCCTGCTTCTCCCTCTGACCCTCCCCCTGCTTGTGTTCCCTCTCTTGCTGTGTCTCTCTCTATCAAATAAATAAAATCTTCAAGAAAAAAATAAACTACACCCCTCACTGCTGTGAAAAGAAGAGACCATCCAGGAACAGGTGTGGAGTCGGAGCCGGCGAGGAAGCCACCGTGAAGGTCAAGGTGAATGCGGTGGGCTGCGAAGGTGAGCTGTAGAGCTGGAAGGGGCCGTTTAGGACAGGGGCCATGAGGGCAGGAACCTCCAAGGAGGCATGGCCTGCTCCATGTCTGTTTTGTCCCCTGCTGTGTGTTTACCCAGGGCTTACCAATGTCCCTTGCTACCAGAGACACTTTATAAAATGTTTGCGAATGGACACAGTGAGGGTAGCGAGTGAGGAAGGGAGGAGGTGAAGACCATCTACAGGATTCTCCTGCTAGTGTAGACCTTGGAGGCCGATGAAGGGCTGTGGAGTGTGCCACCAAAGGGAGCCACAGAAGGTGTGGGAGCAGGGGACTGACCAAGTGAGAGTGGGTCTTTCCCTGCACACAGGACCAGCGTCACCATGTCCTTTCCCCTTCCAACCTGTCTTCTGTCACACCCTGTCCACTCTGGCCGCCCCTCCTGCTGCCTGGCTCATCCTGCCACTTTGGCCTCTGTCTGACGCATCCTCCCCCCAGCCTCACCTCTCCGCCTCACCACTCCTCACTCTTGCACTGGCCCCAGGAGGCCACAGTCTGGTTCTTCAACCCTGTTCTTATGCTGACTCTTACCTCAGTCTGCGATTGGATTCTGTGTTTATTTTTTATTTTTTTTGAAGATTTTATTTATTTGAGAGAGAGAGAGAGACAGCGAGAGAGGGAACACAAGCAGCGGGAGTGGGAGAGGGAGAAGCAGGCTTCCCGCCGAGCAGGGAGCCCGATGCGGGGCTCGATCCCAGGACCCTGGGATCATGACCTGAGCCGAAGGCAGACGCTTAACGACTGAGCCACCCAGGTGCCCCGGGATTCTGTGTTTAATATCCGATTCCCCCACACAGTGTGAGTTCACAAGCGAGGGAATCGGCCTGTTTCACTTGCCATTGTGTCCCTAGCAGCTAAGACTGGGCCTCATGTACAAAAGTGGGCCCAGTAAAAAAAAAAAAAAAAAAAAACTAAAATAAAAAAATTGAGATTTATTTATTTATATGAGAGAGAGAGCACAAGTGGGAGGGGCAGAGGGAGAGGGAGCTGAGCGCAGAGCTGGTCATGGGGCTGACCCTGAGATCACAACCTGAGCTAAAACCAAGAGTCTGAGGCTTAACCAACTGAGCCCAGGCGCCCCTGGCTCAGTAAATTAAAAAAAAAAAAAAACTATCTTTGGGCGCCTGGGTGGCTCAGTTGGTTAAGCGACTGCCTTCGGCTCAGGTCATGATCCTGGAGTCCCGGGATCGAGTCCCACATCGGGCTCCCTGCTCAGCGGGGAGTCTGCTTCTCCCTCTGACCCTCTCCCCTCTCATGCTCTCTCTCTCATTCTCTCTCTCAAATAAATAAATAAAATCTTTAAAAAAAAAGAAATGGAACATATAAAAAAACCTATCTTTGTTTTATTGAGATATAATTGACATATCATATTCATTTTAGGTGTACAACATAATGATTCAATACTTATATATATGTTACAAAATGATCAGCACAATAAGTCTAGTTAACACCCATCACCACTCATAGTTAGTTTTGTTTTTTCTCATGGTGATAGCTTTTACATCAACTCTCTTGGCAGCTTTCAAATATACAATACAGTATTATTAACTATAGTCACTTGCTGGACCAATAATTGTTGAAAGAACCAGATGAAAGTAGGTGTCATCTCGCACAGGTGGGTTGGAGAAGAGGTTGAAGGGGAGACCATGGACAAGGCATGTGACGTGGGAAGGAGAGGGTACAGCCTGAGCACAGGCGAGGGGCAGAAGTCCTGAGAGCGGAAGTGATAGGTCTCAGGACCTGGTGGGCTTAGTGGAATGAAGCCATCCCTAAGCCTTTGCTCAGTGCTGGGCCCTGGGCCCTGGGCCCTGTGAATGTCTGTAACACAGGACTGGGTGAAATCAGCTATGGACTAACTGTGCTATGGGCAGAACACACCTGGTAAGGGTGTCAGGAAGATGAGGGTGCCCTGGAGATGGATTTTAAAAGCTGAGGGGGACATGGCCAGGATGCGGGGATGATTCCAAGGCCTCCAAGTTTCTGAGCCTGGGTGAGCGGTTGACTAGTGGGGCCACAGGCATAGGCAGGGGCATGGGTTTCAGAAACACTGATCAGTCCAGGATCTTGGAGAATGTGCAAGGACCTATGAGGGGCCAAGGTAAGAGGCAGGGCGGGACACGCACCTCAGGCTCACTCCACCTTCAGCATGGCCCTGCTTTCTTCTGGGTTTGACCTCACCCAACCCTGCTGCTCCCCCATCCCTGTTATGCACCCCGGCCTGAGTTCCAGGCAACTGACACCGGGTTGTGATGGCCCCATTACCCACCTCACTCCCAGCCTCTCCCCAGTTGGCGGGCCCTCATCTTTCACCCAGGAGCCTCTTCCCCTCACTTCAGCTCCCCTGGAAGTCCTCTAGGAAATTTTGTGCTGGGCACTTTTGCAGACCTCTCTCTTATCTCTTTGCATTTGGTCAAGTACCCCACATTTTAAAGATGGGAAAACTGGGGCATGTCTGGCTCAGTTAGTAGAGCACGTGACTCTTGATCTTGGGGTTGTGAGTTGGAGCCCCATGTTGGGCCTGCAAACCCCCAATTGGATCAGTAGAACTGATCGGGGAGTTAAATTTGGGTCTGCTGACTCCAAAGCCTATCTCCTCACTGCACCCCAAAGGCCAGGCAGACAGGAAGCTGGGGACCAAGGCTATTTCTCATAGCCAAAGCTCTGGGTGCCCTGGGTGGGGGTTCATATTGGACTAAACAGGAGTGGTAGGAGCTTGAGGGACAATGCAGCACAGTGTTTACCAGCACAGACCTGAGGGTCCTAAGGGCCAGAGTGCTCAGGTTCAAGTCAGCTCCGCTACCTCCCATGCCTCAATTTTCCCTTCTGCAAAATGGGATGAAGATAGTACTTGCCTTACTGTGGGTATTGTGGGGATTAAATGAGGCACATAGAAAATACTAGGTGTCATTATCTCCTTTCCTGAAGCTCCTCTGCCCGGTCAGGGGCTTCCATTCCTCCTACTCTGGCCAGGGGTGAGCACCAGGGAGTGCAGGGTTCCTCCCTTCTCTGGCCTGGGGACTGAAGACAGGAGGAAGGACCATTTCTTTTCTCCATTTTATTATTTTTTAAAGTTTTTTTTTAATTTTTAAAAGATTTTTATTTAGTTATTTGACAGAGAGAGAGAGTAGGAACACAAGCAGGGGGAGTGGGAGAGGGAGAAGCAGACTCCCCACTGAGCAGGGAGCCCAATGTGGGGCTCGATCCCAGGACCCCAGGATCATGACCTGAGCCGAAGGCAGACGCTTAACGATTGAGCCGCCCAGGTGCCCCAATCTCCATTTTATTAATGAGGAAGGCAAGTCTCAGGGGAGGTCCCTTGCCAAAGGTCATACGGTCAGGGACAGAGCCAGGATGAGAACCCTGGGGATGTCCAGAGGTGGGCAGTCACGAAGGCAGGCCGAAGCCGGTAAGGGGAGTGGACTGTGGGTTCTGGAACTGGGTGGCCCTGGGTTTAAATTCAGCTGTGTCATTAGTTTACTAGATCACTTCATCACCCTGAGCCCCATCATTCAGCGTAAAGTGATGGGTGGAATAAAACATCTTATTAGGACCCTTGCGAGATGGTTATCTTGGGGTTGGTGCCAGTAGGCACCGAGTACATATCTGTTGAGTGACTGATCAGCTGCATAGAAGAGGTTGGACCTGGAGGGGGAATGGCGGCTTCCGAGGAACAGCTTCTCAGTGCCTGGCCCCACCGTGTGCTGGCCCTTACATGCAGCCTCCTCTCCGGCCCTGCTGTCCTATCCTGCCTGGGCCCTAAGCCTACCAGGCCACCCCACACCGGGAGCTGCTGCACAGTCCGATCCTGTTTATGGGCAGCTAAGCCCACCCTCAGCTTCTGAACACGTCCCTCACTGTCCCATCTCTGGCCCTGCTTATGACCTCAGACCTAAAGCTTGTTTCTCATCAACATCTTATATTCGCCCTCAACCACAGTTCACCTGTTCTCATAACATGTATTGTTTGGTTCCTGCATAGTATGCACCAGTGGTGGCCATTATTATAGGGTATTATTATTGTATATATGTTATAATACAATCACATGGTACAACAGCAGGTTATCCATGGTCCTACAGGATGGTGCACCTGTGGGTGGGCTTGGAGTGCTTGAATTCAAATCCCAACTTGACCATGTATTTGCTCTGTGACTTTGAGGAAATTATCTAACTTTTCTCTCCCTCAGTTTCCTCATCTATAAAATGGGATAATAATAGTAACTACCTGATAAAGTAATAAGAAATTAGCAACCTAGAATGGAAGTTTGATAAGAGTGGGATTTTGGTCTGTTTTGTTCTTTGCAGTATCACCAGTGCCTAGCTACTGCCTGAGACATAGAAGCTATTCAACAAATATTTGTTAAATCAATCTGCAATAGTGAGGTAATGCGTATAAAGTAGCACTAAAGCGCTAATAGAAATACAATACAAGCCACTTATAATTTTAAGATTTGTAGAAGCCATGTTAAAAAAAGTAAAAAGGTAAAATTAATTTTAATAATATATTTTTTAACATAATGTATCCAAAATACCATTGCAACATGATATCAATGTAAGAATTATTACTGAGATTTTTAAATCTCTATGCCCAACGTGGGGCTCAAACTCACAACCCTGAGGTCAAGAGTCACATGCTCTACTGACTGAGCCAGCCAGATGCCCCTGAGAAATTTTCTATTCTTTTTTTCCTACTAAGTCTTTGAAATCTGGTATGTATTTTACCCCTATAGCACATTTCAACTATACAACAATATCATAAGCAATGTCCTACCAAAAACTAAGTCATATTTAACAAATACTTTTGTTTCTAAATTTAAAATAATTAAAATTAAATTAAATTAAAAATTTGGTTCCTTTCTAGTACTAGCCACATTTCAAGGGCTCAGGAGCCCCATGTGGTTCGTGGTTACCAGATTGGGCCAACAGAGATACGGAGTGCCCAGGGGCTCGAGTTAGGTTCCCAGTGAAGTTCAGCTATTATTATTAGTGATCTGGAAGATGTCTGTGCTTTCGGTTGAGTGAAACAAGAAGTCACTGAGCATTGTGTACAACATGATTTCACTTGTGCAAACAAAGAAAAACCCCACCCCCAAACTATTTATATTTGTTAAATATGTAATCCAGATGTAAACAGAAGCCTCCTTGCCTTATAAGAGCTCCAATCTCGATCCATGAGAGCAGCAAGAAAACATGAAACGTGCCACAGATGCCTGATCAGGAGAGTGGGCCCAGAACAATGGAAGGCCTTTGTGTTAGTTCCAAGAGGAGTCTGATAGAGGAGCTGGGGACCTGAATTGCTTGGGTTAGGAAGGGAGGAGAGTGTGAATTTCCCAAGGGTCAAGGTGGTAGAATGCATGGGGCAAAGGGCCAGGGAGCACCCCTCCCTGGGAATGGGGATGCCTAAGAGGATGTGAACCCATCACAGAGATGACACTTAAAATTGCTATGAGGGGTACAACGCGAACATTTCTGGGACCCCCAAACCTTCTGTGAAATCTACTCGACTGACTAATGTCTGTGTGCATGAGTTTTAGGGTAGAATCCAGAAAGAAGCTGACCTTTCATCTGAGTCAGAGAAAGGAGATGGCCAGGGCAGAAGCAAGGGCCAGAGACTGAGGAGACTGGACACATAAGGGTCCCCTTCTTTCCTCCAACACCATTCTTGGGACTCAAAGAAGTGACTTTCAACCTCCCATGATTCATGAAGGTGAAAGTAGGAGCCCTTCTCAGCATGTCCGCTACATCTCAGAGGCAAAGGGGGCCTCAGAACACATCTGGACTCCTCTGTGTTTGTAAGTGCCCAGGAAAAACCTGGAAGGGTCCGCATTAACGTGACAGGGGCTGCCTCTGGGAGGAGAGTGGGTTTGGAGGGTGAAAATTTTCACGTTTGCCTCCTATATGTCTGTATTGAGTTGTTTCAAAAAATGTTTTTACAGTGAGCAGGCAATACTATTATGTTTAGGAAAAGAAAACACTGCCCTGCACCTTCCTCCCAGCCCACCCAAGGAGTACCTGGCCAGTGTGGAAAATTTAGGATGTATGGGTAGGTAAGTAGTAATAAGAAGCAGAAGTCCTAACTCACTGCCTAGCAATGACCGTTCTCCCAAGGGCTGCTCAAACTCCGGGGAAATGTCTGGCCTCCGGCTGGCCCTCTTAGCGCACCCCGAACAGGCCTCGCCATTTTGCCCCAGCCCCAGACTAGCCAAAGGTCAGAGTAGCCCGGCACACGCTACTGGGGCCTCAGAATAGCATGGAGGTTTCTTTTCTTTTTTTTTTTCTAAAGATTTATTTATTTTGGGGGCGCCTGGGTGGCTCAGTCGGTTAAGCATCTGCCTTTGGCTCAGGTCATGATCCCGGGATCGTGAGAGCAGGAGAGCACAAGCAGGGTCCTGGCTTCGAGCCCCACATCGGGCTCCCTGCTCAGCAGGGAGCCTGCTTCTCCCTCTCCCTCTGCTGCTCCCCCTGCTTGTGCTCTGTCAAATAAATAAAAACCTTTAAATTAAAAAAATTATTTGAGAGAGAGAGAGAGAGCACATGTGAGTGGGGGGAGGGGCAGAGGGAGAGAATCTCAGAGCCAGACATGGGGCTCAATCTCACCATCCTGAGATCATCTGACCTGAACCAAAATGAAGAGTCGGATGCTCAACTGACTGAGCCACCCAGGTGCCCCTGTGTGGAGGTTTCTAGTGCAGCCTTCCTTCAGGCTCATTAATACAAGTTCAAATCAGGTTTAGTCACTCGACAACTATGTGATTTAGGGCAAGTTACTTAACACTCCTAGTGCTTCAATTCTCCATCTGTAAAACGGGAAGCATGCTGTTACTAGCTTGTCGTGAGAATTAAATGTGTAAGTCAAACACATTGCGTAAAGGATACCAGGCTTACAGTGAGGGCTCGCTAACCATGAAGACTTGTTGGTATTGCCCGTCTGCAGCACGGAAGGGGCAGGTGATCCGTGGGGTTCTTTCTGGTTTGGGAAGTCATCATCTTTCATGTCTGACCCAGCTTCTCAGAGGGCAATTTAAGACCAGTCCCCTCTTGTTCCGTTCTACCTGCAGCCCTAGAGAATGACAAAGCTCTTGAATAACTGAGAAAAACATTCTCTACCCCCTGCATTTCTGTGGGAGAATGAAGGGAACATTTTCTGCTCTGGCCAGTCATTAATGCTCCAACTTCTCAGTCCAGAGCCCAGTCCAGGCTCTGATCATTTACATTCCCATCTTCAAACCCAACTCACTGATTCCCACAGCAAATGCCATATGAGCATTTGCAGAACCAATTCATGATTCACTGAGTGGACTCTGGAGCCAGACGGGCCTGCACTAGACTCGTGGCTGGACCACACTGGGTCTCTGAGACCCTGTTTCTTCACCTGTAAAATGGATAAATTAATTCCCACTTCTCAATTTAATGTGAGGATAAAATCAAACAATCTCTTGAATCATTTGGGGCTGTTTTTAGCTGCGAGTAACAGGTGACCTGACAAAACCAATCAAGGCGTTCCATTCTCTCCCGGAAGTATCTGGATTTGGTAGCTCTGAGGTTGGCTGGGCCACTAGCTCAGGCTCGCTCTTTTTGCTTTGCCATCTTCAGTGTCTTGACCTTATAATCCCAAAGTGGTTGCTGCAACCCCAAACTTCATATCCTCATAAAACACACTCAAGCAAAAGGATGCCTGGGTGGTTCAGTTGGGATTGAGCCTGGTCAGCAGGGGGCCTGCTTCTCCCTCTCCTTCTGCAGCTCCCCATGCTTGTGCTCTCCTGCTCTCTCTCTCAAATAAATAAATAAAATCTTAAGAAAAAGAAAAAGAAATCACACTCAAGCAGGAAGCGGGGGTGGGGGTGGGTGGGAGGAAGAGGCTGAGGCACGGGTCCAAGCGCTGGTGCTTTTATTGGGAAGGCGCAGGCCCAGGGTGCGGGGGGCGAGGAGGGAGGGAAGAGGTGAAGCAATGAGCAGTGCTGCGTTAGGTCTGGGCTATTGCTTCCCAACAAGCTGCAGAGAGGCACAGCTGGGCACGCACCAAGTGTATTAACTAGCACAGAGACTTTTCTGGAAGAGCTGAAAGGAGGAATTTTGGAGAAAAGGAGGCAGTTAGCCCAGTTCCCTCCCTTTCCATCTACCATTTCCTACTTTTTAATGTTTGCCTCTGGGGAGCTAATGTCGCCACAGTTCTGGACTGAATCAGCTAACCACTTGGCTGCGTCTGAGGAAGCCAGACCCCATGGCCCTAGGAGTGGTTTTTCATCCAGGTCTCAGAATGGAGGGGTTCCTTGGTGCAGGGGGTCCAAATGGGAGCACTAAAGAGGCAGTTGAGAAATCTTTGGAAACCCACTGCAGGCAGAATAGTGCAGACTGCGGCAACTAGTTGGGTCCAAAGCAGATTTTAAAAAATGAGCCAATAGGATTTATTGATGGATTGATGATGGAGTGTGGGGGAGGGGGAGAAATTAAGGTTTTGGTGGATGATGGTGCTGTTTACTTAGATGGGGAAAGCTTGGGGCGGAAACTACTTTGTGAGGAAAATTAGTTTTTTGCCCGTGTTAAATTGGTGAAGTCTACTAAGTGCTCTAACTCTGGATCTGAGGGGCAGAGGTTCTAGGTGGAGATCAGAATTTGAGTCACCGTCACTACATGGTATTGAACGTCAGAATACTGGTTGTGGTCACCTAAGAGAAGAGGTTAGTTGAAAAGAGAAGGGAGAGATGTGACAGAAACTTTGACTAGGGCAAGCCACACACCATGGGTGGCTTGTGTAATAGGTGGTGGGGGCAAAAGCCTCCTTATCCGGGGGCGCTGAGGAGAGGGTGGGGGATTGGGAGTGGTGATGGAGACTACACTTCTCCGGGGAGCTTTGCTATAAAGGGGAGCAGAGAAATGGGGCAGTGGCTCAGGAGGGCCAAGGTCGGATGCTTTGAAGGTGTTTGCAGGTGGGAATGGGCCAGCACAGTAAGATGGAGAATGCCAGAGAGAAAGGGGACAGCTGCACGGATTTCGTCTCAGAGCTAAGAGGGATGGATCCAGATCGCACGTCGAAGGCGTGGCCTGAGAGAAGAGAGGGTTTCCCCGCTCAGGAGGGGACGTGGGGCGTGGGCACACTACGCTGCAGGCGGGCAGCACACCGAGGGGAAGATGAAGTCAGTCTGTTCTGACTCCATCCTCTATGACTGAAGTTTGAGGCACTGAAGTCACTGAAGAGGGTGTTGATGGGAGAGGAGACAGGGTAGGAAGCAGGTTATCCGAGCGAGAAAAGGTGAGTATTTCAGGGAGATGTAACAGGAGAGCTTGGCAGTGTGGAGGCCCGCTTGAAGTGCGGTCTTAAGTATGGGGTGAGTCGGGGTGGCATGGCTGGTGGGTGCTCTCTGCAACGTTCAGTTGTTCAGGTGCAGGTGGGTGCTGGAGAGGGGCTGTGAACGCGAGGGAGACGGGAGGGAGTGGAGTGTGCTCAGAGCCGGGCAACGAAATCTGAGTAAGGCAAGTGGACATAGGAGAGAAGAGGTGCCTGGTGCAGAAAAGGTGCAAAGAGGTCAGATCAGGGGGTTGGAAATCTCGGTGAGGCTGGAAGAGGCGATGCCTATTCTACAAGGCAGTAATGAAAAGTTAACCACGGGACAAAAACACACCTTTCAAAATACCAAACAGCTACAAGAAAAATGAAAAGAGGGAGTGCCTGGGGGGCTGATTTGGTTAAGCGGCGGCCTTCAGGTCAGGTCATGATCCCAGGGTCCTGGAATCCAGCCCTGCGTCCGGCTCCCTGCTCAGTGGGGAGTCTGCTTCTCTCTCTCCCCCTGACCCTCTCCCCTGCTTGTGCTCTTGCTCTCTCTCAAGCGAATTAAAAAAGAAAGAAGAAAGAAAGAAAGAGGAAAAAAGAGAAAAAAATAGACAACAGAAGGACTATATATAAAAGACTTGAGATGCATGTAAATATAACATAAAACAGTATGATGGATCAGAAGCCAAACATATTTATCATTTTGTGCTGCTGTAAAAGAATTGAGGAACCTCTACAATGGATCTCTAGAATATACTGGCTAGTTTTTGTTTTTTTAAGATTTTATTTATTTGAGAGAAAGAGAGAGCATGTGCAAACTAGGGGTGCGGCAGAGGGAAAGAATCTCAAGCACACTCTGCAGTGAGCATGGAGCCTGTTGTAGGGCTCGATCTCACACAACCCCCTCCCTGAGACCATGACCTGAGCCAAAACCAAGAGTCAGATGCTTAACTGACTGAGCCACCCAGGTGCCCCCAGGATATGCTGTTAAGTGAATATGCAAGGTAGAGAAATGTATAGTATGCTTTTTTAAAAATTTTTTAAAGATTTATTTATTTGAGAGAGAGGGTGAGCGAGTGCGGGGTGGGGGGTGGGGGAGGAGGGGAGGAGCAGAGGGAGGGAGAGGGAGAGTCTTAAGCAGACTCCATGCGTGAGCCCAATGTGGGGCTTGATCCCACGACCCTGAGATCACAACCCGAGTGGAAGCCAAGAGTTGGACGCCCAACTGACTGTGCCACCCAGGCGCCCCGAGTATGTTCTCTTTATATAAGAAAAGGGAACTATAACATATTCATGTGTTTAAATTTAAAAATAATTGGAATGATTAAATCGAATAAAAAAGGTCACTAAATGGGAAGGGAGGGAATAAAGTGGAGGACATAGGAACAGAAATTAGACTTTGTTTTTTTTTTTTTTTAAAGATTTTATTTATTTATTTGAGAGAGAGAGAATGAGAGACAGAGAGCACGAGAGGGAAGAGGGTCAGAGGGAGAAGCAGACTCCCTGCCGAGCAGGGAGCCCGATGCGGGACTTGATCCCGGGACTCCAGGATCATGACCTGAGCTGAAGGCAGTCGCTTAACCAACTGAGCCACCCAGGCGCCCCAGAAATTAGACTTTGAAGAGATCATGTTTTGTAGATTAGACTTGGAACTATATAAATATTTTATGTATTAAACTAAGAGAAATTCTTTTTTACATTCTGTAAGGAAATGCAAGTTGACATTTCTCATGTCCAAGATATGTAGAAAGGATGTATTTGCACATAAATTTCCAGGTGTAGCTCCGCTTTGTTCACGTTATAGATGGCTTTACAGGAATATTTTTATAGTGACATATCATCATTTCATTATTCAATACCATGCGTTGTGCTTTGACTCATCATTTCCTCTGTGTTAACCCACAGAGTGCTGCGGGTCCCTGGGGTGCCGCGCAAAGCATGCGGCGCAGGGCCCATGCTAATCTTCTTTGGATCGTTCCAATTCTAGTCTACGTGTTGCTGAAGGGAGCCCAAGAAATTCTTTAAAAATGGAAAAATACATAGAACAGGTTAATGTATATGTGTATCCAGTGAGTAGCAAGCCACACAGAAAGGAACTATAGTAAACTGAAAACACTGTGAATGGACTGTATCTGCATCCTAGGAAATATCCCCAAAACAAAGAACTACAAACAAAACCTTAAACTCCCTTTTGTTATTCTGATACTGTTGTGTGATATGCAATAAAACAACTGAGTAATTGTGATTATCTATTTCATAATTCAGGATACAAACGAGAACCGGGATTCTCAATGTTGAGAAAAAAATATACACATGGAAGATATGAGTTGAGAAAATTTCTTAAGTCTTGAACTTGAATAAAAAGTATGAATGTGTTTTACCTTAAAAAGAAAATGTGTCCTAGCTTTGTCTAGCAAAGGCCATAAACAATGACCAACGTAGCAGCAGTAGACATTCTAGAGCCTTGATTTTGGTCTTGCAATGCCATTCACCACTAAAAGGAACCAGGATTTTGGTTTTTTCCTAGAAACATGACCCTAGGCCTGGAGCAGGAAATGTACAACATAAATCTGGAATATCCTATCATACTAGATAGCAAGGAAGTTACCAATACTACCATCAAAAGGGTTGTTATCAAAAGGACTCAGCAGCCACCTGAAGAGGGCCCCCCCCACTGGACAAAAAGAACAATTTGAGCGTCATTACGTTGAATAACTACAATGTACTGAAACATATAAAATGTTTAATTCAGTGATCATGTTACTAACAACACTAAAAAACAACCCACTGATCACTTTTGTATGGAGGATGCTAGTAAACCCAACTCATTATTTTTTAAAACTGGCCAGATTTTTCCAATATGAACTCTAACTCCAGCTAACCAAAGAGCAGATGAGTCAAAAGTTTCTCTTCACATTGGTATTTCAGGCATTATGTGAAGAAAGGATGGTAGAATTAGAGTATCCTCATTTTGCAACCCTTGATGAATTAATGAATCTAGGCACTGACCTTCAACGGCCACAGTATATAGAGACAACCAAGCGTGATGCATCTCCTGATGAAAGCATACACCACAGGGATGCCTGGGTGGCTCGGTCGTTAGCGTCTGCCTTCGGCTCAGGTCGTGATCCCAGGGTCCTGGGATCGAGCCCCACATCGGGCTCCTTGCTCAGTGAGGAGCCTGCTTCTCCCTCTCCCTCTGCTGCTCCCCCTGCTTGTGCGCTCTCTGACAAGTAAAAATCTTAAAAAAAAACAAACATATTATTAAAAAAAAAAAAGCATACACCACTACGTGGTTTTCTTACCACTAAATCTGAATCCAATTACACCTCCAGATCTATTCCTATTTAGTAGGAAATACAAAGGATAAAGAAACCTGTGTAATGACACCATGGAGATAGAAGAGCAAAATCCAGGGGTGCCAGGGTGGCTCAGTCGTTAGGTGTCTGCCTTCGCCTGGGGTCATGATCCCAGAGTCCTGGGATCGAGCCCCGAGCCCCGCATCATCGGGCTCCCTGCTCAGCAGGGAGTCTGCTTCTCCCTCTCCCACTCCCCCTGCTTGTGTTCCCTCTCCCGCTGTGTCTCTGTTAAATAAATAAATAAAATCTTAAAAAAAAAAAGAGCAAAATCCAGACTGGGAGAGATGGAGGGAACTTATAGGCACTAAGAGGTAAGAAATATGCCAGCCATTTGCAATACATAGATTCTCATTCAAATAAATAAATTACTGAAGAAAAAAAACAAAGACACTCAGGCAATTAGAAATTTGAGAATTTGAGTATTTCATAATATTAAGGAATTGTTATTTTGGTAGGCTAATGATATTGTGTTTTCTACGAAGTCCCTATCCTTTAAAAATACCTAAGTATTTATGGATGAAATGGGGTGTCAGGTTATGGTAAGGGAGAGGAGCCCGTGGTATAAATTAAGTGAAATTAGCTGAGTTGATAATTGCTGAAACTATGATAGGTACATGGGGTTTTGCTTAGTCTACTTGTGCACATATTTGAGGGATTTTTAAAAACGATTTATTTTAGAGAGAGGAGAGTGCACGCAAGCGGGGAGGAAGAGCAGAGGGAGAGAAGCAGACTACCCACTGTGCCGGGAGCCTGACAATCTCACGACTCTCAGAGATCAAGACCTGAGCCAAAATCAAGAGTCAGACGCTTAACTGACTGACACACCCAGGCGCTCCTATTTGAAATTTTCCATGACAAAAAAACAAGAATTTCCAAACTCAGGTCATCATGATTTAGGCTTTCCCTGGAAATGTGTGATGATGGGGAGGGACGGAGGTATCTGGGGTATCTTTCAGGTTTCTTGCTTGAGGAATGGAACAGGTGGTGGTGTTTTACCAGGTTCAGGAAGAGTAGGGGAGGTGGGTTTGTGAAGAACAAGAGTTCCACTCTGGCCATGCTGATTTGGGGTGCCTGTAGTACATCTGGGTGGGACTGCACAAGAAGTTGGTGGAAATACTAAACGCAAAGAGATGGGGGCAGGTAATGAAAATGTGAGTCACTGAATGATGTCACAGGGAGAAACTATAGAGAAGGGGCTTGAGAAGTGGTCAACCAGACAAATAGTATCTTAGGAACCAGAGGGCCCCAGACAGGTCTAGAGCAGTTTTTAAAAGAGGGGAATACTTGAGTCTTACGTCACACAGCATACAAAAATTAACTCAAAATGTTTTAAAGACCTCAATTTAAGAGTTAATGTTTTTCAAAACTCTTAGGAGACAAAAGTATAAACCTTTATGACCCTGGACTGGGCAACAGATTTATCTTATCGTTTTTTAAGATTTTATTTACTTATTTGGCAGAGAGAGAGAGAGAGAGAGGGATATCACAAGCAGGGGGAGCAGGAAAGGAAGAAGCAGACTCCCTGCTGAGCAGGGAGCCTGATGTGGGGTTCAATCCCAGGACCCTGGGATCATGACCTGAACCGAAGGCACTCAACCGATTGAGCCACCCAGGTGGTCCTGTGGAACAGATTTAGATAGGACACCAAGGCATAAGCAATAAAAAATTAAGTAAATTGGACTTCACCAAAACTAAAAATTGTTGTCTGACAAATAACCCTATCAAGTAAGTGAAGAAAACACAGAGAATGGGAGAAAACATTTGCAAATCATAAATCTGGTAAGAATATAATATCCAGAATATATAAAGAACTCCTGCACCTCACCAATAAATAGATAAATAACCAATTAAAACATGAGCAAAAGGGGCACCTGGCTGGCTCAGTCAGTAGAGTGTGTGCCTCTTGATCTTGGGGTCGTGAGTTCAAGCCCCATGTTGGGCATAGAGTATACTTAACCAAAAAAATGGGCAAAGGATTTGAACATGTTAAAAAAAAAAAAAAGTTCAACACACATGGAAAGATGCTCAACATCCTAGGACGAGGAAAATACAAATCCATACCACACTGAAAGATCACTTCATACCCATCCGGATGCCTATAATAAAAAAAGAAATGGGAAAATGTGTGCTGACAAGAATGTGGAGAAATCGGAACCCTTGTGCCCGGCTCGTGGGAGCGGGACATGGTGCCGCTGCTCTGAAAACGGCCGGGCAGCTCTAGGAGGGACAGCGATTCAAGACCCAGCAATCCTACTCCAAGGTATGGGTGGGAAAGAGCTGAAAACATCTGTCCACGCAAGAATGCATACACAGTAGAGGATTCGTAAAGCCCTCAAGTGGAAAGAACCCAAATGCCTATCAGCTGATCAATGAATAAACAAACTCTGGCACAGGTTTTCCCCACTATCCAGAAGCAGAGCTTTCCCATGAACTCCTTCCTAAGCCAGGGGGCACAGACTGAAGCAATCCCCATTCATCTAGATGGAGAGGTTTGTGAGCTTTCCCGGACCCCCAAAAACAACCTCTTAGGCTTGTTGGAGACCTTAGGACACGCTTGCTGACGGATGCACAAAATAAATTGAGATAAAGCAGATGCTCACACAGTTCAAAGGTGTTATGATGGTTTGGTTTGGGCCACTCTTGAGGCTCAGGCTGAGTGTTGCCTGGAGAAAGGCTTAAGAAACGCGCAATGCCTTTTTCTTTTTTATTTTAGGTCTTTTGTAAAAGCAAAGTGGCATAATGTGAACTTTCAAAAAGTGGAAGAGGTTATCTGTAAAAGGACTATTTGACCAAGGGAATCAAGTACGTGCTAGAACACAGATGGAACTCAACAACCTCATGCTACAAAGCCAGTCACAAGACTTCATGTCCAGGGATTCCATTTAGAAGAAATGTCCAAATAGGCTGATCTAGAGAGACAGAAAGTAGATTCGCAGTTGCCTAGGCCAGAAGAGGGAACGGGGAGTGATTGCTAAGTATGGAGTTTCTTTTTTGATGGAACATTCTGTAGTTGTATAGTGTTGTTCCACAACCTTGTGAATATTCTAAAAACCACTGAATTGCGTGCTTTAAAATGGTGAATTCTTAATGCAAATTCTAGTTCAACTTTGGGCTCTTGCTCAGCAAATGCTGCAGTGAAGCCAGGCCGAGAGGCCTGGAGACACCATGGGCCCCGAGCTGGGTGGCGGCTGGCCACTCATGGCACCTGACCTCTTCTGTCATCTCCCACCCACCTCCCCCCCCCCCCAGCCCCCATTTAATTCCAGCAACTCTGGTGAATCCTAAAGAGAATCTGTGGTTTCATCCCTTTCACCATGATTGGTTTATAGGAGCAGGCAGGCAGTCCAGTTCTGCCCAAAGAAACTCGGGTTGCTGAGAGGCTTCTTGGAAATTATCTTCAGGAGAAACAGGTCTTCTGCCTCTGGACACCAATGTCCGAGTTGAGGCCTGGAGCAGCTGACTTGGGAGGTGGGGTGGTTGGACAACATGCCGAGGACAACACGGCAGAAAAGTTGGAAAGAAACAGCTGGGTACTTAGAACCACTTTACCTCAGGACTTCTCTTAGGGAAACTGATCTTCCTCCTGTTTAAGCCATTTTATTTTACTTAGAGCCCAGAGCATCCATTCTAATACAGGTTATGGTGACTGCTCCCCAGAGATGGGATAAAACAGGCTTGGAGACAGGGCCAGGGGAATGAAATCCATTTTATCATTGACTTCGTTCGGGTCAGGGCTGGCACGGAGCATGATTGTGGCTGGCTTAAATAGTCTTACCCTGTTTTCAAGATTGGTTTCTTGGTCTGTAAGCCCAGGTACTCTCATGGTCCATGGCTAGTCCCATCAGCAAGTATTTCCCATGAAGGAAAAACAAAGTTCAAGCTCACCCTACTCATCCTAATTCCTAAGTAACAGGAAGAGAAGAGTTACTACTGGGTTTAACTTCAGCCGGTCACTTCATGTTTTAACTGTAAAATGGGGGCAAAACACCTAATTTTTGACAGAAAAATTAAGAGCCTTTGGCTGAGCTCCTAGCATGGTCCATAGCTCAACACATTTAACTGAATCTGAAGTCCTACAAACACTGATTAAAGGAACCCCAGCTGTGCCTTTCTCAAATTCTGCAATTTCTGCTCAAATACCAAGCTGCCGTCTCCCTCACAGCTGTACCATCCCCCATTCTGAAGAGGACACTGCCCTCTGACTAAAAATTAAGAGTGTACCACCTAGAACGATTTCAGCAAAAAGAAAGCAAGTGGCTACAAATTGCCTAAGTGGACAAATTATCCAAAAAGTGCCCCCAAACAGAAGTCAGAAGTTATTTTTGAATAAAACTGGGAGTTTGAGCCCTGAGTTTGCTACTCACTGTATGTATACAGAAGCCCGAACAAGTTTCTTCACCTGAGCTCATTTCCTCACACATAAAAAGGGTGTTAACACTTGTGTTGCCCCTTTATTTCTCCCAAACGATAGAGGTAACCTGTGAAAGCACATTCAAATTGCAAGCATCAATTTATTACAAGTTCTCTTTCCTAAGAGCTAACTTCTTACTCCTTCCTCTAGAGGAAAGGTGCTTCACTGCAGGGCCTCTAAACTGAAGCAATCAGAAAGTCCCCATTAACAGCTCTGGTTTTGGAGCTAGAGCAGTTCACCAGCAAGGACAAGAATTTAATCAATTCACAGAAGACTTGCAGGCCTGCTTAAGAGAGTGCCCATCAGTCTAACACATCTTCTGGTCAAATGTATACAGACACAAAAGCATTTTTTCCTGACACAAGGACTATAGTTGGACCTACTAATTTTCTAGTTTTATAGAGACTTTAAGTGTGAATGAAGTGGAAAGGCTCTTCTGCTGTCCGCTACCAGGCCAAAACCTCAGACCTACCCAAACTCTGCCTTTAAAAATACACTTCAGGTAATGCTGCGTAACCAAGTACAGAAATCACTCCTCTGCTCCTGGCCTCTCACCAGTCCACTCCAGGGATCTTTCCTAACTGCACCGTGTTCTACAGATGGACTCGAGACCAGAACGGCTGTACCTGAAACCTCTACACCTCACACCAGAATGCATCCTGTCCCAAGAGACCTGGAGAAACCAGGCTCCCCCATTCCTGGGAAAAGATTAGAGGCAGCATTCCAAGCCAAACTGTATCCAGCTTTATTAAAGATACTTTTCATAAACAATCATGGTATTTCAGGCAGGACATGGGCAGACAATCGTTAACAGTATACAACAACTTTCAAACTCCCTTCTTCAATGGACTACCAAAATCAGAAAGCCACTATAAAACCCAATGAAGTCTTCATGTAGATGCTCTGAACAGGGAAAGTTTAGAGTGAGGGTTGACAGTTCACATTTAGCATGTTGTTTAACAACTTTTCACAAGCCGACCCTGACTTTCAGGAAATGAAATGAAAATGGCAGAATTATCAATCTGAAGATCCACGAGCTAAAAAAGGAACTTTTTTGAGGGATGCCATCTCAGTGGTGACACTGTAAAGTCCAGATTGCCTGACATACTGGGAACCATGTCTTGGGGGTCAGGTTCCAACAGGTCTCTGGGTTTAAGGGAGTCAAGTCTATGTTGAAGGCAGACAGGGAGAAGAAGACATAAAAAAATGAGTTTTAGTTTTTCCACACCACCGAGGGGTTTGTGCCAAGGCGGCTCATGTGTGTCAACATCAAGGAATCCCTCCTCCTGGGAGCCAAGAGGAAGTTTCTCAAAACTAGAAGGGAAAGGTGTTTTTCCCCTTGTATCAATCTAGCTTTGGAGATATTCTATTAGTGACATATGCCCTTCCCCCAAAACAATGAAGTGTTCTGTGTGCTAACAACATAGCTTAAAAAAAAAGTAAAACAAAATTCTGCATTTTTATAAAACTTGATAAAAAATAGTATTTCAAACTGTACAGTCACCAGAAGTACACAGTTATCAAAAATGCACACACTTCACTTGGCATCTCCAGCACCTTCAGCTTTCTGTGCCTAGAAGAAAAAGATTAATACGATGTTACCACCTACAGATTTGACGCTATTTTCATTCACATCCCATCCCTAGCACTACTTTGCTCCCACACTCAGGTTCAGATTTTAGATCCTTCAAGATGCAGTCCTTGTTTTGAGAATAACTTGGTAACTTTCCCTCTGGACCTCACTGTACAATCAGGGAAGGGGGCACATTAGCATTAGAAGGGGAGTTTATCCTCAGCTTGAAAACTCTATGGTGTAGCATGAGCTTGGGACACGGAGTTCACACTACAGTGCCCGTTCCTGGATGGCAGAGACTTTAAGAACCCAGAATTTAAGCTAACGGAAAAACCATAAGCAAACTCTGGACTGAAAAGCAGACTTGGGCGATACAGACGCAGGAGAAAGATAATAAAAGCTTTTGGGATTGGTAACTGACTCAGAGCCAACTTCACAAAAAGTGAAATAGCAGTTGTACCTGGTCTGTTTTGGCATCTCCGTTTTCTGCAGGGTTATTCCCATCCTTGCCAGCATCAGCTTTCCCCTTTTTCCCTTTGGGTACCTTCTCTCCCTTCTAAAAAGGGGAAGGGAGAAAAAATAGAGTAGTTTCTTCTAATTTCGCATTAGCAGGGTATGGTCTGCAAAATTCTGTATGACACAGGATTGTTTATCAAAGATAACACATACACAAACTATAAACCCTCCCCCATCGATAAAAACGGATCAAAACAAGACCAAATTATCATTTGCTGTGGTCTTTAGCATACAAGTTTTTATTTGAGTGTAAATAATAGAAGAAAACAGCACCTTGAATACCTGGGTTTTTTAAATGTACAATCTTCTGTAAACTGATGACCACCCTCCCCCCCACCCCGGACCTTGTTGTTCCATTATTATCCTGATGAGAGAATTCTTGGTTAGAAAACCAATACTACAAATGTCAAGAATAAATAAATAAGGCAAGCTATCAAAACAATAGGTATTCTAATCTATAAATGGAGTCATCACTGTGCTGAATTAAGATGCTGAAGGACAGGCCTCATACTGTGAAAATGACCAATTCCAACATAGTTTCAAGGCCCAGTCCAGATAACTTTCTCATATCAAGTCTGTGTCAATGGATGAAGCCGTTATACAGAACTGTCAGCAACGTGGGAAACGGCACAGCCCTATGCAACTCCTAGAAGCAGCCTGGTCTCTCAGTTCCACTCACCTTTGCAGGGGCCTTTTTAGGCTTGGGCTCTGGCTTTGGAGGAGCAGGTTTCTTTTATTTCAGGGAGAGAGGAAGAGAACATTAGTATGATGGACCAAAGAAAACAACCCACCGCCAAACCACAGGACCACTGGCACGAAAGTTTCTTCTATTTCATAAAGCTTCTCGGGTTGGCTTTCCGCTGGAGTTTCCTACCTTCAGGAACCCATTTAAAGTAACACACCAAGGTGTCCCACGTTGGCTACAGCCACCAGAATTTCAGAACCAGCAAATATCAAACAGGAGAGCCCATAAGAGAGTAGATCATTCAAAAGCAGCTACTAATCATAACCCACGGGAAACAAAGGAAATTTTTCATGCTTTTTAGTTTCAGGGATAAACATAATTTAATAACAGACACTTACAGCAGATAACCTTGCAGATCTTCTCTGTGGCTATTAAAAGAAGAAAAAAAAGATTAGAAATAGGACAGTTAAGAAAAATCAAAAGATAAAAAATTTTCTCATCAGTTTGATCTAGACTACCGGAAGTGCAGAAAGCTTAGGGAAATTCGGGACTAGAGGTGTGGTTAATTGCCAGCAAAGGAGTCCCAAAGCTTTTTAAGACTCACCTCATCCTTCACCTTGGCTTTATCTCCTTTAGCATCCCCTTCAGCCTATAAAAGACAAACAAAGCCTAAGAAAGTTGTAGCTTCTAAAGCAATTCTTAAGGACTCACTAAGCGTAACAGTCCTAAGCAAGAAAACCGAAGGGGGAAGCCTTGCACACAACTTTTCCATACGAATCTTCCGGTTTTAGCATCCCCAGCTCCTATAACGCCCGAAGTGCTCAAAGATCTGACTGCTCCTCTATACAACCATCACGCCCGAAATGGCCCAAAGCGCGCAGCAAAGGTGGGCGTCTGTGCCCCAGCCGGCTGGGAGCCTCCGCCAAGCCGCCCGGGGCAGCGCGCGCTAAACTGGAGCGAGGAGCGCGGAGGAGCGCAGCCCGCGCCGCGGCGCCAGGCAGAAGCAACAGCTGCAGATGGTGCAAACAAACCCCTCCGGAGGCGGGGCCCGGGCGCCGTTACCATGGCAGCCGTCGAGGGCGGGAGACTGGAGGCGCGCGCAGCCGGGGGAACTCGTGGGCGGCAGCAGCGCGCACCGGCGCGAGTCCCGTGCGCCGGGGCCGTGGGCGGAGGCGGGGCCACACAGCGAAGCCCCGCCCCAAGGGACACGGGCCCCGCCCCCTCACGGCGGCGGTTTTTTGGCGGCAGCGCGCTCCCCCGCCCGCCAAGCCCGAGCGCCGCCTTCCCGCCCTTTCGGGTTTGAATTGCCCGCCTGCGGGGAGGGGAGGGGGCTTGGCGATGGGGGAGGGGGCGCGGGGCGGGCACGTCGAACCCGAGAGGAGCGGGATAAACAGCCGCCAACATGGCTCCTCCCGCCGCGGCCGCCGCTCCTCCAATATGGCCTCTGGCGCCCGCGGGCAGCCGAGCCGCGCAGGGTTAGCCCGGGGCAGCCTGACACCGCCTCGAGCCCCTGTGCAGGGCGTCTGAGCCTGCTCCAGCCCGGCGCCGATGCTCGCGCCCCGAAGCCGGGGAAGCGGCGGCGACGGCAGCAGCAGCGGTAGTGGCGGCGGCAGTGGCGGCCCAGCGCCTGGGGCCCTCGCGCCACGTACCTTTCTCTTGGGCATGGTGGCGACGGCGGCGGGACGTAAGCGCTGGACGCGGGGATGCAGCGGCGCGCGGGATTTGGCCGGTCCGGGGGTCGTTCTCGCCTCTTCTTCTTCACACTGCTCGGGCTCCGGGGGGTTTATAAAGTTTTTATAGCGCTGGGAGCCCCGGACCGGTTAGAACCGGATTTCACCTCCCGCCGCCGCTCATTGGCCCAGCTGGGGTCACGTGGGCGGGGTTTAAACTCACCTCCTCTGGAGGGAGTGAGGAGGGGGGTACGGGGGGAAGGCGCGCGAGACGGCGGCGCGCCTAGGGGGTGGGGGCGCAGTGGGGGGAGGCGCGCGTCGATGGCAATAAACGAGGGGAGGGGGTGTGTGTGCGAGTCGGCGGGCTCTGCGTTTCGGCTCCCGCCAAGAGCTGGCTTTTGCGAACTACCAAGTTCCTTCTACCTTATGCAACCCAGCTACCCACTTCTCCAAGCCATGCGACACTTAGGGCGCATCTCGGCCGCTCTCCTTCCTGTTCCCGCTGGGGGCCCCAGAAGAAGGGTTTTCGAGGCCTGGCCGCACCGCCCTTCTCCGCCAGAGGCGGGAGGAAGCGCGCGGCGTGGAGGCACAGGCTGCAATTCCCAGGGCCAAGGCAGACGCTGAAGTGGGGAAAGAGCGGGGAAGCCAGCTTGGCGCAGCCGGACGTGCATCCTTCCAAGCTGCCACTCCGAGGAATCCTCTCGTGCTCCTCACCTGGAAGGCAGTCTGCTCGAGGTGGGGTGGGAGTTCGAGGGGGGAGACTTTACACGCAGAGGTCCCTTTCGGGTGCAGTGGGGCAGGTAGGAGCTGTCCTTTCAGCACCCGCTTCTCAGCCGCCTCCCCAAATGCCAACGAAGCCCCCCACCCCAAAGCCTGTCGAGTGGCTCCCTTAGGTCCCTGTATTCCCGAACCTCGGAACCCCGCCACAGAATGATGGAGAGCAGCCGCCTAGGCCTACTAGCACTCCCCTCCCCCTACGCTCCACCCGCTCTGGAGACATCAAGCTCAGCTGCCCCCACCCGACGCGGCCACCAAGCCCGGGCGCTGCAAACGCAGCTGGCGAAATCCCTCCTTCCACACTGGCAGGCTGGCTTCCTCTCACTTGCGGGAGGACAAGGAGGGTGGAGGAAAGCGACCGGGGATCAGGAAACAAGTAGAGGAACAGGTGTTGCGATGGCAAAAGGGCTTTTCCACTGGTTCCCCCACCCCGCACGCTCCCAAAGCTGGGGATCCTGGAGGTAGCCAAGCGCACCTGAGAAAGGGCAGACAACTGCAGCCGCAAAACCAGGTGTTCTTCTGTTGTACTGTTTGTAGACAAGTTTTACATCTAAGAAAGAATTTTTAAAATTCTATTTGAAACCCAGGAGAACACAAGAACACAATATCCTCAAGTGGGGGACTGGCTCACAGCTAAGAGGACATTTAAATAGGTCCCACCTACTTTCTTGAGGCAAGGGTTGAGCTGGTTTGTACAAATCCTGCGGGCAGAAAGCAATCACAGTGAGTCCCTATCAACTATTTGCAGCTCCTGCACCTTGGCAGTAGTGGTCCCTCAGCCCCTACACATCCCACTCTGTGTACCTTCTCCAGAATACGCCAAAGAGAGACACCAGCTCCATTAATCATCTCTGCTGTACCTCAGTCATATTAGGGAAAGTCAGACACAGAACGGAGACAGGACTCAATAGCCAGGCTCACTGGGCAGATTCCGTTTGTTGCCTCCAGCCCCTCATTCCCGCCTTAATTGTAGGGCTCTGCATTATAGCCGCATAATTCATGCCTCCCTAATTAAAGCTGTCAACAGCCCCATTATAAAGCTGGAAAATGTACAGCACCTGCTCTCTGGGAACCCTGTGCCAGGGATTGGTTGTGGGGAATGCCAGGTGTGTGTGGGGGGCTTGCCAAAGGGTGCATTGATTGGCTTCTCAATCGCAGTGTCTGGCATTTCTGCCTGATTCTGGGAGAAGGGATGATGGCCAATGGGTCTCTTGTGCCAGGTATCCTGGCACAGGAAGGGGAAGAGGAGACTGGAATACGGGGAAGTTAGGGGTTTAAAGACTTTGCTGGGAGCACTGCTTGCAAGACCCCGCCTCTCCCCTAGAGGGAGGTGCTGGGGAAACAGTTCGCAGAAAGTAAAATGGGAAGACTAAACATAGTGGTGTTTGGCTGGTGTTAAAGGCTGGTGCTTGCTGCTCCCGGCACCTGAAGCAGAGCTGCTCAGGCAGACAGCCCTTCAAAGGCACTAATCCTCTCAGCAGCTCTGCAGCAAGGCCTGGCAGGGAGAGGTAAGGGAAAGGACACAGCCCTTGACTTGGTCCTCTTCTCCCTGCTGGGCAGTGTTGGCCCTAAGAAGCGGAGACTCCGCCACGCTGAGAATAAATCAGTCTCAGGGGCTACTTAGGGGGCCAGGTCAAGAACAGAGAAGTCTCGAAGACTGAGGCGGTAGGAAGCAGAGTCTGAGATGGTGAGGACAGCAGTCAGTTGGGAGAAGCGCTTGTTTCTGTGCTCTGGGTCCTGTGACATGTTCCAGGGAAGGCCTGTGGTGGATTAGATTCACCAGGGCCTACAGGCCCTTCTGTTACCCTGTAGTCATGGAGGGGGCTGGTCTCACAGGGGCGTGGAGCCTGGCCCCATGCCCTGCAAGAGGAGGAGAAAAGCTTGTGTGGGCTGAGTCGACAATAGGTAATTGGATTGTAATCACCCGCCTGGCTTCCGCGCGCCATTGGGGGCGCTGAGCCTTTCAGTGAGCAATCAGTACTGTGTGGTGGGAGGGGGTAGAGATTCAATAGCAAATCCCAGGTGGAGAGCCCAGGGGGAGGAGCAGCAGATGGGCAAATTTTCTGTCTCTCCCTCCTCTTCCTTGCCCAAATAACGCTGGCTGCCTATTAGCTATTTACCAGCAGATCCAAGGTGGAGCCAAATCTTTTGTGAAAGTCGGGTAGAAGGTTAAGATGGAAGGGTAAAGGGCTAGGGTTTTGGGGAGACCTCTGCCCTGAAATTCTGTGTGTTGAAGGATGTGCTGGTAAAAAAAATAAAGTGCATCTAGGAGCACATGTCGATGTGGCAGAGGCAGAAGGAACAGGCAGCAAAGACCTGGGGCTCCCTGCTCTCCAAACCTATGGGTGACCAGAGCTGGCTTTAGTGTACTTGTGGGAGACTATCACCTCAACCCTCCCCAGGGGCCACTGTCCCAGGCAGTCCAACAGGTCTATCTATGGCCAGCAGACCTGGCCTCTGGGACTCCCCTGCCAAGCAAAGGAAACACAATTCATCATTAGGAGGGAGGCGCCTTTCACCAAGAAAAGAGAGGGGAGTGGGGCCCCGGAGGCAGAGGGCAGGGCAAAGTGGCAGGAGGCCAGCCTCATTCAGGCTGATGCAGTGCCCAGACGTGCCAGCCAGTCAGCCCGCTTGAGTTCCAAGGCCTGCAGGAAGCCTTGGACCCGCTCTTCCCGTCTGGCTGAGAGTTTGTGCAAGCGCGTCCGTCGGAGCTGGGCGTCCCCACTGGCCTGGAGCCCCTCTTGCAGCAGCTGCTCTGTCACTGCAGCCTGGTCCCTCTCCAGCTGCTGCCTCTTCCGCTCCTCTGCATACAAGTCTCGGGCCTTCTGCTAGAGAAAAGTGGGGGTCGGGGTGGGGAGATCATTTTTAGGTGTGAGTGGAACTGGGATGGAGGAGGTAGGGGGTGGGGCACCAGACGGGCCAAGTTAAGTGGAACAATGGGGAGTTTGTACCAGATCAGGAAGAGCTTGGGAGTGGCTGTGCGGGGGGGGGGGGGGGGGGTGAGGCAGAGGTCCAGCAGCGGCAGTTCTGGGGTCCATCTTGGTTTGTTTTGGGTGGGAGCCTCTGTCTCTCTTGAAATTCTTCTCAGGCTCACACTTAGAAGGGAACCAGGCGAACGTGGGTCTGACTTCTGGTTCTCCCACCAACTAGCTTTGTGGCTTTGGGCAAATCCTCTCCTAACCTCATTTCTTCATCTGTAAAGTGGGGGTTGTGTCTACCTTGAAGAGTGGTTTTAAGGATTAGAGATAATATATGCAAAACCCTCTCTCGCATATTTGCAGGTTCTCACACAGAAACAGCAATTTCACAAGTTATTGTCTATTCTCTGCTGCAAGGAAGGTCCTATTCCTGCCTGGGGCACGGCCAATGGGTCACTTCCTTTGGCTTCCCGGGTCATTCTAAGGGTGCCATCCTCCCAACCCCCTCAACTATTTTTCCGAGTTTGGCTCCAGACTTGCCTCCCGTGGGGAGACCGGCCTGACTCTTCCAGCAAATGATCCTCCTAGAAACGTGGTGAGAAACAGGTTCGGCTCTCTTAAGCCACTTACTGCATTCTACCGAGTAGAATAGGTGTTAGTGTCCATAGGCCACTTCTTCTGTTAGAAAATAAAGCACGTGAAGGCTTGCCCGAGTGCTCGGGGCTCCTGGAACCAGCTCTGACCAGGGAAGGGATCGTGCTCCCTGGCAGCACTTCTCATTCACTGGTGTATCTCCAGACAAACCATAAACTCCCAGAAGGCAGAGACCGTGTGGTGTTTCCTCTCTGGCACTCTGGGCACCCTGTACATGTGAAATACTCAACTGACTGACCAGGTGGCCCTAGGAGGGCAGGGAGGAAGCTCCTGGCGAGGGGAAAATCCCCCTGGAGCCGGACCAAGGCCATCCTGACTGGGCATGGAGCCGTGGCTCCAGAGCTCCTCCTGCCAAACCTATTCTACATGTAAGAAACTACACTTTGCCGCTAAGTTGGCGTTCTATACCCTGACGACCCTTACCACATTCTACCTTGTAGCACAGTATTTGTGTACCTGTGTCCTACACAGCCTGCACACGTGGATTGCTCTGTCTTCCCCCCTTTAAAGAGTATCTTACACATGCACAAGCACTTGACCCTCTCAGTGCAGCTACTTTTTATCTTTTGGAGACAGACATGAAATTCAGAGTAGGGAAATGATTTGCTAGGGTCTCTCAGCAATCAAGGTTTACTGTATGAATAAAGATGACAAATGGAAATTCTGGAAAATCCCTCCCTAGGCTCCTATATGAACCCAGGCATTCAAGGCCACTCTTCTGCTAGGGTGATGAGCTCACACATGGAGCTATGAAGCCTAGAAGGGTTTGAGAAGTCACTGTGAAGGCCTTCCATCTTGCTAGAAGGGCTTCTTCCTGGCCTTGGGCAGGAGGAACGCTGGGTTTTGTGTACAGGACCTTACTAGGGTATGATGTACAGGATATGGAGGATATGGTCTCAGCAATCCACGTGCTTATGGGCCGATTAGGACACAGATCTATACACAAAGTCCCATAATACAAGGCAGAATGTCCTAAGGGTCATCAGAGAGGCAAGAGAAAAGGTCACGTAGCTCAGAGAAGAGAGACGTTGTCGCTGATGATGATCAAGGAACAGTGATACCGCATGGACAGGCAGAATTTGAGCTGGGTTTTAACCAACGGGGAGGATTTGGATAAAGGTGGGGTGTATGGGGGGAGGAGAGTATCAGGCAGTGGGAATAATGGCAAAGACACATGGAATTGATTGAAGAGCTTGACCAGGCCAGAGTGAATCCTCTGCACAATGGGTGGCTTGAAGAAAAATGAGAAAATGAATGGTCAGCTTGGTGGCTGGCTATTCACGGTCAGCTAGTCTTCTCTTACCACTGCTTGTGGACAAAGCCAAGTAGGTAAATACTGGCAGGACAGAAAGGAGGGGAATACTCGACCACAGAGGGAGGAAACATAGAGCTGCTTAAAGTCACTCTGTGCGGCTCAGGCTTTTTCTGATGGCATCCCCAGACTGAGCGCCGGGCAGGGAGGCTGCAGTCAAGGGAGGGCCTGGCCCCTAATTGCCAGGAATCAGATTCACTGTTAGGATGACAGAGCCAGGGGAGTTCCTAAAGACCATCTGCCCAGCCTCCCCATTGTACAGATAAGGACACTGAGGCTGAGGTAGGGAGGGCCTAGGTCACAGCAGGCTGAAGTTCCACTGGTTTCTCCACTAAGGTAGCTTCTTGAGAGACCCATGGGAAGTGTGTCTCTGGATAAGCTGCACTTTGTAGGGGTGGTGTGGGGAACCAGTGCATATAAATGCCTGTCTATCCAGCCTCCACATGGTCTGGATCTACCTCCACATTTCAGATGTGTTCTAAGTCTTCTCAGGTATTCAGCCTCAGAAAATCCAGGCTCAAGAAGTCCTAACAATTTCTCTCTCCCTGACCATACTGTCTACTTTCCCTTTTAATGACCAATCAGGTGTGGGTAGCAATAATATCCTTAGACACTTTTTGTACAGACCTCATGCCGTCTTGGTGCAAGGGCTCCATGGAGCTCGCTTTGAGAAATGGAGCTCTGCCCTATTCATCTAAACCTCTCCTGAGCATTAAGCCTGTCCACTCTTGTTCTCTCAGTAGAATTAGGGAGCAAGATGTAATAGCCCCTCCAGTACATAAATCCTCAAGTCTTCCGCTACACTGTCTGGGCCTGGAGAGAGGCTGTAGGCATTTGGTTACAAAACATTTATTAGCCAATGACAAGTCCTCCCATAAGTCCCCATTTGCCGCAGTCAACATGCCCAGGTGAGTAGCATGGGGGATGCCTTTCTGATGGCTGCCTGAGACAGCTACCCCTGCCAGAAACACCACACATACTGAAGCGCCCCCAGCGTCTCCTGCCTAGGGAACTGTACTGGCACGGGATGAGAAGGGTGCTCTGAGCCTATGGCTTTTCTGGAGACAGGAGAACTGTGATGAAGAGCTCAGAGCCACACACGGAAAAGGATACTGGCCACTATTCTCTGAAGATGAATTCTGCCCCAGCGCTGCTCTCAGCACTTTCGCCGTATTAGCTCATTGCACCCTATCACAAACCTGTGAGGCAGGACTTTTTTTTTTTTTTTTAAGTAGGCGCCATGCCCAGTGCAGAGCCCAATGTGGGGCTTGAACTCACAACCCTGAAATTAAGACCTGGGCCGAAATCAAGAGTTGGACCCTGAACTCACAGAGCCACCTAGGCGCCCCAGGCAGGCATTCTTATTGACACCACCCCTCTCATTTTACAGATGAGGAAAATGATACTCTGCAGGGTTAAGTCATTGCCAGGCAGTCCCAGAATGAGCAGGATTAGCAGGCAACGCCATGATTCAAAGCCAGGGATGTCTGAGACAACAGTTCAAGCTTTTAACTTTTCCTAAGGAGAAGACAGCGACTACCTGAAGAAATAAAGTAGAAATAAAACAGTCGACTGACCCAGCCTCACGTTTCATCTCTGACAAATGCATCAAAGGAAGTTTAGTGGGAACACGTATCCTCTGTGATACCATTCTTACCGAAGAGATAGACCAAACACTTACTAGTCATCTCCGTCAGTGACCCCTCATGGACTTTCCATTCCTGCAGCTTGTAACTGAGGCTCAGTGGCTCTGCATTGCTACCCACCCCTCCCCTGCGGATGTTCTCTCTGTCTTACTGCATGCTTTACCAGCAGCCCCTGTTTTCTACAGCTGATGGGTGATCACCTGAACACTGCCAAGGTCCCTTCAGATACCAAGGTCTAGCCCCAAACAACCTGTAGCTGAGTCCCTGCTTCCCTTAGCTTGCACCAGGGACGCTCATCCCAGTGAGCTACACTAGGTCCAGAAGCTACCTCCCTGCCTTCCGCCCTGGCTTCCTGTAGGAACAGAGACACACTGTGCTGGGGTTAGAGATAGAGCAGCTCACATTTTAACAATGGGAATTTGGGAAATGGGATGGGAACACAGACATGGAGGTTGGAAACTGAAGGGTGGGAAACTGAACAAGGAACCATGAAGAGTCTAGTCTGGTCATGAGACAGGGTACATAAAAGGGAGACACTGGAAAGACCAGCTCTCTGGTCTGAGGCCAGACTGGCGAGGATGTTGTTAGTCTGGAATCTACCCTAAGTGCTTCTGCTGAGGTGCTGAGATTTCTAGAAACAGAGCTTTGAGGACTCCTGAGTAGATAAAGCCTGGCCAGGATCCCCAAGAGGCCCCCTGAAAAAAAAAAGGGTTCAGGACATCTCTGTTATAACTTTGGTTTCCTTACTTTAAAAATGGTGGCAATAACCATGGTATCGACCTTCTAGCACTAGAGAGATCCATGTAAAGGATGCCTGACATGTGGTAAGAACTCGATAAATGTTTGCAATTAGGATTCCCAAGTACAAATTGGGACTCTTAATACTTGTCCTCAAACATGTCCCACCTCACCCCAGGAAATAGCAGAACCATCCTCCCAACCACCCAGGTCAAAACCTACACGTCTGGATTACTAGTAACATTAATATTTGTACTCACTTTGTTTTATCCTCTGAGATCTATGAATTTCAAAATTGTATCATCAACATTACCACTAACAAAAACCTCTTGAACAATGGTTAAGTTTCCTTTCAGTTTGTATTATCCTTAGAATATATCTCACTAAAGATGTATAGTCAGAGAACTATGTTGAGATAACCTAAATTCTTTTCTCTAGGGGTTATATTATTAATTTAGAGTTACTTTCATTTGTTTCTGTTTTTAACTTGTTTTTCCCCATCTCGGTCCACTCAACCCTCCCCCTCCCTACAGCCAACACCTGACCCTGAGGCACATCCTTTCACCTGGACTACTATAGGAGTTTGTTCCCTGACTCCCGCTTCCCTGAAAATCCTGGGTGATTGTTGCAAAATGTAAATCAGATCCTGTCATTCCTCTGACCAAAATTCTTCAGCCGTGTCACCATGGCCCATAAGGTCCTATATAACCAGAGGCCTGACTCCCACCCAGCCTCATCTCACACCCTTCTCCCTCCTGCATGATGGCCTCTTCATTTGTTCTTCCAAGACCCAGACTTGATGATCTCGGTGTCCTTACATTACTGCTCCTGTTGTAGAGAGTGATTGTTTACCCCCAGATTTTCACACATCTGGCTGCTTCTCCTCTTTTATATCATGTCTTAAAAACCACCTCCTCAGAAAGGCCTTCCTTGACTCTCTATGCAGTACCTCTTGCTTTCTTCATTACTTTCTAGTATATCACTCTATTTTCTTCACTGCCTTATTACAGTCTGAAATTATCTTATATATTTGTTTACTTGTTTATTATCTATCTCAAGTAAGACTATAAGCTCCACGAAGGTAGGAATCTTATGCTTAGTGTAGTCCCTGACTCATACTTGGTACTCAATAAATGTTCATGCAATGAATGGAAGTTAAGTCCTCTGAAATTACTATAAAAGGCTTCTGAGTAGCAAAGTCAGAGATGAGAGTATACCCATACACAAAAGCTCATGGACCATCCTCTGGGCTCAAAGCCAGTTTACTCTCACTTTATAGACCTATTTCTAACAAGCTTGACTGACTGGTTTCCTTGCCTATAGCCGATTTAAAACAGTAAATAGGAAGAGGAGGAGGGATGCTGTCAAATAGCCATTGACGGTGGTAGAAAATGAGATGGAGGAAGCACAAAAATACACACGAAATCCCAAAGCCAAGTATTTGGGGGCCATCTAGCTGAGGGCAAACAGTCCCACCCTTCAAGGGCATCACTGTCCAATGAAGGGCTTTAAGATGGCAGTTGCCATCATCATTATTAGCGAGTGCCTGGTATATACTAGGTGTCAATGATTATGTACAAGACACATTTCAGAAAGTTTTCCATCAAAAAAGGATAGAAAAAAATTTTGGTTCTTAAAGGAGCTTTGGTCATGTGGAAAAATCTGATATTCATTCCTCACTGATGGTGGATAATTGAGACTCTGCTGTTTTTCCTTTCACTTGAACAGAACTTCCTCTTTTAATTCTTCATATTCTAATGACCAAGCACATGACCAAAGCTTCATGATTTGGTTGACTTATACCAGGAGTTCTGGATGTGGGATTCATGGACAGATTTCAGGGGTTATGTAAACCCCTGGTAGCAGTCTAAGTGTTTCAGTGATGAGTACAATTCTATGCAAAATGCCATATGTTAGAATGATCTGTGCAATTTTTCTAGGGAGATGGTCTATGGTTTTTATCAGATTCTCCAAGGAGATTAAGAAGCCCTGACTTAAATCATTATTTCCTCCTGGCCATTTTCTTTCTAGACTCAAAAAACAGCGGCAGCTTTGGGTTTAAAAGTCTGTGGCCTGGAGACAGTGACTCTGTCCCCGTTTCCAGATTTGGAAAATGAAGACACCAAACCTGTGGGATTGCTGGAAGGGTTAAGTAAGAAAACTTACTTGAAAACATCTAACGTACTAACCACCACACAAACTACCATTATTATTAAGAATTCTAATCAGATGCACGTGACTCTGCCTCCTATTAAAACCTGTTTCAAGATGTGGTGATCAAAACTGAAAGAACTTCAAATGTTGGCAGAACACATTTTATATAGCAGAAAGACAGTGCTACTTTGTTCTTAATCCCTTCTGGAAGAGGCTTGACTTTTGTATACTTCCATTTCTACAATCTTTTATTAGTTTAATATCGTCAGGGAATGGCCAATCTCTCTGAGAAGTCTTTCCTGTGTTTCTGAGGCAAAGAGATTAAAGACATGTAACCTGAATCCCAGTTCTGTCTCTTACTGGTTATGTGTCCTTAACAAAAGAATTTCAATGTATTCACTTGCACAAGTGGGGCTGATAATACCCAGGTCATTGGGATCTTGGGAGCATTAAATGATATAGTACCTATAAAATGTTCACAGTCCCTGACACATAGTAAACAAGTAGCAGCTACTATCATCATTAACATGCTTATTAGCAAGTGCCTCATGTTAAGTAGTAGGTGGTCAATCGATGCTAACCTTTTCTTCCATCACATCCAGTCAGACCAGCCCTGAACTCTTTCTTACCTGGAGCATGCTATGGTTCATCTGGTACTGCAGGATGGCCTCACAGAGGTTCCAAAATGTGTATTCTGGCCACAGAACGGGTTGGAACACCAAGCAGGAGTGGGAAGTCTGGGAAAGCGGGGGAAGGAAGACAGGATAGTTTAGTAGCATGTTGCTGGAACATATTCCTGGTCAGGCTTCCAAAGAAGGAGCAGGATGAGCATGACCCAGGGGCCCAGAGATGAAGAGGGCCCGGGCACCTCGAGCTGGAGCTACCATCGCCGCCAGTCCCGAAGTCCCTCGCTCATGGGGAGGGGTCATCTGAGGCACCTGAGTGCAGTGAGGCAGAACTATAGCAAGACTAGATCAACATTCCCACCGGGATTTTTCTAAGAGCCAATTTTAGGCCTATGAAATAACATCTGGATTATGTTATTGGCTCTTGGCCCTTTAGAGGTCATCTGGGAGACATGTTGTCTGATAAAAGTCAGCAATGAACAAATGGTAGCCGGGGCTGTTATTTTTAAGTAGCAGAGTAGGACACGTGGTGAAGAGCATGGGCTCTGGGGCCAGACTACCTGGCTTCGGATCCTGGGTCCACCATTTACCATCCCATGTGACATGAGGCAAGTTACTTAACCTCTCTGGGCCTCAGTCTCAACTGTAAAACTGGGGAATAAGAATACCTGGTTTTTAAGGTACAATGAAAATTGAACAAGATAATGTACACAAAGCAGTCAGACTACAGAGCTGGATGAACCCTAATAATAATCACTGATGTAAGAATTCCTTTTGGAACATTCTTGACAGCCACCACTTGATACCTTTAGTAGTGAGGAGTTCAGTGCCTCAAGAGGGCTGACTTTAGTTGTCAAGACAGCTTGTTCTGCTAAACCAATGTCACCTTCCCTGGAACTTCTACCAAAGTCTCAGGTCTTTTCTCTGGAACAGGTCTGTTTCTTCTTCAAAGTGACATTCTTTCAAATATTTGAAGTCAAGATTAGAACTGTTATTTGTCCCCAAGGTTGTCATGTCTTGCTCAGTTTACCTTTGCCAAAAAACCATACATTTTAAGGCAGCAGGGATTATTTCTGACTTGGTGACTGCCATATTCCCAGCACACGAAGGAGGAATTCAGTATTTTTTTCTAAGGGAATAAACTGTCACCATGCCTCCCTTTTCCAGACCACTATCCTTCACTCATTCCTTACATGCCATGAGTTCCAGATTCCTTGCTATCCAGGTTGGCTGCTTCTGGTAAGTCCTCTAGTTTACCAATGCAGTCTTTTAAAACTCAGTGCCCAGAAGTAAACTTTCCAGACATGATCTGACCGGCACAGCAGACCACCGAACCATAAGCTGCACGTTCTTTCTTTCAATATAGCCAAAGACCAAAAGTATCTTCAGTAGCTAAATCTTTTAAGACTATGGTCTATTAACATTTCTGGAACTTGCTTCAAAGCTGAGTCTCTCCAACCTCTCCTTGAACAGTCATGTGCTACTTAGGGGCCAAGTTAACAGATGATGGAGATTTTCAAGCAAAGGCAAACTGATTTGGCTCTGAGCTTTTGGGGGACCATTTACACAGAGGTGACTGAGCTAAGAGGCAGCAGCAGGCCCCTAAGAAAGAGTCTGCATACAGTTTGTATCCCTTGTGGACTGTGCCTGCATAGACACAGCTGTTTCATCTGAAGGAGACAGACCTGTAACTGCAAGGCAAGGTTCTAGCCCAGAGGGGCTGGAGTACCTGGCAGATTACCAGGGCAGCTGCTTATGCTCAAGGACACAAGGCAGAAGTCCAGTGCTTTGAACAGGGGCACAAGTGAAGTTTTCACCACAGCTGGATAGCCTTGATTTCCCTCTAGGCACTTCAGAGAGCAAGAACCACACAGGCTGACAAAGCCAGGGACAGAAGAAGGACAGCAAGTGTTACCAGGCACAGCCTGGATACATTTCTCCAGATTCCCCCTGCCACCCCAGTTCTCTGGTACCAGCATGGCTGCGAGTGGGGATAAGCCCTACTAAATCCACCCTGTGGGTGTAATCACAGTCTTCACGCTGACACAAACACACCAGTGGTTGCAAACTACTTACCTGCCAGAGCAAGAAGTCGCTGAGCCTCACTTCCCCGGAAGTCCGTATCAAGATGTCAGGATGCGGAGAGTGGTTGGTATAGAGGCACTTATCGAGCAGAGACTCAGAGACATCACTAAGGCGAGTGGGGAAGAGACAAAGGTAAGCACACATCTCTTTTCAGATTATTCGCATGCTGAACTGATACGTAAGGCTTCCCGGTTTATAGAACACCATTAGCCAATACAGGCAGAGGCCCTTAACATTCAAATAAATGGATGATTTTAGTCCTCACAACTACATAAAGTATTTCGATCCTCATTTTATACATAAGGAAACTGAGGCTCAGAGAAGATAAATAACTTGCCCAAAGTCATTTCACTGCAGGCCTAAAACGAGATGCACCCACTAGAATGTGTCCTTCACTTGAAACATCTTGTTTTTTAAAATGCATACATCTGGGGTGCCTGGGTGGCTCAGTCAGTTAAGAGTCTAACTTCAACTCAGGTCATGATCTCAGAGTCCTCCAATGGAGAGTCAGGCTCTGCACTCAGCAGGAGTCTGCTTCTTCCACTCCCTCTCCCTCTACCCCTCCCCTCCTCATGTGCATACACACACACTCTCTCTCAAATAAATAAATAAAATCTTTAAAAAAATAAAGAAAAATAAAGTAAACCCTGCAATTTGATACAATACTAATGCAACTATTTTTAATAAAGTTAAATCCAAATGTACTGATTGGGGAAGATCAGAGCTAATATTAATTGAAAAAGATAAGCTTCGGAAAATATACAGTTCAGGGGCGCCTGCGTGCCTCAGTCAGTTAAGTGTCAGACTCTTGATTTTGGCTCAGGTCATGATCTCAGGGTCATGAGATCAAGTCCTGTTTTGGGCTCCACAATGGGCATGGGTAGTCTGCTTACGATTCTCTCTCACCTTCTTCCTCTGCACCCCCCCTCTTAAAAAGAAAAAAGAAAATATAGACTGCAGGGCCACCTGGGTGGCTCAGTTAAGCACCTGCCTTTGGCTCAGGTCATGATCCCAGAGTCCTGGGATCGAGCCCTGCATTGGGCTCTCTACTAAGTGGGGAGTCTGCTTCTCCCTCTGCCCTCCCTCCATGTGCGCGTGCTCTCTCTCTCTCAAAAATAAATAAATAAAAATTTTAAAAATAAAAATAAAAAATAAAGAAAGAATAAAGTTTAGAAAGATATACACCATACTCTTAATGATGATTACTTCTGGAAGGTTGGATAAGAAGGAAAGACTAGGGGGAGACGAACCATGAGAGATGATGGACTCTGAAAAACAAACTGAGGGTTCTAGAGGGGAGGGGGTTGGGGGGAAGGGTTAGCCTGGTGAGGGGTATTAAAGAGGGCACGTTCTGCATGGAGTACTGGGTGTTATGCACGAACAATGAATCATGGAACACTACATCAAAAACTAATGATGTGAGGTATGGTGATTAACAACAATAAAAAATTTAAAGAAAAAAAAAGAAGGAAAGACTATTTCTTTTTTACTTTACGTACTTTTGTTATTGCTTGAATATATTACAAAGAACATCTTTTAGGAGCGCCTGGGTGGCTCAGTCGGTTAAACATCTGCCTTTGACTCAGGTCGTGATCCCAGGGTCCTGGGATAGAGTCCCGCATCAGGCTTTCTGCTGTGCGGGGAGCCTGCTTCTCCCTCTGCCTCTCTCTGTTTCTCATGAATAAATAAATAAAATGTTTTATAAAAAAGAACATTTTTTAAAAAGATTTATTATTTGAGAGACAGGGAGTGAGAGGGCGTGTGTGCGCAGGGTGGGGAGGGGCAGCAGGAAAGGGGGAGACTCCCTGGTAAGCGCAGAGCCTGACCCGGGGCCATGACCCCAAGATCATGACCTGAGCTGAAATCAAGAGTCAGCTGCTTCACCGACTAAGCTATCCAGGTGCCCCTAAAGAACATTTTTAAAAACTTTTAAGTCATATGGACCATGAAACACTGCAAAAAATCCGTATTACTTAGGATTTAAAAAAAGAGCAAAATGATCAGCCCTCCCACGTCGGTTAAGAGCTACTTTCCCAAGCAGACGGACATTTAGAAAGGAGATGGAATGGAGGAAGAATGGGGACTGCCATCATTTATCTGAAGTAAAACACTCCCGTCCACGGAAAGAAGGTATTTGAAAGGTTGGTTGTCTGTTAGTTCTAAACACTGTTTACCTGTCCTACCAAGCACCAAGAGGCAGAATTTGGAATCTCCACGTGGTAAGACTTGCATCTTGGGAGGGGTCTAGAAGATAAAATTTCTTGGTGGGAAGATTCTTCCAGGAGCACAGTTTAAAAAGCAGAGAGATCTGGGCTGTCTTTTTTTTTTTTTTTTAAGATTTATTTATTTATTTGAGAGAGGGAGAGACAGGGAGCGAGCACAAGCTGGGGGATGGGCACAGGGAGAGGGAGAGAGAGAATCTCAAGCAGACTCCCTGCTGAGTGCAGAACCCAACGTGGGGCTCAATCTCACAACCCTGAGATCATGATCTGAGCCTAAATCGAGAGTTGGACACTCAACTGACTGAGCCACCCAGGCACCTCTGGGTTGAGTGTTTAAAATGAGACTACATTTACCAACTGTGTGCCTTTGGGTCCTCTTTTTACAAATCACTGAGGGAGTTAAATTTTTTATACCATCACATGGGAAACAATATTCACTTATAAATTGCAAGAGGAAGGGCTCTAATTCAGATTTCCCTGAAAACCTGAAGAGTCTTGTCTTAGCAGCATGGTCTTAATTCTCTAAGAAATCTGAGACCCTGTATAATCAATATAATTTCTCAGCTCCCTTATCTTTGAAATGGGCACATTTGTCTTATCTACTTATAGGTTACTGTGAGGGTCAAATCAAATGAAATAACAGCGGCGCCTACGTGACTCAGTTGATTAAGCATCCAACTCTTGATTTCGGCTTAGGTCATGATCTCAGGGTTGTGAGTTTGGCCGTGTCAGGCTCCATGCTGAGCGTGGAGCCTGCTTAAGATCTCTCTCTCCCTCTGCCCCCACCCCCTAAAAAAAACAAAACAAAAACAAATGAAGTAACAGATTTGAGTGTATCTTAGGAACTAACTATAAAGTATTATGTAAATAAAGAAGAAAAATGTTATTTCCAGGCCCACCACTTTGCTGTGTGACTTCAGATCCCCACTTAATCTGAGTTTCAAATGGGTCTGCCAAAAGGTTTTTTCCATCTACTCAGGCAGTGGGCAGAATTCTTATCGAAAATGAGGTCACTCTAAGAGGGGTGGGAGGAGATAAAATAGACAAAATGAAAATAGAACATCTGTGCTATGGCTAACAAAAACCCATCATTACATAGCATTAGCTGTCTACATGAAGACTTTTAAGAAATACTTTTTTTTCTTTTCTTTTTTTTTTAAAGTAATTCCTATACCCAATGTGGGGCTGGAACCCACAACCCCGAGATCAAGTCTCATGCTCTACCGACTCAGCCAGCCAGGTGCCCCAAGAAGTAATTTCTATTAAATAAAAGTAAAATACCAACTTTCACCTATAAAATTACAGTAGTTTATTTACTACTTTATTTGGCAAGAGTAAGGTGAAATGGATACATCCAGACCCAGATCCTGAGGTAATCCAAAATGCTGACAAGAGTTAAGTTTATAGACTTCATTGTAGCATTATTTTTTAAGATTTTATTTATTTATTTGAGAGAGGGAATGACAGACAGAGAGCAGGAGAGGGAAGAGGGTCAGAGGGAGAAGCAGACCCCCCGCTGAGCAGGGAGCCCAATGTGGGACTTGATCCCGGGACTCCAGGATCATGACCTGAGCCGAAGGCAGTCGCTTAACCAACTGAGCCACCCAGGCACCCCATTGTAGCATTATTTGTAATATGAGAAATTAGAAACAGCCTACATAAACAACAACTTGAAGAAGTCAATTAAAGCAAGATATATTCTGCAGCCATTAGAAATAATGATATGACAAATTATTAAAAACACGCAGCATGGAAAAGTGCTCATATTACAACATCAAGTGAACAAAAGCATGATTCAGGTGGTAAAGTGTTCACAGTGTGATTTCTTTTGTTATAAATATTTACGTCATTATTGGACTTGTGTTTTAAAAAAGATGACTCTGGCTGAACTGCGAACCACAACTGATCACTACTTTCGTCAGCACCAGCTTGTGCCCTGCGCATCCATTAGTCTGGTACCCAGCACCATGTGTGACTTACGTGTGTACATGAACCAGACTGTGAGCTGCCTGAGGGCAAGCCTCATGACACATTCAGCTCTGTATTCTTGCTCTTCTAGCATGGCACCTTCTTGGGACAGAGAAAGACTTAATACATGTTTGAATAAATGAGTGAATGAATCACTGAAAATAGATCTCAGAAACAGATACATGTTGGTTTTCTGAATGTGAGGCGCTTACAGGCTAAAAAAGTTTTTGACAACGTACTTGCAAACAACCTAGAACCCAAACACAGGTAACAGATATTGTCACAACTTGATGGGAAAAATCAACTCAGTTGATTAAACTCACACACACATATTCAAGCAAACAGGAAGACCTAGAAAGACACACTTAAAGTGTTACCAGGAGTGTTGCAGATCCTGAAGATCTAAATTTTCATCTTTATATATCCAGTAGTTTGCAAACGCTCTCTGATGAACATGTAGGACCTTTATAAAATATGTGCATATTGGGGCTCTGATTAGCCCAGTCCGAGCAGAACACCAACCTTTCTAAGTTTGCAGCCTCCTTACCCTGGCGACCCTGCCCCGCCCACGCCATATCTATCCACTTGACTAATCCCATGTAGGTAAGTTCCTAAGCCACGCAAGGCAAAGAAAATGAATATGGGAAAACTTCCTGGGCAAGAAGGAGAATATAAAGGTCAGTGATTGTCGCTGTGGTATGAGTATCAAGAACACTGAACTAAGAGGCAAGATCAGAGTTCTAGTCCTAGGCATGAACACACACATATCTACTAGATAAAAGCTTTCTTTCTTTTCAGCATAAACTTTTATCTCTTTAAATGAAACATTAACTGGAAAGCACAATAATACTGTGAACAACTATGAAATCACCCCACAAGTCAAGAATCAGAAAACCACAGTAACCTGCATCTGCTCATATCACCCTCTTCCTCTTCCATCTCTCATCTTCCTGCCTGCCTCCCACCGACTTAACCAGCATCTTCATTTCTTCCCCAACAGTTCATTTTCAATCCGCGGCTTAACTGACCTCTCTACAGCGCTCGACACTGTTGCTCCCACCAATGCCTGCATCCTCCCACCCTGCACCAGCAAATTCCCTCTTCTCTTGGCTTCCGTAACACTGACTTGCCCAGCTTTCTTCCCGCCTTTCTGCTTGTTCATCCTCTTTTTTCCTTAAGGCTCCTTCTCCTCTATCCAGCCAGCAGAACTCAGAGTTTCTCAAAACTCTCCCCCACTCACTCGAAACGCTCCTCGATGTCCTCAGGCCCTCTTGGCTTTGGTTACCAACTACTCAGATGACCTCCACGCCAGTATGTCCAGTCCCCACCTCTCCTCGCAAACTGTCAGCCTGCCATCTATGCTCAACATCTACGGTATAACCCAAATCAAACTGCTCACCTTCCTCCTCAAACTGGACCCTCCCTCAGGGCTCCCTGGCACAGGGAGGGGCACTGCTATGCACCATTTTGGAAGTCAAAAATGCTGGAGTCACTCATAACACATCTTTTTCCCAGACTTGGCCCATGAAGGCCCCTCGATTTTATCTACTTCCTAACTCTTGATGCAGTCTATTTGACCTCTTCTTCCGCCACCACCACCACGCAAGCTCCATTCTGGGTAATCTCTACCTGAATTACCCCAACAGCCTTCCTGTAACCGACAAGCTCCTCACACTACTGCTGCCTCTTTCTCCAGTTACCACGTTGTCTTCTTTCTCTGGCCACCGATCATTTCCTCGGCAAAGCCTTCCCTACCAGGTCTACTCCTCTTACTATAAATTCTTGTTGTATCCGGCACCAATGTTTTTATAGTGTTTGATCACCATTATAATGGTATGTCAATGTGTATAATATTCATTATTGTCTGTTTCCTTTACCAGAACTCCCTGAGGGCAGGAAATATGTACTTTTTTTTACCACTGTACCCTCTCTGTACAACAATGTGCTTGGCCTTTATGTGGCACTTTTAAAATGTTTGTTGAGTGAATAAATGACTGAATGAATGAATGAACTCTGTGGCACAGAACAATCACCCGGCTATTGGAAAGGAAAAGGACTTTAAAATAGCCTTAAAAACTGTCTCCTTTTCTGCTTATCTAATTCCGTTCCCACTGAGCAACTTTCTGATTTTTAACTTAGTTTCCCAGGTAAATCAAATTATACCCAAGAAAGGAATCAGACAATTTCCTGAGTCTCAAGGTCCTAGATGACAGAGGGAAAGGACAGGCACGCTGGAATCAGACAGCTCTCGAGATGAGTCTGCTCCGGCACTCACAGCAGGATGACCTGGGGAAAGCCACTCTAATGCTCAGCTCAGCTTTCTCATCTATAAAATGGAGAAAACACTGGAACCTCTCATACATGAGATCAATGACTGAGTAAAATACAGAACATAACACATCGCCTGGGTTATTTTTGCTGTTATTTTACTCTTGCTATTGTTAGTTTATTAATATTATTACCAAATGTTATACCTGAATCTCGCATGAAACTAACATGAGAGACCTAAAGGACTATAACAGCAACAAGTTGCATTCCTGAAAACCATTCGAGGAAAAACACTGCCAAAGGACCAGGGGACATCTTTTTTTTTAAGATTTTATTTACTTATTTATTTTTTAAAAGATTTTACTTTTAAAGTAACCTCTACACCCAATGTGGGGCTTGAACTCACGACCCCGAGGATCAAGAGTCACATGCTCCACAGACTGAGAGCCAGGTTCCCCATGGAGGACATCTGTTGTTTTTTTTAAGATTTTATTTATCTGAGAGAGAGTGACAGAGAGAGACAGTGCACATGAGCAGAGGGAGAGAGGGAGAAGCAGACTCCCTGCTGAGCGTGGAGCCCGACATGGGGCTTGATCCCAGGACCCCGAGATCACAACCTAAGACAAAGACACTCAACTGACTGAGCCACCCAGGCACACCAGAGGGCATCTTTTTAAAAAAAAAAATTTTGAGGCATCTGGGTGGCTCAGTCAGTTGGGCATCTCCCTTCGGCTCAGGTCATGATCTCACACGTGGTCCTGGGACCAGGCCCCACGTCCGGCTTCCTGCTCGGTGGAGGGTCTGTTTCTCCCTCTCCCTCTGCCCCTCCCCCCTGCTCATTCTCTCTCTATCTCAAATAAATAAATTTGAAAAACCTAAAAAAAAAATTTCAATTCCAGAGGCACCTGGCTGGCTCAGTCAGTGGAACATGTGACTCTTGATCTCGGGGTCATGAGTTCGAGCCCGTTAAATGTAGAGATTACTTAAAAATAAGATCTTGGGGCACCTGGATGGCTCAGTCAGTTGAGCGTCTGCCTTCGGCTTAGGTCATGATCTCCAGGTCCTGGGATCGAGCCCAATGTCAGGCTCCCTGCTCAGCGGGGAGTCTGCTTCTCCCTCTCTCTCTGCCTCTCCCCCTGCTTGTGCTCTCTCTGTCTCTTTCTCAAATGAATGAATAAAATCTTTAAAAAAATAATAATAAATAAAATCTTAAAAAAATTAATTCCAATATAGTTAACATACAGTGTTATATTAATTTCAGGTGTAAGGACATCATTTTTCAGTGAATGCCACAGCCTTGCTACTTGCTACACCATTTTTCTGGGGCTTCTTGGGGTGCGGTGAACACAGAAATTCTGAAGCAGGCTTCGACAAGCCTATCCTAAGCTCTATGTGGGGAGGGTCATGCCCCAAATCTGTCTACATGCATCACTGAGTTGACTTCCGGCCCAAGGACATGGTTTAAGAGGGGCACGCCTGGTTTCCCTATCGGTTACCATGCTAAACAAGCAGGGATACCTGGGATCCAGCAGGCCTTGCTCCACTCCCCAGGCCATCTCTCTCACAGCATTACTGATCTCGTGACGGGATGTGTAAGCAAAGCAGACATTTAGGAAACACCTGAGAAAGGAAGAAGAGAATAATTTACTAGAGGACAGGGACTAAGGACTAGAGTCACTGCCTACAGAGTACTGCTTCCCCAGAAGAACACACACGTACCAAATGTGAATCGTGGCTATCTCTGAAAGGTGAGATTATGAATTCTTTGCGTTTTCCAACTTTTCTTAGAATAAACATGTTATTAGTTTTGTAACAAGACAAACACTAAATGACCCTTTTACTCCCTAACCCTCTCTCCTTCTACTGCCAACCAGCTTTCAGAGGATGTGAATCCACTGTGATATTAACACAAGCAAAGTAGAATAGGGAGGCAATTTGATACAATCCAGTCCCCTGCCAAACACATATCATATTCCAAAGGCACACATGCTGAAGTTTGGATGACTGAACTCTGACCTCCCAATGTCAACCTGTCCATGGGTAAAGAAGTGGGACAGAAAAAGATTTTCTTGAAAGATCTGTCTTCAGGGACAGAAATATACTGTAGACAGAGACAGAATATATTATAATGTGGGGTATCAGGCAGATCCTGGAAGGAAAACTCTGATCCAGAGCTCAAGGCCATATCCACAGCTTACCTACCTTATAACGCTCATTTTCACCCTAACCCGTCAAGTAAAATAGTAATAATGATGATGATGATTGTATACGTGTGCATATGTAACCATATGTATATGCATGTATCGTGGGGGGCAGGCGCATGAAAGAGGCAGAGGATAAAGGACCGTATGTGTGAGTTCACACACATTTGACACGGTATTAAGAACCATCTCTGGTCTGCCCTGCAGACGGAGGAAGTCTCTAAGCATCCCAAACCGCTCCTGGCCTCTTGTACCAAATGCAGACCAAGAAAGGCCCAGCATGTCTCTCTGAAGCTAGCAGGGAGTCAAAGACTGCTCCAGGTCACTGAGGGGAAACAGGAACACTTACTTGTTATAGTTCCTGGTGGCCTGTACCGCCTGCGCAATCAGCTCCTGGAGATCCAAGGGCAACAAATGCAGATCGCCCAGGACCCGGATACATACCCCATGCTTCTGCAGTTTCTCCCTATCAGGAAAAGGAGGCAGGGTTGGGACAGAGAGCCCGTGGTGCTGGAGAACGGCTAACACTCAGCTCCCAGTTCCTAAGCACTGCCCTGTGTGCCGTGTGTCACCACGTCCCCTCAACAACTCGGACCCGAGTCTGCCACATTCCCCATTCTACAGCAGGAAACGGAAGCTCAGACAGGACAGGCAGACAGACACGGCCCAACGTCAGACGGTATCAGAACTAAAATCCAGGTGTGCCCGGTTTGAGAACCTGAACCCAAACTCTTTACCACACGTTACAAGGCTTCATGCGTCCTTGTTGGCAAGTTACACTTCACGTGTCCTGTCCTGTTTTGAAAAGTGAATAAACTCAAGGGCAGAAGCTGTACTGTTCATTACTTCTGTACCTTCTGGTAAAAGATCTTAATAACAGCAACATCATTAAGTTTATGTTTACTAAGTGCCAGACATTGGTCTAAGTGCTTTACACACATCAATATGTTCCATCCTTACACCAACCTTCGGGGCAGACACCATTATCATTCCCCTTTTACAGGTGAGGAAACTGAGGCACAGGGAGGTTAGGTAATTTGCTCAACATCAGACACGTGGTAAGTGGAGAGCTGAATTTAAACCTAGGGAGCCTGGTTCCAGGGCCTGTCCTCTTCATCATGGCACCTTGCTGCCTCCATATAGTATTCCCAAATTCTGCACAGTGGACAGAATTGAATTGTTACCCAACCAGCTTCCCTCGCCTGGGGACGCTATGGAGAAACTGAATTACTAGTGTTTGGAAAATGGGAACTTAATAACAAGAAGTATCCTGTAGAGCAGGTAGGTCCTGGAGATCCCTGATCCAGAGTGCAAGGCTGCATCCACAGCATCACTTTGTAACCCGCATCACTTTGCTTGTAGAGCGAAGCAAGACCTAACCACCTGTTTTTGAGAATCCACTGAAGCTGATATAGTAGGCAAATGTATACTCGGATCAAGGCAAAACCAGAAGGAAAATAGCTACATTCAAGTCCTAGAGCCAGCACTTACTAGCTGACCTTGTATAACCACTGAGCTTCTCTGAGCCTCAGTTTCCCGCACCCTGTGAACTGGGGGTAATAACCATCCCTGCCGTACTCTCCACATTGGCTTGTGTTGAGTAAGAGAAGGTACCTAAAGTGTTTATTCTCAGACAACAGTCAGGTTATTTAAGTGAGGTCTATAGGGAAGGAGAGATAAAAGCCCTGGAGAGGAGCCAGGAGATCTGGGTTCCCAACCTGGTTTTGCCATGAGCTTGCTGTGTGACCATGAGCACACCTTAAACTTCTATCCACTAGGGTTGTTTCCCAACTGATGAAACTGAACTAGGCCTGTGGTCTTCCAACCTTCCTAAAGCCAAAAACTCTTTCTTCAAGTCACACATTAAACAGAAGCCCAATACATAAAATAGGTAAATGCCAACCAGCACCCTGTGCCCCATTCCCTCTGGCTTCTTTGCACACCTGCTCCTCAGAACTCTAAGGTTCTGTTGCACATCGTTGGAAAAGCACCGATAAGATTTCTTCTTGTTCTGTCCAGGACTTTAGAACTTAAGACCATTTTCTCTACTGCTGACTGATTAGAGCAATCTCAGTAGCACCCTACTGCTATGCATTTTGATCTTCAGGAACTCTAAGATTACCTCCTGTCTTTCGGACCACACTGTAGCAGGCAACAGCTCAGCTCTGGAGTTGGAAAGATCCTGTCCGTCTTGACTCTGCCCGTCTGATAGCTGTGTGACCCCAGAGACACACCTAAACTTCTCTGGTTTTCACTTTCCTCCTCTCTACAACTGGGGTAATAATAATCTCTTTCTCACAGGATAAGGTGAATATTAAATGAAAATACATGCCAGGCTCAGGGCCTGGCACACAGTATAAATACTTTAAAAAGGTGGGATCAGTGTGATGTACAGAAGAATTTGAATACCTGGAAAGTGCCCCCAACGCCTCCAGCCCCAGCCCTTGGGTAGGAACTCTGAACCACACGGGCTCTGCTAGGGACCAGGAAGCTAGGTCTGTGGCCAAGTCTCATTATCCTATATGGACAGAGAGAAGCCTCGCTACCCTCCCCACTCCAAAACCCACACTGGGACAGAAATGACAAAACTGTTCTAGGCCCAGCTCCACTGGTGCCCTAGGCTCTCTGTTGTCTCATCTCCCTGCGTCCTGGTACAGGGAAGAGCTGGGCAGAAAAGGGTTGTAATGAAGAGTCTGGGGCAGTCCTGGCTGGGGAGGTTTCCACACTTTGAAGCAAATAATCTCCATCAAACTTCCCCTTTGTCCCTTTCTGGCACTGCTTCCTAAGTTAGTTTAAACTTAGTGAGAGCTAAGAACAGTCCTGAGTCTTCCCCATAAAGGCCTCATACACGTCATCCTATCCCTTCCAAGAAAATATATAGGGCAGCATAGTAATGTTTAGGATGACTAAAAGGACTTTTCCAACATTTCTTTCATGCTACTCCCCTGATCACAGTTTATTGGTCGTGGGGTAGAAATCTAAGGTGGGCTATTAATTAAGGGCTTTAGTTCATTCTGGGCTGCTCTCTTGAAGCAGAGAAAGGTGGAGTGCAGAGAGTAGGAAGAGGCCCTTCTAATGGATTTCAATTCCTGGTTTCAGTTTTGCTTGAGGCTGGTTATACTTGTCCTTGAATTCTGTGAAATACCTCTATATTCTCAGATAAATGCCCCCTTAAAAAAAGGGGGGGGACTAGCTTGCCATAGATGCCATCGAAGAGATCTGACTAACATTAAAAGGGTTTAGAGTTCCTTAGATAAGCCTGAGATAAGAGAGGTGAGGGTTATGGTGTAAGAGCACGCTCCCCCCTCCAATAGAATCTTACTGTTCTTCCATCAAGCGGCTGAACTTCTGCCGGGCCAGATCCATTAGCCCGTCTACCTCACTCTTGGAGCGTTTGAAGTTCTCAATGCTGAACGCGTAGACCGTCACCTCTAGGATGCCCAGGTTCAAACACCAGCGCAGGGTCTGAGAGGGAGAAGGCAAGGAGCTAGGGCACAAGGAAGAGCAGGAAGGGAAATAAGAGATGCCTCTGCTCTGACTCAGCGTTGGAGGTGAGAGGCAGACTTTTCTCCTCCCCAAACCAGGTAAAGCGAGGATAACACCAGCATTTCTGTCAGAATAACAAACCAAGTAATCAGAAAGCTACCACCTGAGAAACTGAAAAATGTGAACTTAATGAGTACTGCTCTGTTGGTGCTATTGTGGTTTACTAGAAAGAACTCTTTACCGACAGAGTAAAGATGTAGGTTCCAGTCCCCAACTCCAATGCGCACTTGCTATGTGACTGTAGGCAAATCATTTAACCTCTGTGGGCCTAAGTCTCCTTATCTGTAAAACAGGAGCACCATCCATCACTCACAAGGTGGCTGAAGGACAATATAAAACACAAGGTAATAGGGGCGTTCAGTCGGTTAAGCATCTGACCTCAGCTCAGGGTCATGATCTCAGGGTCGTGGGATCGAGCCCCACGTCGGGCACCACACTCAGTGAGGATTCTGCTTGTCCCTCTCCCTCTGCTCCTCCCCCTGTTCATTCTCCACCCCCCAAATAAATAAATAAAATCTTAAACCCACAAGGAATTATTATTCTCAGCACAAGTTCATCTTTTAGATTGAGAAGCTGATGAGTTATAAGAATAAAGGCATCGAGTACACAACTGTGTAGCATTTAAGTCTACACAGGGTTTTCACATACATTATTCCATTCAATTCTCTGAACAACCTCTTGAGAATGGCATTGCTGTCTTCATGCCTACTTTATAGAGGAGAAAAACTGAGACTCAGAGAGTGGAAGAAATGTGTCAGAAGGCTACAACTCTACTATACAAATCCACTATATAAGGTTCTAAAATGGCAAAAACTAACCTCTAGTGATAGAAATCGGTATAATTCTTGCCCCAACAGGGGAAGAGGAGGTGGGACAGGGTTTGACTGGGAAGGGAGGGGCACAAGGGAACTCTCTGGAGAGATGGAAATGTTCTAAATCTTAACAGGGGTATAGATTAGACAGGTAAATGCAACAGTCAAAACCCCACCTTGTGCATTTCACCATAAGAAATTATACCTCAATGAAAAGAGAAGTGAAACTCATATTAAACCCAGTCCTTTGGGGCTGCTCTAACCCAGAACCACTAAAGGCAGAGAACTAACCAGAGCTAAGAATAACAGTGTTGAGATAGGGAGCCTGTAGGTTAAGGCTCTTCTGTCCCTTAACAGAAGGGGACAGAAGACATTCAATCAGAACTGAACTGGAAGAAACAAAGCTGAAGAGAACTGTCTTTCTAATCCCTTAACAGGCATACATGCAACTCAATTCATTGCCACCTTGGAAAATTACCAATGAGAACCTGACACTTGAATGGACTCAGGCTCCACAGACGACAGGGAAGCTACCTTTTGGCTGGCACATCTGGGTCGGAACCTACCACTGACCAGTCAATATAGCTGCTAACAATAATACTGCCAACTTTTTGAGCACTTTATGCCAAATCTTTTGCCAAATGCTTTTCATCATGCCATTTTATTTCATCCTCACATAATCTCTGGAAGTAGAGATTATTGTTGTTTTCATTTTATTGATGAAGAAACTGAGGCAAAAGGAAGCTAGCCTGCTACAGGTCACAGAGCCAGAAGTGGCAGAGCAGGGGTGCCCACAGGTTCTGAGTGACTCCAGAGCTTAAGCTCCTAAGCACTGCACAAAACTGCCTTTTACTTAGTCACAAAAGAGAAGATGGGGTCACCAAACCTAAAGACCTCCTCAGGGTGTTCAACTGAGCCCCACATCCACTCACTCAAGGCAAAAAATATCATTGCCCTGGCATCAGGCCATGTTCTTGTGCTGGAAAGCTGAGGTCTCTCCAGACCGAATTTCCATTCTTCTTAAAGTTAGCCTCACAAAGACAGACCATATTCCATTCTTATTGTTAAATTTAAAGTTTTCCAATTTGCAACATGCATTAAAAGCATAAAATGCCCTTAAACTTTGTTTAGAGTGATGAATCAGGTTGTCTGGCACTTTTCCCAGTTTAAGCGCCAAAAGGCCTCAGGCAGGGGTGCCTGGGTGGCTCAGTCGTTAAGCGTCTGCCTTCGGCTCAGGTCCTGGTCCCAGGATCCTGGGATCGAGCCCCGCATCGGGCTCCCTGCTCAGCAGGAAGCCTGCTTCTCTCTCTCCCACTCCCCCTGCTTGTGTTCCTGCTCTCACTGTCTCTCTGTCAAATAAATAAATAAAATCTTTAAAAATAAATAAATATAAATAAATAAATAAAAGGCCTCAGGTAAACCAGGATAGACAGTCACCCCACCTTTGCTCCAGAAATGTTACTTCAAAGAATTTATTCTAAAATGGAACTATTTATAAGATCTGATAATGGTGGAGCAGCTAAACAAATTATGTCAGATCCTTGTAATAAAATATCCTATAGGCATTAAAACATATAGTTAGAAAAGCTATATATCAACCTAGAAAAAGACTTGCCAAAATACCCCGTAAAATAAGGTTACTAAAAATACATGTGTAATTTTACAAATGTTAAGTCATGTTAGAACATATTACAAGGACTGGGATGAAGCACAGAAAACTATAGACTGCTGATTTACTGAGGTGGTAAGAGAAGTCAATTTTGTTCTTATTTCTAATATTCTGTGATGATTCACTATATAACTTAATTTCTGTTAATGTTGATATGAGACCTATAGCAGGCAAGCAAGCAACAAAACAAACAGCTATCAAAAAAAAAAAAAAATACTCTCAAACCATAGGAAACTCAGGGCCTGATTTTGTAGCTATAGTCCGATTCTCCACACACTGTACCCAGTGGGTTCTGCCACCCACACTCACCTCAGCCAGCTTGTTGAAGCCCTGTGAGTGGCCTTCCTGCCGCTCCACTTGGCACTTCCTGGCATAGCGACGGTTTCCATCCATTATAAAGGCAATGTGTTTGGGCATTGGGCCCGCCTGTGAAGTAAGAAGATAAATGATGCACACAAGGAGACACTAAACCCCAGGCTGATAGGCTCGAGTTAGATGATAAAAGTGCCCCTGAGGAAGAGAACTGGGTATTTTGAGCTTTTGGCTCAATAAACGGGTATTAAGAGCTTTTACTTATTTATACATATTCATTTATACTGAGCAACGTACTACATGCCAAGTATTATTCTAGGCTTTTTTTTTACTTCATCTCAGTTTTTTTCATATAAACCTATAAAGTAAACAGTATTAGCTTCATTTCATAGGTGAAAAAACAGGCTCAGAGAAGTCAAGTGACTTGAACAAGACACACAGCTAAAAAAAGGCAAAGTGGTTATTCAAACTGAGGTTCGTATGCTTTCAGAGTTCATCTTTTAACCATATGCACTTGACCACCACTTTGGTTTCATGTCTCCACCTGGAAGGCACAGGAAGGATATTGCTGGCTGTGGTCCAGTGGCAAGGGTATCCTCCACAGAAAAGAGGAATCCGCTCTATCCAATCGCTGCCACACAGGAATGGGGGCTCAATGTTGTTGCTCTTCTAATTACATGAGAGAAGCCAAGCACCAGGATTTTTATCAAAATATAAATGTCAGAAGCCATTTCAAAGCAAACAAAAAAGACATTTTGGGGACCCAATAAAACGTCTTATCTGGCTTAGAGCTGCCTTTTGTTGTCTTTTGCAGCAGAAATACACTCCTTAGCCTAATTTCCCTCACTGAAGGGCCTCATCACTGACTGCTTTCCCCACGCCTCTCCAACATTTTCAGCTTTTGTCCTCCACGTGTAGTCTTAAAAAAAAAAAAAAAATTCCAGTCAAGTCATGCAGCTTGTTCTTCCCAACACATGACTGCAATGGTTCCCCAAGAAGATGCTTTCTATTTCCTGGCCTGCCTGAGATCACTTGGCATTGTGTGTGAATGTGTATGGGGGGGTGGAGTATAAGGCTTGCTGACTCATAAATTCACTGCTACCCACTGCTTGACAGACTGCAGCTGAAAGACAAAACCAGGCTGACTGGCTTCAATCTTAACCTTGTTATATGCAGAAAACATAACATTGTTGTGATCCTCAGAGAAAAGTGGAGGCAAGATTTGGCGAAGTAAGTGGGTGTAGGAAATAGAACGACTGCAGTCTTCAAACAGCTGAAAACAGCCCCAACAATAGCAGTAATTAAGAACCGCTAGACACTGTTTTCGGTGTATGTTTCATTTCATCCTCAAAACAACCATATAAAGTCACATGGTTAATAAATGATAGACTAAGATTTTCATTCTGTTTGTCTGTCTCTACAGCCTAAACTCTTAACCATTATGCTCTACTGCAACATCAAGGAAAGATTATTCTATCTAAATCTAGAGAACAGTACAAGGAAAAATAGATTAAAGTTCCAAGTAACAAATTTCAGCTCCCTATAGGGAAGACCTAACAGTCTAGGTTGCCCAATGATACGGGGAGGTGCTGGGGTTCCTGAAAATGTGAAAGTTAGGGCAATAATCTGCCAGAAATGTAGACCTGGAAGTTACCTTGCAATTCAAAGACTTGTTGGTCCCATTGTTAAATTCCACTTAACATCATGTGTTACTCAATTTTATTTTTATTTAAAGATTGTATTTATTTATTTGAGAGAGAGAATGAGAGAGAGAGAGCATATGGGGGGGAGGGTCGAGGGAGAAGCAGACTTCCCAATAAGCAGGGAACCCGATGCAGGACTCGATCCCGGGATTCCAGGATCATGACCCCAGCTGAAGGCAGTTGCTTAACCAACTGAGCCACCAAGACGCCCTGTGTTACCCAATTTTAGTAACAGCTTTTGACACAAGATTACCCAACTAACCAGGAGACCAACTGGTACTCACTTTTATGATGTTGGCACAGAACCATTCCCAAAGTGACAGCTCTCCTTCCTTGATCCATGACATAGCTCCTGCCCTGGCAGAAGATGAGCCCAGGACAAGAAGACACCCGCCAGGTAAACTTGGATAAACAAGAGAATAAATCACCAGAGCTTGCAAACAGCTTCGGATGACTTTGTAGGGACTTATCTGGACCGTGGAGAGTAGCCAAGTTTAGGATCCAAAGACACTGGTCTAAGCCTATAATTCTTCACCACCCAGAGTTTATAAGCCAATGAGACCTTCGGGGCAGAGGCCTTTCCTCGGTTTTGGCTTGGTGGACCTTGCTGCTATCCCCTTTTCCTCGCTATCTGCACTGACTTTTCCTGAACATCCAAGTCTGCTTCCTGCCACCTCATAGGCCTTACATCCTGATCCCTCCCTGCTTCTTCCTTCTCCATCCTCCCCAAGACCTTTCCCATTCTGCGCTCCAACACCCTTCACGTGTCGCCCCGTCACCTCCAATCTCAGTATTCTCCAAATTATGTATTCCCTCACTCATCTCTTCCACTGTCCCCTCTGTTTCTCCCACAGCAGTCTCCCCGCCCAGTCACCTCTCTCGCCTCTCGCTCACCGCTTGAACCCTGCACCTGCTCCGCACCGCTCGGCGCCTTTCAACCGCTCCACTTCCTCACGACGTGGCGCTGGAAGAACACGTCATCGTTGGGCGCTGGAACACGCCCCACCGTCACGTAATGGGCGGGGCTGCGCCCTGCGCCTGCGGGCTGGGAGAAGGGGCGGTGCTAGCATTCCAAGAGAAATTCGCACTCCCAGGAGCCGGGAAGGGAGGGTGGGGGGAGGGAAAGAGATGGAGAGCGACCGAGCGACCCGCTCACATCAACGAGGGGGGCGGGCGAGCGGGCTCCGGGCCACGTCCCGGGGACCGGGCCGGGAAAGCCGGGGTCGAGATCACCTAGGGGAGCGGGGAGGTCTGTAGAGCCAGATCGAGAGACCTCGGGCAGGCTGCCCTATAGGGCAAGAATTCGCGGATCGGCTTGCCAGAAGCGCAATTTCAGCAGCCGGTGGTGGCAGGTTGGAACTGTTGAGAAACGGGGTTGGACAGTGTCCTGCTTGCTGGAAGGCATGAGAAGTGGACGTTGGAGTCCTGGTTCAAGTCTTGCAAATTCTGTATTTACTGCTTGCAGTTTTATTCTGTGGATTTAATCATTTGGTAATTTCCTAGCCTTAGTCTCACAGACGCACTTAGTAATATCAATCCATTTTGTGCCGACTTAAAGCACTAATATTTTAGGATTTTCAGATTCTTAGGACCCACCCAGAGCAACTCAAAATGGGGTTGAGGCTGGAAAGAGCTCTGCTCTAAGAATGACTTATGAAAGGCCATCAATTAACCCTGATAGAAAAATCAAAGGCATTAAGCTCTGTAATCTTTAAGGAAAACTGTTGCAGAACTTGAGGGACTCACAAAAGAAACTAAGAGTTCGATTTTCCCAAAATTAAAAAAGGAAAAAAACCAACTTTACAATTTCTAAACCTTCTTCTCACTTTGTAGTCTCATCAAGAGAACAAGGCAAGGAAGAGTTATTGCACTGTTAACTTCCAGTTCACTGTCTCATGAAAGGGTTACTTTTAACACACATGATCAAAGAAAGCCCTAGAGATGAGTAACCCACCCTTGAATAGTCTTAAGCTTTTCTATCCTTCCTGCTTTGCAACCTAGGAATTAAATTTCAGCCTTGCTGATTAGTTCAATTTTGCAGGAACACCATTTACTGAAGCCCTGTAGTAGTTTGCTTTTAGCAGCTTCCATGGCCAGCTTTGACTTTTGGTATGAAGTCTCTCAAGTGGATGTATGAAACTTCTTACCCTTGTCCTGCCATCTCTTTGCTCTTTGTGTAATAGATGGCATGCCTCCAATCAATTTTTTTTAAATTCCCTCCCTTGTTGGCAGGGCTGGGCAGGGGCCGCGGGGGGGGGGGGGGAACTAGATGTTTTAAAATACAATGTTCATTAGAAGGCTAGCACACTTGGGCTCAAAGAAAATGTTGTTTTTGTATAGCTAATCAGTGTTACTTCCTCTGGCCTCAATTTCCCTAGTTCCACATATTTCCCTCCCTGGGGTGCTGCAGGGGGTTAATTAATTAAGATTTGTAAAAGGCTTTGAGGAGCAGGGGAGAAAGTATTAGGGTCTCATGCCCCAAGCCATGGCCCCATCCTTTCATCCCAGCCAGTGGCACAGGCAACCCCATTCTTATGCATGCCAAGCTCCTAATCCCCTCTTGAATGTGGCAGCTTCCAAGAGGACAAGAGGCCTTAACTAGAAACAAAAATCCACTGTAATGAGGTGGAAGGGCTGAATTTTCAAGATTCATTTCTAACAAAATGGCCGAACAGGAAATGTAATGGTTCTTCTGTTACTTCTGAGTCCCAATCCAAGAAGGTGGGAATTATGGAAGAAAAAACACCCTAAAGACCCAACAAGAGGACAGTTTCAGTACCAATAACTTTTTATTTATTCATTGTATTTTTCCAGGGTAAAGAGAGAAGGGAAAAGGGTCAGCATGTGTGTTACAAAACAATAGCAAGTGGGAAAGAAGTACCCGGCACAGCAAAACGACCATCAAATAAACACTCCCAGAGATGGAGTCACTAAAGCCCAAGGAGGCTCAGTCTCCTGCAGTTCAGAAATGAGGGGAAGGGATCAGGGAAAGAACAGATAGGTACAGCTTTCCTCCCATGCCCCCCCCCATAAATTCAAGATTTCACACAAAGCTTTGGTTTCTAGCAGTAAACATGGAGTTACATTCGTCCGTCTCCTATTAAACAATCTTGTGGCCACTTTGACATAAGCTTCTTGCACCTGCATAAAAGTTCCTGAGTGATTTGGATATACATTCATCTTCCCTTCCTTGGTCTCCCGACTCTTACTTCCTACATGGAAAGCCCCCCGCCACCATTGCATTTGCTTCTCTCTACCGTAAGACTGGAGATTAAAGGAGGTTTGTTCCAACCAAATACAAGCATATTAATATGAATCACATCAAGGATTGGTCTTGGCACAGGAGACTGGGAACAAGGGAGGAAGTGTTCTTTGCTTCTTCCAGATGTGAATGTGTATGTGTGGGGGCTTTTTTGGGGAGGAGGGATAGAGGAGGGGTAGGGTAGGAGTCAAGTTTTTAGGACAGAAGATCTGGCCCAAAATAGGAAAAAGGGGAAGGGAACACAAAAGAAGGATGGTTCAGACCGCCACACTTCCAGAGGGGTCACCAAGCTATGTTCCAGATTCTTTTCCTGGTGCAGAACCTTTTGTCAAAGATGCTTTGGCTATTTTTCTCAATACAAAAAGAAGTTTGTAAACAATAAAACCCCAAAAGAACATGGAGAAGACCAACACATTATATTTACACAAACCAGGCCACCTAGCAATCACCCAGTCCGCTATTCGTGAAGTCCTACGAAACCCAAACAAATACGAAAACTAGAGGGGGGACAGCGAGCGGGGGAGACAAGAACCCAGGATCAGACACACATCACCCAATGCGTTCTATTGCATTTGCCCCGTTTCAACACAGTGAGGTAGGTTTGTGGTGATCTCATAGCATGTAAATAAAACCTTTTCTCCTTTAGCTACCACGACACTAACCACTGCGGCAGCAGGACAGGACACCGGCTCTGGGCACCGCGAAGAAGCCATGGCTTATGGTCTCTCTGGAAGCCAACAAGAAAAGCCCAGAATTTATAAAGGTTAAGAAATTCAGCCTTCGTTTCATACACACATCCCTGGGCAGCTCAAGATGGGTCCAGAGTTATTCTTCTTAAACCCATCCTTACCAACTCATTTTTAAAACTCACACGTGCGCACGCACGCGCGCACACACACACACACACACACACACACACACACACACACCCTGTTGTGCATGGTAGGCCTAGCCCAATCCAGTGAAGGATGGATCTGGTATGTAAAGTGAGTCCCGTGCCCTGGGATTAGAAGTCTGGAACAGGAATCCTTTATTACATGTATAGACAACCCTCCAACTAATCTTGGCTTCCCCTTGGCACCTTTCAGCTGGTGCGGCCTCTCCTGACGCTATTTCCTGGACCATCTTTTCCTGTTCAGACCAATTTCCAATCTTCCAGTAGGAGATCAAGTCATGGGGCAACTGAGTTAAAACCTAGTCTCCCATGGCTCACTGAAGGTAGAGGGGTTTCAAGAGAACACTATGGCAGAAAAGCCAGCTCTAATTGCCAAAAATGAGGTAGTTCAATAGGCTATGCACTCCAAATAGATGTTCTCCCTGGTGACCAAACAGAAAATATTCCTGCTGTGCAGTCCCGGAGCTGCTGCCGACTTATCCCTGAGATCGCTAATGTACCTGAGAACACAGTGCAGGAATGAGGGCCTTAAGATTAAAATACACAAAAATACAAAACCAGAATATTTATATTACGAAAACAAAGTTAAAATGCACAAGATACGTCATTCGCACACAGCTAGTGCAGTTGGCATCCTGGAGAAAGTGGGGCCCAAGGTGCGGTTGTCCATGGGAGCAAATAAATAAAATTCTATCGGCCCGGAATGGGGTGGGAGTCAGCTTCGGAGCAGCAGGTCTGCAGCTGTTCCCCCAACAATCCTGTGGCTACTGTCACAACCCATTGCTTGAGACAGTCCTCAGTACCCTATATCCCAACAGTAGGTTATGAGACAAAATGTGGAAAAACCCGCCTTACCCCTGAGAGACTCCCTCCCACAGAATGTAGTGGCTCGTGGGTTGGGCCCATCCATCTGGTCTCATGCTTAAATCTCTACATTCTGGCATGGGAACAATTATTATTACATCTCCTTCGAAAGGAAAACAATTCCCCTCCCCAGGCCACTTTCAAAAGCTGGAGATCTGGGGGCAGAGACTCATATAAAGCACACAGGGAAGGATTTTCTCCAGAACCCTCAGAGCATTTGGATATAGCGTGGTTGGAGATCATTGGCCTCACCCCTTCCCCCCTACCCTGTGCCAAGAGGGAAGAGGGGGTGATGCTGTGGACCCCAGCCTGAGATGCATGGCAGAGCCAGCTGCCCCCCACCCACCCTGTCCCCACTTTCTCCGCTCTGCCGATTGATGCCTGCTCCTCAAAACTTCCTGATCGCCAAAGAATTGCCCCCACCCACTGCAGCTCAATTCTGGGCCTCTGGGAGCAGGGCAGGGCTGTGGATCTCTTCTTCTTCCTCCTCCCGAAAGTAGGCTGGCTTTCCCTGTGAGCTGGGGGCCTGCTGGGCCTTCAGGGGACATGAGGCCACCATATGGCTGATGCTCTGGCAGAAGTGGCACTTCTTGGGCTGGGGTGGCAGCTTGCATTCCTTGGCATGGTGGTCTAGACCTCCACAGTTGTAGCACCTAGAACAGAGCAGGATGGTCAAGTTGAGAAAGGAGTGAGAGCAGAAGCCTTCCTCTGAGTGAGGACACCTGGGCTCTGGACAGTTACTATACTCACTCCCCTTCCTGGAAACTAATTTCCCCACTTAGAAAAGGAAGAATATGACCACAACTACTACCTCTAAGTTCTTCCCAAATCTGTAATTGTCTAGATGGTATCTTCAGATTCAGGTCAACCTGAAAATACTGAAATATCGAGAATGGAAGTCATGGACCCCAACTGGAAACTGTAATTTGGGAGATAGGTGAGACCCTTAAGAAACGGTACCTGTCACTCACTAAAAATAAGGACAATTAAAGGAATCAGACCATATGATCTGCTCCAGGACACAGTGAAGAAAAAAGAAATCAGCCACTTAAGAGACCTAGTGAAGAAGCAACAGGTACATACACCAGTTTGCCCCCATCATGTCGAGTAGTTTCACATTCATGGTCTCCTTTGTCTCTAAAGTAATCATGTGAGGCTAGCTAGCATCACTGCCCTTAACAATGGAGGAAAAGAGCTCACAGAGCAAAATTACTTGTCAAGTCAAAAAGCTAAGTCATCATGTGCCCTTCTCACCTACAGCCCTTTCCCCATCTCCCACATCCTAAGGCAGAAACCCCGAAAACCGAGGTGTTGCCAGGGACCACAGGCTTCATTTTGTCTTTGGCATCCCGGTCCAAGAAAGGGGCTAGATCGGGCGAGCTCTCCCCTCTCAAGCCACCTGCATACCTGTCTCCCTTTGATCTGCGCTTCTGTGTGTTCTTCCCTTTGGGCCGCCTCTCACTCCCAATACAAAACACCCCACCAGGGCCGGTGACCCTGATAGACTCTAGGCCCTTCGCCGACTTCTTAAAGGTGAACTCCACTGCCTCACCCTCCTTCAGGCTCCGGAAGCCCTCCATGTGCAGCTTGCTCTGGGGAAGGGAAACATGGTAGATTTTAATGTTAGTTCTCCACGCTTACACCAAAGACCTGCATACATGCATTCTTGTAAGTTATGAAGAACAAGTGTGATAATACTGCCATGTTATCAGTAAAGAAACTGTCAACTCAAAGAGCCCCACAATTAAGAACAAGGGATCTATGTTACATTAACAAAGAACAATCATTACATAATCAGATGCCATAACATTTTTGGTAGCTATTCTCGTTTAAACTAAAATAGAACAGATCAAAAATTTTTAAACTTAGGGGCGCCTGGGTGGCTTGGTCGTTAAGCGACTGCCTTCGGCTCAGGCCGTGATCCCAGGGTCCTGGGATCGAGCCTCACGTCGGGCTCCCTGCTCCACGGGGAAGACTGCTTCTCCCTCTCCCACTCCCCTTGCTTGTGTTCCCTCTCTCACTGTGTCTCTCTCCGTCAAATAAATAAAATCTTTAAAAAAAAATTTTTTTTAACTTAGCATGCACAAGAAATCAACAAATAGGGGCGCGTGGCTGGCTCAGTTGGTGGAGCATGTGGCTCTTGATCTTGGGGTCATAAGTTCAAGCCCCATGATGGGTACAGAGATTACAGGAAGGAAGGAAGGAAAGAGAGAAGGAAGGAAAAGAGAGAGAGAGAGAGAGAGAGAGAGAGAGAGAGAGAGAGAAAGAGAAAGAAAGAAAGAAAGAGAAAAAAGAAGAAAGAAAAGAAAAAGAAAAAAGAAGAAAGAAAAGAAAAAGGGAGGGAGAGAGAAAGAGAGAAAGGAAGGGAAATCAACAAATATAAAATTGTAAAATGTAAGAGCCTTGTACACTTTAAAAATGTTGAGGTCATGGGCACCTCGGTGGCTCAGTCATTAAGTGTCTGCCTTCAGCTCAGGTCATGATCCCACCCTAGGATCGAGCCCCGCATCGAGCTCCCTGCTCTGCAGGAAGTCTGCTTCTCCCTCTCCCACTCCCCCTGCTTGTGTTCCCTCTCTTGCTGTGTCTCTGTCAAATAAAAATAAAATCTTAAAAAAAAAAATGTTGAGGTCATGAAAAACAAAGTCTGAATAAGTACAGAAACTCAACAATTAAGTGTGATGCATGCTCCTGGAGTGGGTCCTGGAACAGGCTAAAAACCATTAGGACAACTCACAAAATTTACATATTGGAATACAGATGTTTCAACATTAAATGCCCAGATTTTGATCTTTGTACTGAGACTGTGAAAGAGTGACCCTAGTTTCGAAAATACACACTGAAATATTTAGCAATAAAGGTGCTTGATGTCTGTAACTTAGGATTAAGAAGGAGACAAAAAAAGTTTATTTGTACAATGAAGAATGACAAGGCAATTGGGCCAGAATATTAAGAATTGCTGAATCTGGGTAAAGATCCTATGGGAGTTTTGGGGTAAAGGTCATATGGGGAGTTTTTAGTATTATTCTTGCAACCTTCTTCCAGGTTTGGAATTCTATCAAAGTAATGTTACTGCAAGGTCAAGGAAAAAGACAGTATGACCCAAGCAGATGGATTAGTAAGTTTATAAGGGAAAATCCACTAAGAGATCCAAGTACATATAGAGAAATCAACAGGTGAGGGAAAGAGTTTAAAACCGTTGAGAAAATTACCTGTCCGTTTTGGATATGGAGCCAGACTTCTATACTCTCTATCGCATGTATGCAAAATACATTCCAGAAGGTTTAAATATCAAAATGTTAAAAAAAAGGGGGGGGGGGCGCCTGGGTGGCTCAGTCGTTAAGTGTCTGTCTTCAGCTCAGGTCATGATCCCAGTATTGAGATCATCTCAGGTCATGATCCCCCCATCAGGCTCTCTGCTCAGCGGGAAGCCTGCTTCTCCCTCTCCACTCCCCCTGCTTGTGTTCCCTCTCTCGCTGTCTCTGTCAAATAAATAAATCTTCAAAAAAAAGTTTAAAAAAATCCTGTAAAAAGACAGACTGATGAAACTACAAAAAGCAACTATAAATCAGTAAGAAAAAAAAAAAATCACAGAATACCATGCCTAACACATTTCTGAATGAACCAATGATCCAAGAGGTAAATCTGAATTATCTGACTTGGGAAGATGACCAGGTACTACTGGTGAAGGAAAAAAAGATCTAGAATGTTTGGAACAACCCCATTAAAACACCAGGTTTTTACCAAAATTTAAAAATATCAACACTTGCCCAGCAGCCTTCCCAGAAAATGGGAGTTATCACGTAGCTAGGTGAGCAGCTGTAACAGGGTCAGAAGAAACCAGGGTTCCTGATTTAAATAAAGCTCACAGCCTATTCCACCTTGCCACTTAATACATCAACAGCAACACCTTAGTGCAGGTGAAAGCCTCTCCCATAGCCTCCCCAGAATAGACTTCATTATAGCTTACCCCATTATGGTCAAATATCCAAAGAGTGTGTCAAATGTCAACAAAGTGTAGTCATAGAAAATAGGGTTCAGAGAAGCAAAAGGGATCACTGTGCACCCACTCTTGGCTTGAGGGAGCATGAATAAGTAACATTATTATATTATACAGGTAGTGGTTGGTAGGAGGAATATTTCAAACTGGGACTTAGGTCTTAGATGCAACATGCTCTTTAGCCGATGGGATCCCAATTTCTCCGCCATTTACATTGTTGTTTTAATTCAGATTTCATTGCTGAAGACAAAGATCCCATTGAGATCATTAGTTAAGAGCCTATGTTTGAGTGCCAGACATGGTAGTTCATGAAATGTTGGTTCTACCAACTGTTGGCTGTATGACCTTAAATCAATCATTCACCTCTGGCCCTGAGCCCCTTCAGAGGATGGGGTAACAGGTAAATTACTCACCTAAGCCTCTAATGAAGATTATATGGGCATGGAAACATCAAGAATGTGCTCAGTTAATATTTCATGTATTATTATCTGTAGCTTTTGTCCACCAGTTCCATCATAGGAATAGCCTCTCCTGTCTTTTCCTTCCCACAGGAACAGCCTAGGACATGAAGACTGCTCCCCTCCCCCAATGTTGATGTGAGGGAAGGGGCAGAGTGTTAAAGCAGGAAATAAAAGCACTGCAGGGCTCTTTCCCCTTTCCTGTTGCACAGAAACCACCCTGATTTGAAGTTACATTTGACTTGTTTCTTATTCATCTCGGACAAGCCAGTCGGTCAGAAGGTACAATCCCAGGTCCTCCCATTTGCCTAGTGGGCTCGGAGGCTGAGACACTCCTAGTTCCAGCTGTGATTGAGCAGGTAAGTGATTAAGAACAAGGGTTTGGAGTCTGAGGGCCTGTTGTTCCCTCCTTTCTGCGCTGACCTATAAAATGGAGCAAATATTAATTTTATGGAGGAGCTACGAGGTTTTATGCATGAAGAATGGTTAACACATAGCCCGCCACACACAAATCCTCAGTGAGTAGCAGTTATCAGCCCCTTCAGACTGGATCAGGGCAGGGTAACAGTGAGAACAAAGTGTCAAGAGCCTCAAAATTTTAACTCTGGTTTTTGTTAAGTGTGGAAACTCAGAAAAAAATATCCATCTACACCTCCTAGGCTTCCTGGGAGAACAAGACAATACCAGTGTGGGCAATGTGAAACTGACTGGTCCTCTCAGGTCACGCACTCCATCACTGGAGGATCTGAGGTCAATTTAAGCCTCTCAAAAGTTTTAAAAAAAATAACCCCGCAGGCACCCTACCATAGCCGGTCAAGATTTAGACTGGTGGTCTCCAGGGGTGGCTCCCTGCCCCCCACCCCGCCCCTTTCCACAACACATAGTTTGAATTCCTCTCTTATCAGATAGGTAATCACCGTGCAGCCCCACTGAGCTGGCCTCCCAGGGCCTGCATCAGAAAGGAGCCTGAAATTCTTGCTACCACCCCCACCCCACCCCACCCCCAACGACACACAAAGCAGGGCCCCGCCCCTCCCCCATCCCCTCCAAAAAAGAAAAGGCTTGGGGGGGAGGGGCAAGGCTTGAGCTCCCCCAATAGAGCCCAGCCCCAGGAAACAAAGAGTTGACACTGGTTGGTTCTGGTGGTCAGATTCCTGGAGTTCCAGAGGCTGCGGCTTCCCCCAACTCCCCCCCAACCCACATTCACCACATTCATCAGTTCCTTCCTCTCCACGTTGGGGTTATGGTCACAGAAAGAAATGGATAGAGACACCTTTCTTTCCCAGTCAAGCCTGCTGAGTCTGCCAAAGTCACCACCAGCAGCCATCCTTCCTTCTCCCTTACCTGCCATTCCAGCCTTCCAAGGAAAGAACTACACAGGACCCCCGCCCACCCCCCAACCCTTGTTACCTTTGGTCAAATCCTTTATTCAGGAACCTGAACGAGGGTTATTTATTCCAATAAATTATGTCAAAAGTTAGTGGGGGAGGCAGGCTTCCTTCCCATCTTCCTTACCTAGTTTGTTCAAGGCCGGAGGGTGGGCAGCCCACAGGGGGCCCACTGCACGGGGGCCGGTGGCATTTCTTCTGTTGGATGGCAGGGAAGGGTTTAGGCCAGTTCTCTATTTAGACCCTCTGCTTCCTTCTTAATACCTCACCACTGTCTCCACTAACCTTCCCCTCATCAAATACTCCATCCCAGCATCAATCGGTGGCTTCAGCAGTTTATATAATAAAAAGGAGCTTAGGGGTCACTCAGAGAATGTGATAGAGTAAAAAGCACACAGGCACTTGAGTTTCCCCGGAAACTGCTCTATAAGGTCGGACACACGTGGGTCTTTTAATCTTTTGTAAAAGCAGAGCATCAGACTTCATGATAACCAGCTCCAACAAGGCCCATTTTTAGTCACATTGCTCCTTTCTACAGAAGTGGCAGGCAGAATTTCAGGAAAACTTGCTTCGGTCTCAGGGATCCAAGTCTGAGTTCCTGGTTTTTCTGCAACACTCAGGGCCATTCCAGCTCAAGACTGATTAGTGCGTGTCCTATCCCCTCAGTGCGAGACACCTAGCAGTACCCAAATCTTTGTGGACTCAACCACGCTCTCCACTACCATAAGTTGCTGATATGTATCCATGCTTAGTAAGGCTAAGGAGATGCTAAGGAGAGCTCTAAGCACTTACCCTTTATACCAAGCCTGCCAAGTAGGCCTTTTTATGACCCCATGTTACAGCTGAGGTCAGGGAGGCAGAGAAGGGAGGCACCTCGTCCAAATTCAGTGAGACGCAGAGATGCTCTGATTGCAGCTAGCCTGACCCTCCAGCCAGTGCTATGCAATATAATGCACATCACATACACATATTCTAGAACTTTCTGACAGCCGCATATAAGGAAAGGAAGCCGATGAAAGAAATGACTCAGTCCTGAGGTGGTGTCATAGTCCTACCTGAGCTTCATTCCTGAAGGTAGGATTTGGTAAGGGCTAGGAAACCAACCAGCTCTACCAGAAGCAGTTTGTTTGATGATGTGTCAGGGAGGGTTGAGGAAAGAGATCTGTCCAGAACCAGAGGCTGCCAGCAGACAGGCAACCCCCAGAGAGCGCCTCTGCTTGGACACAGCCAGGACCCCAGCTCCTGCCTGGAGTCCTCCACCAGATGGTGCTGCTCAGCAGCTTGTCTGCATTAAAAGCCGCTCTCGGGTGACTGAAGGGTGACTGAAGGGTGACTGAAGGAGTTGCCAGGTTCTGAGCTGAAAACCAGAGCTTTATCTCCCCAGCTCCTTAGGGCAGGAAGCTTCTGTCCTCAGGAAGGAGTTTCAAGGGGACCAAACTTTCAAGGATAGGAAACTGACTTCTCACCAGGGCCCACACCCACCCAAGGGGTGCAGAAGAAAGGGTCCTGGAGTTTTAAGCCAAAAACCCAGTTGTTCTGGGGCTCTTGACCGTTTACAAAAGCCACTTACTCTTCTTGGACTTTGAGTTCCTGTGTGAATTAAATACTCCAAGCTGAGATCACTTGAAATGAGTCTTTACAAATTATTTACTATTCCTGAAATTTTTCTCCTCCCCCACACCGCCTGACCCCAGACTTCATATAGATAGTAATTGTTACTCCTGCCTGCAGGAAGAAGGGAGGGTGTAGGTTTTGCCTAGAGCAGTTTCCCCTCCGCAAACGGGCAATTCTAGTAGGGTGGTTTGATTAGGAATGTTCCAGAAACAATCTTGCCCTGGGGAAAGTCACTAAAAGGCAGGCAGTTGTGTCACCAGCTGAACGAAGGTGACAAGTTTCTCATATTGAAAGCTCCCTCAGGATGGTGGCACAGCCTTTACTTGGGACACTGTCCAGAAAGCATGTCTCTTCAGAAAGAGAAAGACCCGAGAAGATCCCATAACGCTCAACTAACCTCTACTAACTCTCTGAAAATCAGGGTGATTCACTTACTTCTTAAAATCTGATTTATCCTGTTAAGATGAAAAAATTAAAGAATGACCAAACCTGTGGCTTCCAGGCTGTAAGCAAAAAAACCCAGAGGATCCCATCTGGGTCTCCACATTGTGACAATCCCACCACCAACTTTCATGGTGCATCTAAGAGCCCAGCCCTATTTTAGACATCAGTCCGGAAAAGCAGTTATCAGCTAACATTCCCTCCCCTATCTTTAATCTTTTTCTCTGTAGGAAGACCTCTACTGACAAGGACCCCAAACTGTTACTGGCCTCCTTATTCGGGAGCTCCTTACTTCATATGCATTCCTTCAGCCCACCAAGTAAGGACTAGGAAACTAACCGGACAGCTAGTCCTGCCCTTAAGAGCTTATAGATTAGTTAGAGGAGGAGAGATAAAACAAGCACATCACTAACTAGATATGAGGTGAGTAATCAGACGCACTAGTAAAGTTATAAACCAGGTGGGAAAGGTCTCTTTACGTTCTCCCCTCTCCGCCCCCAACACCCAAGAGTCCTAATCCAGACCCTGCCGGAGGTTGCTCTCCCACTCATCTTTCGCAGAAAAAGCAAGCCACGTGGCTTCAGCTGTTAACAGTTCCTCGGTATTTTTCCTCCTAACCCAAACTTGGTCCCTTAGTCAGATTTGGGCTCTTTTGCCTTCAGGCCTTCCAATTCTGCTTTTTAGCTAGAAAGCCATCTTAAACATATTTGGGTTCTGAGCAGCTGTAGAATAGGGAGGGAGCCTTTTCTTGTTCTCAAATTTCTACAAATCTTGGGGGTTTGGGAGTTGAGCCACAGGAAACAGGAGTTAAGCCAAAACTCTTAAAATGGCTATGAAGATTTCAAAATTCTTGGTGAATCTTAGGAAAACAATTTAGTGCTTTCTTGCTCCTGCTTTCCCTATATAACTATTTCTCAACTGAGGGGGATTCTGCCTCCAAGGGGGCATTTGGCAACGTCTGGAGACATTTTTGGTTGTCACGACCGAGGGATGCCCTGAACAAAGAGTTATCCTTTTCAAAATATGCCAACAGTGTTGAGGTTGAGAAACCTTGATTTTAGGGCTGGCCACCTGCCAATATTATGATTTTTAAATTCTCCTAACCCCAGGGACAAGCAGAGAGTTCTAGATCTAAAGATCTGTGTCTGAATAAAACGGTTGTTTAGAGAAATCTCTTTCGCACCCCCCTATTCTTAAGGGTAAGGGTAGGTCTTCTTTCCTACTCATCAACTGGGGGGGCGGGCATGAAGTGTTTTGAGAGGGAGCAAGGAGAGTAGTGAATAGTGTTGGGAACCAAATAAGCCCAACCTTGGAAGGAAAAGAAAATGTTAAGATTACTTTCCCCCCTTTTTCCTCTTTTCTTAGAAAGGGGCTTCCTGACCCTTCTCCCCTGGTAGATGTTTACCAGGACAATTATCCTTCTCACCACCTCAGACTCCAGGGTACCTACCAGCAGCAGCCAAAGAAGGGGAGGTTTTCTTCTTAAAGAGAGCTGCCGTACCTGCGTCCCCGCCCCCGCCCCCACCACACACACACACACACACACACACACACACACTCTCTCTCTCTCTCTCTCTCTCTCTCTCTCTCTCTCTCTCTCTCTCAACACATTTCTTCCCTAGAACAATTTTTAGGGATCATCCGGCATCTACTCAATTCCTCTACATTCGATCCCCAAGAGATAGTTCAGATTTCTCAAGTGCAGGGACTGTAATCACCAGTCTACTGCTACCGTAGGGTTTGAGGATCAACCCAAGCCCCGGCAGCATGCTATCCTACCAGGTAAGGCTCAGGAAATTTCCAGTCATTGTCCTGTGACTGTTGGTGGAGGGCGTTTGGGAGACAAATTGCTGATTCCTTCTCCCTGCTCAACTCCCTCTTGATAACTTACTCAACCTCGGCATGTCGCTGGACATTCCAAGACCCAGATTATCTCCCAACTAACCCACATGAAGGAGCATGGTGCAGGCTCCACTCCCCAAATCTGAAGGTCCCTGCTTTCCTCTAGACCATCCAGTATTTTCCAATTGCTTTTGATCCCAATGTTAAGTGGCTTGAGACACAGATTCATTTGTTCAGGAACACCTTCCTTGGGATTTGCATAGTACCAATGAACCCCAGATGATGAGGGGACACATTCCTCCCAGCCCCTATTTAGCAGCCTTTGGAAGGGAGGCAAGAAAATGTTGGGTCTCTTTTATTCCAAGCCTCCCAAAGTTGGGGAAGCTGTCCAGTCCGTCTCTAGACCAACAGAATTTAATCTCTTTGTGATCAGATAAATGGGAAAGTGGGAGAGCTGGCTACCCCGCTGAGGAGGGCCATTCAAAGCTGGTTCCTGTAATAAAGTGATTTAATAGATCTAAAGAGGCCAATTCCCTTCATTCTCCCACAATTACTTCCTGTGGGTTATCATTCACATATGTAAATGAGACGGGGGGGGCAAAGCCAGAACTAGTTGTCGGGATGGTGGGAGGGCGGTTGAGGGTGGGAGGAGATACAGGACACGGCTAGGAGGTGGCTAAGCATGCGGCTGCACACCCTCCCAGGGTATGTTCGAGTAACCCAGTGGCCCCCTCCCCAATACCCAACATGAACTGGTTCCCTGCCTCCCCTACCTCCCCACTCTGTGTCCTCGCTGAAGGCCATGCTCTGGAGCCTTCCCTGCAGCCTCCCACCACTCCACCCAGGATCTCCCTTCACCCCTCCCCCTCCAGAATACCATCCCTCAGGCTCCAACCCTTAATCCCCACATCCTCCTTTCCCCTCCCCCAAGGCTCCTAAAGCCAACCTCTCAGAAGTAACCCCTCCCTGCCCGGCCTGGGTGTCAACCTACTGGACCTGACGATCAATTTCTCCCTCCCAGGTCCCACACCAAACCTCCAAATGTGCAAGGGGGCCGAGCACCAACTTCCCTTTCATGGTTGTTATGGGTGGCTGGTGTCTCAGGACCACCAGAACACTTCTAAGAGATTCAGGAGGGGGTGAGAGGAAGAGGAAGCTGGGGAGGAGGGAAACCTGAAGTCTCTGGCTCCTTGTTCGAGGCTGGAATGTTAGGACAGCAATCAATGGCTGTCTGGGGCCATAAATGCCAAGCAGAGAATAGGTCCAGAGGCTAGCCTCCCTCCACCCCCCGCCCTGCGACACTGAATTTCACCCCCACTGGGCTGCCTTGCTTTAACTGAGAACTTGGGGTTGTGACCTAACTCCCTCCCAGCATGGACGAGAAATCTAAGGCCTGGACTCCTTAGGTTTTCCTTCCTGGTAGAACTCCACAGCCAAAGCCCCAGTGGGTTAATTGTGTCTGAGATGGGTACTCTGGAAGAGGTTTCAGGCCCCCAGATTCTTCAAGGATCTGCCAAACTCACTCAGGCCCCAGGGCTTGAGTTTTGGGTGACCACCTGGGTGAGGAGACCCGGCTGACTTCTCAGCTTTACCCGTTTGATTCCGGAGCGGTTTGCCTGCTTCTCTCCCGCCAGGGAGCTCCATTCACACGTTAGTGAAAGACGCTGGGCGCTCAGGGCCCTCCTCTGAAGGGGCATGTGCTTCCCTGGCCGGTCTGCTCGGCCCTCCCCCCACCGGCAAGCACAATACAACCTTAGTTTCTGCCACATGGGGTCACCTCCCTGCCCCCTGCCCCCTTCCCAGGGGAAAGAGGTAACAGACACGTGTTAAGCCAGAGGGGTTCCGGTAAAGGTTGGGGGTGCTGATAATAGACTCTGCACACCCTCGTCCCGTTGGAGTTAAGGGGGACTCAGAACTGGGGTGCCACGGCACAGACGGGAGCGCACAATGAGGGCCCCACGATCTTCCTCAATCCAACAGCCGAGTCCGTCCGCCCATCCTTGAATATGCGCGCCAACATCCCCTTTCCCCCGGCGAAGTTCCCCGAATCGGTCTCACCTGGTGCACAAAGACATCCACCGGGGGGTCAAGCGCGACCCCGGCGCGGGCGGTCATGGACAGGAAGCCGAACCCCATGCGCACGTTGAACCACTTACAGATGCCGGCACCGTGCAGCAGCTGCGGCTCTTCTGCCGCCCGAGCGGCGTCGTCCGGCGTCTCCTCCGGCGCCTTGGCGCAGCCACCTGGAGGTTGGGAGGGCGCTCAACTGGGGGGCCACGGAATTGGAGGGTCCTCTCAAGACCCAGCAGGGAGACCCGAGTGTCCAGCCCCCGGATGGGCACCCAGGTGGCTGCAGGTACCAAGCAGCTGGCGAGGAAAGACAGGTCCTGGCCGCCTCCCGCGCTCCCCAAGCTCACGCTGAAGCCAGTGTTGCCCCAAAAGTTTTGCTCCTCTTCCCACAACACGTTGCCCGGGGATAGATGGACGGACAGGCCCCTCCTCTTCTCTCCCCCCCCCCCCCGCCCCCGTAGCCTCGGCGTGCACGCCACTGGGACACCAGGGTTCCTTGGTCCAGAAATGGCCCCTGAAGCAGGAGGCCGCACAGACTTAGGGTCCTTCGGCCAGTCTGGGGGACATTTCCCCCACCTCCCTTTTATGTGGCTCCTGGGGGCCCCTGAAGCCTAAGGTGTCCCCAGTAAGTCCCGAGCTCGAACCTGCAAACTGCTGGTTTGACACAGAGCCCATGGTAGTCGGCTAAGCCCGCGGCCCCGGGCCCCTGGTCGGGTGGCTGCTGGCCCCAGAGAAGTCCGGAGGCAAAGGGGTGGCTCGGGGAAGAGGCTGCTACATCTTCCCCAGCACAATAGCGGTGGGAGGGCCCACGGCTTTTCAAAGGCTCCCAAATTCTAAAAGACAATGACCCAACCCCCCGCGGGCAGCCCCCTCCCCTCCCCTCCCTCTTCTTTCCCCTCCCTTTCCCTCTGGCTCCAGCTCCGGCCCTCCCCCATCGCTATGGTCTCTGACACCTCTGGGGTGTCCCTTCTCAGAATCTTGAGGTTTGACACCCCCTCCCCACACACACATCTGGAGATGGGGGCCGTCAGCCCTAGAAGTCTTGAGTACCCCGGAATTTGGGATCCTGTACTTTAACGACTTAGTAGGGGCTCCCCAAAGCAGCATACAGGTGGGGGGCTTGTGGGGGGGTAGTTCTAAAACCATGTGACTGCTCCCACACACACTCACAGACCACCCCCACCCCCCGCGCAGATAATTATACATTCCAGAGAGTTGGGGGAGGGAGGTGTGAGCCTGGCAGCGCTGGCCAATCAGAGACTCAAACCACCTGTCAAGGGAGAAATGGATGAGCCCTCCCCCTCCCCCAACTCTTGAGCGCCCCTCCCCCTCCCTTCCCCTTCAGGCCTCCGAGCTGACCCGGCTGCTTGGCGCTGACCCGCTCTCACCCCCCACCCCCGTGTGCTTAGATAGACCTGGAGTTCAGGACATTAGGAAGCCTGGATTGGGGAAGCAGGGGGGAGGCTGGAGACCCAGCAGGGCTGATCTCCAGTCCTGACCAAGGCGCTGCCTCTCAAGGGGCTGTCTCTGATTAACTGAATGTCTCCGCCTCCCTGAGTTTCGACTGTTTTTCTAGATCTCTCAAAGTGCTCCTAATTGATTCTGTGTAAAAAAATCCTTTCCTTCCAAATCTGTATCTAAAATTGACTACACGTGGTGCTTCCTGGGCGAGCAGGAGGAACCCAAAGAGTGTTCCTCCCTCCTCCAGCTGTCCTCATTCTGTCCCCATCCCAATCGCGTCCCTATCTGTTGCTGGGAGAGGGACTAGGTGGGTACGTGGATGGAGGCATTTCTTCCAGGACTCCGGACACTCTTGGGTTCCCAGACCCTCCTTTCAGAGTCCCATCCTAAAGTGCGCTTCCCTCCCCAAGGAGTGAGGTTGGGGGGCGAACTGGAGTAAAGAATCTCCTTACTTAAAGAGGTAGCCTCCCCTTCTAAGAGAAAGAGGGTTGGTCAAGGGGTGGCTAGTGCCCTGGTCGGAGATGGACAATGGCCGGGGGCTCAGTGCACGGCCCTGGCCCTGCCCCTTCACTTCCGGTGCTCAGTTCAAACTGGACAATGCCAGCTCCGGCCAGTTCCCCTCCCCCACTGCTACAACCCATTTAAAGAGACAGAGCCTGCTTTCGGGGGCATCCGCTTGCTCTGAATTCAGTCTCCACCAAGTGTACAGAACCTCTCGCGCTTCTCACCCTGAGCCTCTGTGTGTCTGTGTGTCTGTGTGTGCGTGTGTGTGCGCGCGCGCCCACATGTGTATTTGAGAAAGAGAGAAAGGGAATGAGTGGGGGTAGTGAAGGGAAAAAGAGAAGAGCAAGGGGCTGGGGAGAGATTATTTTTCCCTCTTTCCTATATGGAATCCTCTTCAAGAGACTAAAACTTGAGTGTAAGGGATGGCGGATAGGACTTTGGGTGATAAAGAGGACAACTGTGACCCTTTGCTACTCAGCCTAAAAAATACATATCATTAACAAATACCATTAGCAGTGCCCCACTCCCAACTGAGAACCTTAATTTAGTTCTTCCAAGTACATCAGCCAAAGCCATTTTTATTTATATAATCCTTCCTACCTCAGAGTCTTATCTCCCCTCTTTACTAGCGCCTTTAAAATATATGCACTCCCTGTATCTCTGTCCTTAAGATCCAAGAGCAGGTGACTGAGGTCTGGCTGAAAAGAGGGAAAAGGGAGTTTAGCGGTTTGGTTTCGCTTGGTCCGCTCACGAATGAGAGTTGTTCCCTCTGCAAGCATGACCAGCCTCTCTGTCCAGGGTCCTGAGAGTGTCAGGAGCCCTGTCCACGGTGCTGAATAAGGCCAAGCTCTGCTGGCTCCCAGCTCCCAGCTTTGAGAATGCCTTCTTGACTTCCCATCTCCAAGTCCTTCCCAGAAAACCTAATTCTTCTCAACCCTTCAGTGACCCTGACACACTTGAAACAAGTGAAGGGATTCTCTTGAATGCCAAAAAGAGGGCATTTCCAGCAGTACGATTCTATGAGAGCAGAGCAAGTATCTCAAGCTCCCTTTCAGAAAAATGGATTTAACTATTCCTTTGGCCACAGAGGGTGACGAAAGAGGAGATAATGTTTTCTGATTCAAGGGAAACCAGAGTAGGGGCACTTGGCTGGCTCAGTCGCTAGAGCATCTGACTCTTGGTCTCTGGGTTGTGGGTTCCAGCCCCATGTTGGGTGTAGAGAGTACTTAAAAATAAAAGACCTTTAAAAAAATAAAACCTTTTTAAAAAAGGAAACTAGAGCAGAAGAAACAAAAGAAAGCAAACAAACAAAAGCAAAGGAAACCAGAGTAGAAGAGACACTAATCTTTGTTTTCAAATTATTTTCTTAATTAATAGGAAAATAGGAGCACAAGTGTTGGAGTCAGCTTGCCCATGTTTGAATGTCGAGTCTACTTTCACAGCTCTGTGAAGTGGGGCAAATTCTGGGATCGTGACCTGAACCAAAGGCAGATACTCAACCAACTGAACCACCCAGGCACACCAAAAGGGCTCTTTAGACGAAGGTATTGTATTAACACAAAGAACATCCATTCTTTAAAGTATTTTGCCACATTTCTCTTGTGTAGGTTCATATCTTCATAAAAGGAAGAGCTGAAAGAGGTCTTAGTAATAACTCATTCAACATTTAAAAAATATTTATTGAGCACTCCCATGTGGCAGGCATTGTTCTAAGTGTTGGTAATACATCAATAAACAATACAAACAAAAATGCCACCTTTGTGGAGCTTTTATTCTGACAGGCATTAATAACAACAACTATTATTTATCAAGAATACAGGTACATTTCTTTACCATATTGTACACCTGAAACTCACATGACACTGTATGTTAACTAACTGGAATTAAAATAAAAACTTAAAAAGCCAAAAAATTATTTAAAAAAGAAGAGAGGCACATTTCTAATCTCATTCAAGCCTGTCAATAACTCTGAGTAATAGGTATTAATATACCCACTTTGTAAGAGAGGAAACTGAAGCTCAATGAATCAATATAACCTGCTTAAGGTAGCTCAGCTAATATGGCAGAAGCAAATTTAAACTCACATGTTTGACTCCAAAGCTCATATTCTTTCCATAGTCCTAGTAAGTTGTGACTGGCACTGTCCCCATTTTATCAATGAGGAACAAGATATGTACAAGCAAAAAGGCTGAGGAGCAAGACTATATATTCAGTATGATTAATAAGTATGGCCCAAGCTTGTGATTCCTCTTATCTGAGCCAGCTCATCTGTCATTTTTATTTATCAGCCTCCCCAAAAGTCCTTGGCTTTGTAAATCAAAGAGCTGGCCAGAGCCAAAGCAGGTCCTTTTTTGGGCAATCACCTACATCCAACTCCCATTTCTGAAGTGTTCTGAGAACTCTGTGGTAAGGCCCAGGGTGGTGGTTTGGAGTTAAAGCCCTGACCATCTGCTAACATGAATGGTGCATTTGAGAAAAGTATTTCCCACAATGTGTCCTTCAGGAAACTAGTTCCATGGGATGATTAATACGTTACTATTTTTAAAAAGTTTCTATAGTGAAATGTTTGGAAAATGGTATGTTAACTAGATTTCCTATGCAGGACTTTTCAAAGCCTTTAGTATACTCTGTGACTTATCAGAAAAGGAATACAATGTGTACAGTGTTTCCGTTCATTCACTCAATCACCTAACAAATATTTATTGAGCATCTATTGTGTGTCAGGTGGCACTGTTTAAAGTGCTGGTGATATGTCAGTGAATAAAACAGATGAAATTCCTACCCTCACTGAGCTTACATTCTAGAGGAGAGGGACAGACAATAAACAAGTAATTAAGTAAAATGTATAGTGTATAGAGTTCAAGCCTGTTAATTTGCTCTGTTATCTCAAGAAAGGCACCTAGTTTTACCCTTTAAGGGTAAAATGAGAGCTGAATTAGTTGTTAGACAAATGTTTCTTCCAGTTCTGACATTTTAAGGTGATATTTGCATGGTGTGTGTGAGAGAGAGAGAGACAGGTACAGAGAGATTGAGAGAGAGACCCCATTCCTAATTACAGGGAGAAGCAATCTGTTTTCACCCATACTGTCATCTTCATCCCACTCTAGGGACTAGGGAGAGCTTCCTACATCAAGTGGGATTGTGTACCTCTCACCTTCTAGGCCTGTTGAATTGGCAGGAGGATGAGCCAAGGGAGTCCCCTTCCTTCTTTCAGCCCCTGCTCCCCATGAGGGCCTTGCTTCACAGAGCAGGACGCCAGGCACTTGCTTTCACCAATAATGGCTTCATTACATTGAAAGGAGACGAGAGTGACCTCAGTGAAATAGACTTCCTGACCCCAGCTGACCTCTGACCCTCACCCTGACAGCCTCTAAATCTTTTCCTTCTGACACATCCCCCACAAGGTACAAGCAAGAGGAGGAAATGATGAGCCTGCTATAGCCCACTGTCCAGTGACTGTAACTCACCAGATATCCTGTTGCATGGAAGTTGCCATGCCCAACCATAATTTAGTTCATGGCTGCTGATCCTTTCAGTGATCTTCACTGTGACTCTAGTCTGGCCCATGGGTCACAACTCATGCAACTGTCATTCACCTGGTATCCATTTGTATGTGTCCAATGACTGTCATGTATCATGGAGGCAGGAGGCAGGGTGTCATTTTCCCAATACTACTTCAGCCTCGGCCTTTAACCTACCCTTTCCTGACTCTGTAGGTACTGTTTATTGAGAGCTGATTATATGCCAGGCGTGCACTAGGGGCTTTGTGTGTATTGTCTTTTTCTGTCCTCAGCCATCCTAATCTGACCCCCACTTCCCTAGAGAGGAAACTGAGATTTAGTGAGTAGAGTTAGGTGATTTGCCTTGACTCACAAATCACAAAAGGTGCATCCCAAATCTATCTCACTCCAATATTGTCCTTCTATACTTTTTTTAAAAACAGTTAAAATAATTAATGCATGTGATTTAAAAAAATCAATTAGTATTGAAAGAATTATAATGAAAAACAATAGTCCCCAGACTACCCTACCTCTTCTGCTCCCATGAAGCAACCACTCTTTGAGCCCTTTTTCTCTGGAGGATATTTCCCATATCTCTAAATAATATGCATGCACTTCTATTCCCTGACTTATCAATTTTAGATATTATGGATTTCCTGTTATAGTAGATGAGGACTTATCTCTCTTACCTCTCTGCCTTCCCTTTTCCCTTCTTCCTGGTACAGTTAAATCACCACTTTCAACCAAACAAATAACCAATGTTTATATTGTTATGATTATGGAAATGTTCACCATATTGCCAAAGTTGTATACTAAATAGGACAAAATTTCTTTTCTTTACCATGTTTTATTTTTCCTGGGCTCTCTAACAACCTTTCTTTCTTTCCTGCAGTAATGGTCACTGAAATAACCTCAATTATTTTCAAGGGATCCATCACATTATCTTTTCCACTTAGTCCTCATTTTTCCCGGAGCCTCTTTCCTGAGGCCTTCCTTCCTGGTTGTTCTCTGGGCATGCTTCTCTGGACTGACTGTCACCCTGTCACCTTCACTACAGTAGTTAGAGCCACTAATTCCTGGACCCCATGTCAATCTCTTCCTTGGTCACACTTAAGGAGCGCATCCTCGAGTAACTGCCTAAGAAAGGGTCCATGGGAGGGAAATTTTCTGGACTTTGCAAGTCTAAGTGTGTGGGGTTTTTTTTTACCCTTACCCTTTTGATATTTACAAAGCCATACCCTTTACCACTCTGCTATGCTGACCCCTAGCAAAATGAAGAAAAACAGTTGGCTTGAGGTGATTAACATAACAGTAAAAAACAACAACAACAACAACAAAAAACAAACAGTTGGCTTGCATTGAGGACATTGAAGTTGGAGATGAGTTTTCTAGATGCTGAAGTTGTGAACCCAGCTATCAGTGGAATAAAAATTATGATAGTTAATGCTTTTTGAAGGTTCACCATGTGGCAGACACTGTGATGAGTGCTTTACATAAATTATCTCATTTAATCCTCACACCAAATTTATAAGATGGGCATGGTTATTGTTCCCACTTAAAGATGAAGCTGAGCACAGAAGGGTTAAAGTAACCTGGAACTCCATGTTCATGGAGTAAGTGATAGACTCAGGATTCAAACCCTGGTAGGTAGGTTGACTCTGGAATCCATGTTCAGATTCAGTAATTTACATTAGAAGAGGCTTAGAAATTAGTATCTTCAGACTTTGTCTTCCTCCCACGCATTTTGTAAATGTGGAAACAAGACCTAAAATCTAAGTGATTTGTTCAAGATCCCATAGGTAGTTAATAACAAGAACTAGAAATGCAGGTTTCCCAGCATCACCTTCTCAATCAGGAAATGGGGGTTCAAATTCAGGATTCATTTCTGAAATTTGGTTTCCCTGTCTGTTTAGCGGGGAGAAAACTATTGGAAAGGACAGATATAAAAGATTCATGTCCCATCAGATTGTTGCTGGGATGTATAATAGAAGCAGGTACAATGCACTGTGGAAAGAAAGAAAACTAACTCATATGATATATTACGGAAGTCTTCGCAGGGACAGTGGCATTGCCCTGGACCTTGTACAGGACTTTGAAAGCCAAGGAGGACACGGCATTCCAGAGGAAAGGCACAGCAGAAATGAAAGCCAGGACGATTGAAAGTGAACAGCTTTTTTGAGGAACCATTGCAAAGTTTGGTTCCCACATTGGTGAGTCCTCTATGTCCCTGTGAAGACATACAGAGAGACCTGTCCTCCTTTCAATCAATCTTCAATCACACATTCATTCAACATTTTGTCAGTAAGAGAGACAGAATGGTATGGTAAGAAAGTTCTGGCTTCTAGTCTTAGCTCTATCACTAATTCACCGAGTGACCTTGAGCAAATCTCTGGGCCTTAGTTTCCTCATATATCAAATAGGAAGAGTAGATTTATGATCTCTAAGATCTCTTCTTGCATTTGTGATAATTGCAGAGTGAGAATAGGGCAAAAGATGTCTAAGTGTCATTGATTCCCCTCCTTTAGAGTAAGGAGGAAAATAACATTTGTTAACTTCTGCTAAGTGCTAGGCATAGCCCCCTCCAGCCACCCTGTGAGAGAGGTGTTATCTCCCCATTTCACAGAAGAGAAGACTGGAGCTCAGACTGTTTGAATACCATCCTCAAATTCTCCCAGCAAGTAACAACAAAAAATAAGAGCCAACAACATATGAGTGTTTACCATGTGCCAGACACTCTGTCAAGACCTACATTAGCTCATATAATCCCCCAACAACATCATGACGTGGGAATTATCATCTCCATTTTCAAGATGAGGAAACAGATTCAGAAATTAAACAATTTGTTCAGGGGAACTCTAACAGTAAGTGACCCACCTCGGTCGGCCTGATGCCACAATCTCTGCTTCTAATTACTAGGCTACACTGCATCCCAGTGATGACATTTGAGTCTGCACCACACTTCCTATAAGCCACTCCAAAATCAAGGCTTCCAGATGACAAGGGACTGTCCCTTTCCTCTCCTCATCACTGGGCACCTGTGATTTGGCCATGGTGGAGGAAAGATGACAGAAGGACAGATACATAGAAACTGTCCTTTCCCAGGCACCTGGCTGGTTCAGTTGGTAGAGCATGCAACTCTTGATCTCGGGGTTGTGAGTTCAAGCCCCATGCTGAGTGTAGAGATTATTTAAAAATAAAATCTTAAAAAGGGCGCCTGGGTGGCTCAGTCGTTAAGCATCTGCCTTCAGCTCGGGTCGTGATCCCGGGGTCCTGGGATCGAGCCCCGCATGGGGCTCCCTGATCCACGGGAAGCCTGCTTCTCCCTCTCCCACTCCCCCTGCTTGTGTTCCCTCTCTCTGTGTGTCTCTCTCTGTCAAATAAATAAATAAAATCTTAAAAAATAATAATAATAAAAATAAAATCTATCTGTGCCAACCTTTAAAAAAAAATAAAATCTTAAAAAAAAAAAAGCTGCTTTATCCCCCTCTGGCCTCTTCTGAATGCAAGCAGCCTGTTGAGAAGAGATGCCCCCACTGCTCTGTTAAAGGAGAGAGTATGGAGGAAAGAGAATGGAGACCTTGGATCCTTGATTCCAAGATTATCAGGCCAAAAGGGACCTTGCAGACTGGCCAGTGCTCTCCCAGACCCCAAATACGACACTTTGACATCAGCCATTTTCTACACTCAGATTGCAAACCTCCAGCAACAGGAAGCTTATAGCTTCTGGAAACCTTGCCCATCCCCTGATAGTTGGGATTCTTAGAAAGTTCTTTCTTCCATTGAACTGAAGCTGATCTCTATAGCCTTTAACCACTTGTCTTTAGAACAAGTCCCCTCCCTCTTCTGCAAAGACTTGAGGATCAAGCTTTCTGTTCAAACCCCAGGGCCACCCTTCCCCAGTTGTGTGATCTTGGACAAATTAGTTAGGGGCTCAATGCCTTAATTTTGGTAGATGTCCCACTGTTCCTCTGGAAGCTAACCTAAAGCCAGATTTACCCAGCTTGATCCCCAACCTCTTTCCATTGTCTGTGCATTACTTTGTACAATGCTTTTGCAACCACAGAGTGCTTTCCCATGACTCTGGAAAACAGGGTTGCTGCAAAAGGAGGGAGGCAAGATGGGTATGTGGTTATCTCAGTTTTGTAGATGGGGCAGGTCTCTACCCCCAATTCCAGACTTACCTCCAAACTTACACTCCTGACTCCTGCCAGTGAGCCTTCTGGGGCCTCCATACCCTTGCTCTCCCTTTCTTTCTGGTGTTTTTCTATGTTTACCCTTCTGCCCAAAGCATCATTTCCCTTACTTCACTTTTCCTTTACTTATTCATCCTTTAGGCTCCAACATAGACATCATTCATTCAGGGATCTCTTTGCTACCCACTCACTAACCTACCACCCCTCTCACTTGTTCTTATAGTACCCTACACCTCTTTTTAAATTTTTTTTTAAGATTTTATTTATTTATTTGACAGAGAGAGAGAGCACAAGCAGGGGGGAGCAGCAGGCAGAGGGAGAGGGAGAAGCAGGCTTCCCACTGAGCAGAGAGCCTGAGGACCACGTGGGGCTCAAACCCAGGACCCTGGGGTCATGACCTGAGCCGAAGGCAGACGCTTAGCCTACTAAGCTCCCCAGACGCCCCAATATACCCTATTTCTACAACAGAGTATCTTCCCCACTTTGTTATATTTGGCTATTTGTCTTTCTCTCCCATTGGCTACCATAATGTAACACCATGAAGTCAGGGACCATGTCTTGTTCATTGTGTGCCCAGCTCACAGCACAAAGCTTGGAAAAGAGTAATTGCTCATTCAGTGTTTGTTGAATGAATAAATGAATGACTTGTTCAGGATTCCATGGCTAATAATGGCTAGGAGTAGAATCCAGGTTTTATTTCTAAGTCCAGAATTCTTTTTACCATCTTCTGAATCTAACCTAATTCCTACCCTTAACCCCCGACTGTCAGCCCCTGTCCCCACTTAATTCCTTAGAATCTTAGATTGTTTATTTGGAAGAAATGTTAGAGCTCATCTGATTCAACCTCTTCATTTTATATATAAGAAAACCATAAAAAAAAAAAAAAGAAAGAAAAAGGAAATCATAGCAGTTAAGAAGTTTGCCCAAGGCCACATAGCAAATTGTGGCTGTCCTCCTGACCACCAGAGTGGTGCTTTCCCAGAGCTCACCAGTGAGTCCATGGACTCCCAGAGCTTTGTCTTGGAGGTGGTAGTAGTTGCAAGTAATTCCGTCCGAGTCCCTGCTTTTACGCTCTCTCGCTGCTCAAAAGTCCAGATACCAGAGTTTTCTCTGAGACAGCTCACAGGCAGAAGTTTCAGGTGAGACAGGATGGAGGGGGGACGTATGTGTTGAGGGGAGGAGTGGGTCATGGAGCCAAGGATGCAGACATGAAAACCAGGCCGTGTGGCACAGCCCCACGTTGTGGGGTCCCCCGAGGCCCCCACTGCGGCAACACCACTCCCTCTGCCCCTGATGCTGACCTTTGGGGCCAGAGATCAATAACCTGGGACTTTGGCTTCAACCTCCTTTAGCCCTCCAGTGACCACAGGCCGCTCAGAAGAGCTAGCGGGACTCAGGGTCATTAAGTAACTGTCGCTCTTCCCCAGCCACTGCTGGGGGAGGGGCCAGGAATGGGAACCATTATGGAGAGACATAGGTATGGTTGGTTCTCCTCCCCACCAGAGGAGTGACTTCTATCTGTTCTTGACCGCTGCCCTTTCCCCAAGATTAGCTCCTGCCCTCTCTGTTCTGCCCCCCATAGCCTCGGCACTGAGCCTCCACTCCCCTCACAGAAGCCCCAACCTCTTCTCTGAGTCTCTGTCCAGTTCGCTGAGCCCCCTCCCTCTCTCACTGAACCCCGGTAGTTCTCTTAGCCTAATCTCCAATGACTCCCCCACCACACGCAGACTGTGCTGTATAATCTGGAGATGTTTTATGCTTTCTCAGTCAAGGCAGTGGACAGGAATTCCTCATCCATCATTTTTTAAATGTCTCATGCCAGGTATCTTCTCATCCCCCGCTTCTCCCCAAGGGCGAGTTCACTCTTCTGGCCCTAACATTAACAGGATGGAGTTTCAGAAACACACTCACCCACTCCAGCCCCATCCGCCCAACTTTCCATGATCCCTGCTCACCATTCCTTCCCCACATCCACCCCAATGCCCTAGCCAATCACTCCTGATTGATTGATTAAGGAGGAGGAGGAAAGGGGATCGATGGAAGAATCTGGGACTATCCTTATTCAAGGCTAAAGGTCCAGGGGGAAGGGATATTAATTGTGGGGAGGATCAGAGATCGTCACTATGGAGCTGGGAGAAGGGTAAGGTGGTTGGCAGTCGTGGGGAGGATGGGTGCAGGGCTCAGACTATTCCCTGAAGGTTGGGAGCAGAGTTGGGGTGGAACTCACAGAAGTTAGAAGGCATAGACCGGTAGGAGTCATCAATGAGGTTAGAGTCCCCAGGGACTACTCCTCTGGTGAGAAATTTACCACCCCCTCCTTCTTCCCCGAAGGAGTCCTGGGTCCCTGGTACGCTTGTGTCCAGCAGGGGGCGCTCTGGCTCCACATTTCCCCTTTATTCACCCACCAGAACCAAGTTCCTTTGTTCATTCACTCATTCAAAAATACTAAGCCCCCACCGTGTACCAGGCACTGTACACCAGACGTTATGCCACTGGATTGCAAAAATGCAGGCACGAAGAGACAGAAAAACAAGGTCCCAGACTTCGTGGTGCTAGCAGGATGGAATTACTGTGAATAAATAATTATAGTGATTTAATTTAAGGGAAAGGGGAACAGGAAAGCTTTCCTGTGAAACTGACTTTTAAACTGAGATTTAACAGATGCCTAAATCTTGACCAGGTGACAATGTGGGAAAGAGGTTTAGATGGGGTGTGTAGGGGGTGCGTTTCAGGCAGAGAGAACAATGTGCAAAGACCCTGAGGCAGGAAAGATCAGGACCCCTTCAGAGGAAAGGAAAGAGGCCTGCATGGTGGCTGCATTCAGCTTTGGTCAGAGGTTTAACCCTTTGTATTGTGGAACACACACAGCTGGAGCCCTCAGCTTTCCAAGGCTCAATTTTCTTGATAATTGCTTTTTTTTTTTTTTTTTTTTTGAGAAAGGGAGGAGGGAGAACCAGCAGGTCTAGAGTAACTAAGTTGGAAGAGAGAATTCCTGTTCATCGCCTTCCTAAGCTCAAAACTTTTTGTCCAGAGGAGTGGAACAGAAGTAGATTTAGTTTTAGGAGATTTAGAAGTAAATTGAAGCTCAGGGCCCCTCCCACAGCTTTGGGGGAGCCAAGTCATGTGCTCATGTATTTTTATAAAATGTGCACAAATGAGGGGCGCCTGGGTGGCTCAGTCTGTTAAGCATCTACCTTTGGCGGGGGTCGTGGTTCCAGGGTCCTGGGATGGAGCCGCACATCAGGCTCTCTGCTTGGCAGGGAGCCTGCTTCTCCCTCTCCCTCTGCTGCTCCCCCTGCTTGTGTTCCCTCTGTCTCTCTGTCAACTGACTAACTAAATAAAAATCTTAAAAAATAAAAAAAAGTGCACAAATGAGATATTTTAATCACAGTTGGGAATTTGAAATGTGAAATACCAGCAGCTACTCTGTTAAAAAGTAGTATAGAGGTGTGCCAGGCAGTTAAAATTAGTACAAATGTTTTATGGCATTTGTGGTATTTTTCAGCTTTTAAAAGATATAACTAATCATGACTTTTTTTCTCATTCTAAATAAATATTCACTAGGGGTATCTTGTTTTCCTTTGTTTAAAGAGGACCTCCTAAATTGAAAAAGCTCTCAGCCCAGTAGACCTGGATCTGCCTGAGTGGGACTCCAGAGCCCCGTCTTCTGGCTCCTGATCTTAACTGGCCCCTGAACCCTTCCTCTCCCTTTGCTCAGTCTCTCCTAGCTCTGTGGTCTACACCCCCAGGATGGATTGCTCATGGGTAATGAGAATGCCAAGGGAATAGAGCAGCCCTTTGGTTCCTGGGCAGAAGCACATTGAGGGCTACACAGTGTTGGACTGCCCCTCGCCCCTCCTGAACTGGCCCCCAGAAGAGAAGCCGTCTCCAACTATCCAAGGTCTTTAGGCTAACATGAGAGGCCATGGGAGTGCTGCTATCCGTCCCTTCATTAGTTCCTTCCCTCATCCTGTTGACCCAGCCAGCAGCTCTAAGGGGCCCTGTTGGCTTTGATGTCTACTTCACAGGTGTATGTTAGTCCTGAGTCAGAGTAGGCTCAGATAGATCTATTTTCAGGTTGTGCGGCAGACAAAGGGGGCCCGGTCCACTCACTGGAGTTGCATAGGTATTTTGAGACAGGGAGGAGGGAGGTGAGAGTGGTTTGAATGATGTGATTTCTTAGGCTCTGAGCGAGGTGTGCATCCCCACCAGGCACTGGGTGATACTGATCCTTCAGACCACATGGAAGAGCCCTGGACCTGAGGCTTGGAGATCTGGGTTCAAATCCTGTTTCACCGCAAACTTAACAGTCCGGGGAAGTACCCTCAGTTCTCTAACCCCTTGTACCCGCATTTGTAAAATAAGAATATGCTAAGACCTTCTTTTTCAACTTCTACATGAAGAGCCAATGAGATCATTGAGGGTCAAATGTTTTAACTTTTTATTTTGAGATCATTCCAGATTTATAGAAAAGTTGCAAGAAGAATAAAACAAGTCCTGTCTCCCCTTTACCCAGATTCTCCAAATATTAAAAATCTACTTCACTTGTTATTTCCTCTCCACTCCCACTTCCTCTGCACTCAACTATTTCAGAGTAAATTGCTGACCTCATGCCCTTTATCCTAAATACTTCAGGGTGTGTTTCCTAAAAATGCAGGGACATTCACAGACACAATCATAATACAATTACCAAAGCCAAGGTGCTATAATGCAATCCACAGACCTTACTTGAGTTTTTTTTCAATTTTCCTACCAAGGTTCGAACAATGTCATTTCTTGTCTAGAAGCAATCCAGAATTTAATTTCCGTTAAATTCTCACACCTCTATCTCTTTAATCTGGGATAATTCTTTGTATTTTTTTGTTTCTTATGACCTAGGCTTTTAAAGTTTATTTTTATACCCCGAGTGGGGCTCAAATTCACTGAGCCTGAGATCAAGAGTCGCAGGCTCCACCGCCGACTGAGCCAGCCAGGCGTCCCTCATGACCTGACACTTTAAAAAACAATAAGCCAGTTCTTTTGTTGAATAAATATCCTTCAATCTGGGTTTGTCTGATGTCCCCTCATGATTAGATTCAAATTTTGCATTTCTGGCAGGCATACCACAGAAAAGATACTTCTCTCTCAGTACATCGTATCAGGAAGGAAATGATATTTATTTGAACCATTATGTGTTGAGTTTGAATTGCTTGGTTGCGGTGCCAGGCTTCCCTACTGCAAAGTGCTTATTTTTTTCCCTACAAGAATTGTATAGGAACATATGCCAAGATGACATAAATATCCTGTTTCTCACAACTTTCACCCAGTAGTTTTAGCATTGGTTGGATGCTGAATAGGTTTTTTAAATTTTATTTTTATTTTTTTTGTGATGGTTACCAAATGGTGATTTTCTAATTACATAATCTCTGCATTTATTAGAAGAGATTTGCCTTCTCCATTTGTTTACTCATTTATTTATATCAGAATGGACTCATGGATTCCCATTGTTTCGATAGACTATAATGCATTCCTATCATTTATTTTGATGCTTAAATTGTCCTCAGTTGGGCTAGTGGATACTGGTGCCTGGGTCCTGGGTCCTCATCTTTCTTTGAGCACTTCCTTGCTTTCCGGCACTTGGAGCTGTTCCAGGCTTACCTAAACCTTCCCAGCCCAGGGCTGAGATCAGCTATCTCTTCAAGGAGCAGAGTGTTTTATAAACTAAAAGTGATAGGCAGGAGCTGTAGTCCTTCACTTAGGACATTAAGTTTATAGAACCCAATATCTCAAATTTCTTAAAAAGCCTTTGACCTTAGAAAAGAGCTGAGGGGTTTTTTTGTTGTTTTTTTTTAAGATTTTATTTGTCTGAGAGAGCACAAACAGGGGGAGCGGCAGGCAGAAGGAGAAGCAGGCTCCCCGTTGAGCAAGGAGCTCCCTGCTGATCAGGGAACCCAATGTAGGACTCCATCCCAGGACCCTGGGATCATGACCTGAGCCGAAGGCAGACGCTTCACTGACTGATCCCCCAGGCATCTCAGAAAAGAGCTGAGTTTGAATGTCAAGTTTGCTTACTGGCTTTATGATCCTAGGTAATATGAAATGGGAGCAATAATGCCTAGCCCCCAGAGTTGTTGTGAGGACATCAACTCCAAGAGGCCAAGGATCATTGCCTGCTTTTGACTGCAGTGTCTCCAGCACCTAGCAAGGGCCCGTGCACACAAGGAGCTTGAAGGGATGAGCTGAGATGACAGGTGTAGAGTGTTAGCATCGTGCCTGGTTCTCAGCCAGCCTGCAGGCAGGGGTGGCTACTTTGGTGTTTACTGGACATGGTCTGCTCTGTGGACTGTTTGTCCATGCCCAGAGTTAGAGCTGATTGTCAGGAGTATGCTGGTTAGCTTGAGGCCTCTGCACCTTTCAGAGGAAGGAAGGGTTCCGGCTGAATGAGCAGAACTGAATTAGCCTAAGTGTGCTAGGAGGAAGGCTGGAAGACAGACAGTGAAGTTGGGGGAGGCTGCAGGTAGCAATTAGCCAGGAGTCCTGGAAGCAGTGTCCAGGGCTGGACCCGTAGCAGAGGACAAGGTGGAGGGCACTGAGAGAGGCAGACTTCTGGGAGATGGGAAGAAGCTTTGCACTAGGCTTGGGGAGATTCATGGACGAGGCTGCATGTTGGAGGCCCCATATTAAACTCCTGATTTAATGTAAGACACAGAGCTCACCCTGTGGGGCCTCCTCATCTCAAAGGGAGACCAGGACACGACCATCTAAGAACTCCTAGTCAGATGGGGGAGACACAGACCCCACTCTTGGGGATCTCACACCCTGATCTTCTCACCACTAACCTTGCCCCCTCCTCCTCATTCTGTTCCCTGATACCCCTCCAAATGTGATTGGACCTTCAGACTCTTGGCTCGTCCCCCATCTGTCCAGGAGGCCTTGCAATCTTGCACCAGGTGACATTTCTTTCTTTTTTTTTTTTAAAGATTTTATTTATTTGACAGACAGCAAGAGAGGGAACACAAGCAGGGGGAGTGGGAGAGGGAGAAGCAGGCTTCCTGCAGAGCAGGGAGCCCAGCCCGATGCGGGGCTCGATCCCAGGACCCTGGGACCATGACCTGAGCCAAAGGCAGATGCTTAACGACTGAGCCACCCAGGTGCGCCACCAGGCACATTTCTTAAAAACAGCCTCTTTTTCACTCAGCGTCTGGGGGTTTCCTGGAAATGGGGTGGTGCTGAGTCTGCTTCAAAGTGGCCAGGCGTTATTTTGGAAGGTGACAACTTCCTCCTGTCTACCACAGCCCCCTTCTGAAGCCTCCACACCTTCCAGCACCCACAGCTGCTCTGACAGCTGACAGGAGGAACCACAGCACAGAAGCTGAGTCAGTCTGCTCAGGAGGCCACAGGCGGCGGGCGGGGGGGGGGGGGGGGGGGGGGGGGGGGCCCCCGGGGGAGCTAAGTCCCTGCTTGGCATGCCCAAGTGGGCACAAGGTGGGAGTGCTGGACCAGCAGGTTCTGATGCCACAAAAGCAGTCACATCGCCAGAGAGTCCTCTGCCCAGGAATCTGTCTCTACGGGGCGCTGAGCAGCGGATCCCCGGAGACAGGCATGAGCCTCTCTTCTTTGCATCCATTTTAAGGCATGGAAACTAAAGAAATGACTTGAAAAAGCTCCCAGAACAAGTCAGTGACAGAATTAGGCTAGCACCCAGATTTCCCACTCTGTCCTGTATCTTCTTTTCACAATCCCAGTGATCCTTGGTTAGGAATCCATGGAATACAGAATTTTCTAAAATGTTTTTTGATACTTCATGTAGTATTCTATTTATTTTTATTTTTTATTTTTATCATGGAGTATTCTAAAATATAATCAAGGCTAGTGATATTTTTTCCCTTTTAAAATTTATTGGAAAAACATGTCTGTAATAAAAACGAAACACATTTCTATGATTGGCCTTGCTGTGCCATAATCCTTGCCTTTAAATGGTACGCCATGCCCAAGCATTGTGCATGCCCCAACTGTAATGGCAGAAATCCCTCACCACACTCTCTCCAAGGCCCTGCTTCCCATGGCTTGCCCCCAGGCAGTGACTGAGCAGGCAAGGACTGAAGGCCAGGGCCATCTTGGGAGACAAGGGAGTCCTCTGATGGGCAACTTTGGATTGAGGACACCCACTTGACTCTGCTGAAACTTTCTTAGAATTGCACCACAGTCTAAGACTTTTCCTGCCCAACCTACCTACCTACCTACCTTCCTTCCTTCCTTCCTTCCTTCCTTCCTTCCTTCCTTCCTTCTTCCTTCCTTCCTTCCTTCTTCTGTCCTCCATCCGGGTCTCACTGGCGCCATCTTCAGCCGGCTTCCTCCAGCTCCTTACCCGTTTTCTCTTGCAAGTCTTTCCCCCAATAAATCTATCCCACATTTAATCCCCTCTTGACATTTGCTTCCGGGAAGACCCGAACTAACACATCTCTAACACGTCAAGAATTCCTACAAGCTTCATGAACTTTTCCCCGATGCAGAAACACATTGTTTCATTTCAACAAATATTTCTTCACTTTCATCTTAATGAATTCTCCAGCCACATACTGAATTGCATTTAAGATATTTGGTCATTTTACTGTGTCTTGCAACCAATCTTATAGTTTCAGTGACTGTGGTACTCCATGCTTACTGTCTATTCAAAATAGGGATACATTTTTTCATCATTTTTTAAAAAGATTTTATTTATTTATATTAGAGAGAGAGAGCACAAGCACAGGGGAGGGGCAGAGGGAGAGGGAGAAGCAGAAGCAGACTCCCTGCTGATCAGGGAGCCCTACTCGGGACTCCATCCCAGGACTGTGGGATCATGACCTGGGCCGATTAACCAACTGAGCCACCCAGGTGCCCCCATTTTTTATCATTTCTTGTAGCAGTTAATTTTTGACACCTATTGTTTTGTGAGAGACTGGGATGTCTCCTTTAATCTGGAGGTCATGACCTCCTGGTAGTGTTCTAATATATTACTTTATGAGTGTCCTATGGGAAATGAGTTTGTGAAGAACTGGCCCAAACATCTGGAACATGTATACCTTCTCAGTTCCTGACACTGCTCGGGGCAATGGGCTTTAGCTTCCTCTGGCTGAGGGCAGGCAGAGTCCGGCATTGCCATAATCCCCAGGGAACAAGTCTTCCAGAATCTGTGCCTGCCCACCCTGTGCGGAAAAGAGGATCTTCAGTTTTGTCAGCTACCTTGTGTTGACCTCTTTGGTTTTCTTTGACGTGTTAAGAATGACCAAATCTAGGGGCACATGGGTGGCTCAGATGGTTAAGTGTCTGCCTTCGGCTCAGGTCATCATCCCAGGGTCCTCGGATCGAGCCCCGTGTCCAGCTCCTGGCTGAGTGGGGAGCCTGCTTCTCCTTCTCCCTCAGCCTCTCTGCCTGCTCATGCGCTGTCTCTATCTCTGTCTCAAATGAATAAATAAAATCTTTTAAAAATAAAAAATAAAATAAAATAAATAGAAATCTTTAAAAAAATTTTTTAAAAAAGAAAAGAATGACCAAATCTAGAGGTGATAAATACCATTGGATGCCTTGGGGTTTTGATCAAGATGAGTTGGGTTTTTGTTTTGTTTTGTTTTGTTTTGTTTTTTAAGTAGTCCCCACGCCCAGTGTGGGGCTTGAACTTATGACCCTGAGATCAAGAGTCATATGCTCCCCTGACTGAGCCAGCCAGGCTCCGAGGAGAATATTTTTGAGTTAACTCAAAAGTTTGTTTGTTTGTTTTTTTAGAGAGACAGTTCGCACTGGAGCGGGGTGGGAGAGGGACAGAGAATATCAAGCAAGCTCCATGCCCAGCACGAGCCCGACATGGAGCTCAATCTCACAACCCTGAGATCATGACCTGAGCTGAAATCAAGAGTCAGACACTTAACTGACTGAGCCACCCAGGTGCACCTCAAAAGATTTTTACTGTGAATGGTGTCTTTAAATTTCTCTCATATATTTTCCAAGGTGTTTTCACAAATTGCTCATTTAGTTCTTAAAAAGACTGTGATTCTTAGAGTATAGTCTCTGGAGTTAGGCCTGGGTTCAAATTCTAGCTTGTTATGTAAACTTGGGTCAATCATTTAAAATCTCTGAACCTTATTTGCTTTTCCAAGGAATAGAGATGCCATCTCCTCTGGCAGGTTGAAGTGAGGTCATGTACATTAGTCGTGGGTGGGGCAGGGGCTGCCTCAACAAGGCCCCACAGGCTAAACCAGGGGGTCTGGGAAGCCACTGAACATTGAGTCGTTAGTGACACAGAGAGCTGGCCTTGTCTGACGTGGATGGGCAGAAGTAAAGCTCCCTGCTCTGTATTCCCTCAACACTTTCTCTGTCTCATAAAGCTCTTCATTATTATCCCTTATTGTGGTCTTTTCTACCCAGATGGGGAGATTTGGGGCGGCCAGAAGTTGTGGAGTCTACTGAGGTTCAGACGTAGTGGGCTGACATGAGTCCAGGGAGCCTTTGTATACAAGGACTGCCCCCAGGAGGATGAAATGGCCAAGACACTGAGCCCCTGGGTCTGATAGGCCAGCAAGCCTACTTGTCGGAGCTGAAGGAGCTGCTACCATGAGGGGCTCTGATATATCAGGGAGCAAGCAGTGCTGTGTTGGCTCCCCTTTGTTGACAGAGGGGCACCCAAGTATGAGAGTGATATTCTTCCCATTACTGAGAGCACAACATGGCTTTGGTATGGTAGGCATGAATTGTTGGCTCAGTGATTGGGGAGCCGCAGGAGACAGTGTCCTTGGCTTCCCATGGAGATAACTGGTGGCATCCCTCAGGTGGCATGTTTGGGACCCCACAAGGCCATCCCCAAAACTTCTCAGAAATAATCCCCCTGACAGTTTCCATTCATCCAGCCTTTTTTCTGGGCAAAGGGCTGGGTTAAGCACTTTCCATGCACAGCCTGCTACAACCTTCGTAACAACCCCAAGACTTAGATCTGTTACTAGTCCTGTTTTGCAGATCAGGAAACTAAAGCTAAGACATGCAGAGAACTTGCTCAAGGTGAAAGCTAGTGCGGCAGAGATGTGATTTGAACTCAGTCTGGTTGACTCTGGGGCCTTGGGCTATTTACCAAAACACTGAATTACCTACCCTGAGGAGAAATAACTTAGGGAGATTTCAAGGTTGGCTGTAGTGCCTTGCTCACCTCGCTGGGCTATTATGAGATTAACAGGCTATGACGGGCATGAAAGCATCTGTAAGGGGTCAAGCCCTAGAAGGGATTATTGTGTCCCTTGAAAGAAGAGCAAGAGATGCAGGAACCCAGAAGAGCTAAGCTCTCCTGCCTCCAAGCCTCTGCCTAGAACTCTTCCTCCTCTTTGCCTGCTTCATTTATTCATTCAACATAAATTGATTGAGATTCACACCAGAAAAAAAAAAAAAAAGCCTCAAATCTTGACCCTGGGCCCTGAGCAGACACTGTTGCAAAAATGGCTGACCTCTTCACTTTTATCTTCCAAATTTTGTCCAAATGTATGTAGAGCAGAACCATATTCACACATGCAGGGTCCTAACTGCAAGGGAGTCTGGGAAATGTAGTTTTTTTTTTCATGTTCTACCTGTGTCCACCTGTGCAGTACAGGAAGGCAGGCTGGGAGGAAGCAAGGGCTATGCCACCATTTCCACCACCATTTCTGCCAGTGCAGAGTTTGTGCATTGAATTACTTTGTCCGGGACCTGCTCTTGCTCACATACCCTTAGACTGATGGTGTGGGGATGCTGACATGCAGGTTTTAATGGAGACTTCATTGAGGACTCATTTCTTGGAGCTGCCATTCCCGCAGGAGGCATTTATGGGAAACTCTGAGAAGATGTCTCAATGTCAGGAAAACAAGAATATATTAATTTTTTTTCTCTTTTTCTTAACAGCTCTAAGATATAATACATTTTGCAATTCATCCATTTAAAGTGTGCAATTCAGTGGTTTTTAGTATATCCGCAGAGTTGTGCAACCACCACGATCTATTTTAGAACATCCTCATCACTGAAAGTAGACTCTCCCCATTTGCCCCCAAAGCCCCCTGCCCTAGGCAACCACTAATCTACTTTCTGTCTCCATTGATTTGCTTGTTCTGGACATTTCACATAAATGGAATTGTATGTCAGCTTTGTGACTGGCTTCTTTCTTTCATTTAACATAATGTTTTCAGTGTTCGTATTGTAGCATTTCCATGAAGGAAATACTTCATTCCTTTTTATGGACGAAGAATATCCCATTGTATGAATATACCACATTTTGTTTATCTGTTCATCAGTTCATGGATGTTTGGGTCGTTTTACAACTAATGCTGCTATGAAAATTTGTGTATAAGTTGTTGTATGGACATATGTTTTCAATTCTCTTAGGTGTATATGTCTAAGTAGAAATGCTGGGTCATATGGTAACTGTTTAACTTTATGAAAAACACCAAACTGTTTTACACAGTGGCTGCACCATTTTGCATTTCCACCAGTAATGTATAAGGATTCTGATTTCTCCACATTGAGCCAAGATTTGTCTTTTATTATATACTATATATCATATATTTTTAAATTTATTTTTTATTTTTTATTATTTTTTAAATTTTTAAATTGAAAACCATTTTCTTTTCCTTCTTTCTTTCTTTCTTTCTTTCCTTCCTTCTTTTTTTTTTAAGATTTTATCCATTTATTTGACAGAGAGACAGAGCAAGAGAGGGAACACAAGCAGGGGGAGTGGGAGAAGGAGAAGCAGGCTTCCCGCCGAGCAGTGAGCCTGATGCAGGGCTCAATCCCAGGACCCTAGGATCATGACCTCAGCTAAAGGCAGATACTTAACGACTGAGCCACCCAGGCACCCCTATTTTTTTATTATGTTATGTTAATCACCATACATTACATCATTAGTTTTTGATGTAGTGTTCCATGATTCATTGTTTGCGTATAACACCCAGTGCTCCATGCAGAACGTGCCCTCTTTTATACCCATCACCAGGCTAGCCCATCCCCCCACCCCCTCCCCTCTAGAACCCTCAGTTTGTTTTTCAGAGTCCATAGTCTCGTGGTTGTCTCCCCCTCTGCTTCCCCCCTTTATTCTTCCCCTCCTGCTATCTTCTTCTTCTTCTTTTTTTTTTAACATATAATGTATTATTTGTTTCAGAGGTACAGGTCTGTGATTCAACAGTCTTACACAATTCACAGCGGTCACCATAGCACATACCCTCCCCAATGTCTATCACCCAGCCGCCCCATCCCTCCCACCCCCCACCACTCCAGCAACCCTCAGTTTGTTTCCTGAGATTAAGAATTCTTCCTATCAGTGAGGTCATATGATACACATCTTTCATATGATACACATCAATCAGATACACATCTGATTGACTTATTTCACTCAGCATAATACCCTCCAGTTCCATCCACGTTGTTGCAAATGGCAAGATTTCATTCCTTTTGATGGCTGCATAATATTCCATTGTATGTATATACCACATCTTCTTTATCCATTCATCTGTCGATGGACATCTTGGCTCTTTCCACAGTTTGGCTATTGTGGACATTGCTGCTATAAACATTGGGGTCAGGCACCCCTATTTTTTATTTTTTAAAGATTTATTTCTTTTAGAGAGAGAGAAAGCACAAGCAAGAGGGGCAAAGGGAGAGGGAGAGAGAATCTCAAGCAGAGTTCCCATTGAGCACAGAACCTGATACAGGGTTTGATCTCACGACCCCCAGATCACAATATGAGCTACAACCAAGAGTCGGACGCTCAACTCACTGCACCACCAGGAACCCCTATATATATATTTTTTAAAGTAATCTCTATACCCAATGTGGGGCTTGAGCTCACAACCCCGAGATCAAGAGTCAGATGCTCTACTGACTGAGCCAGGCAGGGTCCCCTTATTATATATATATATTTTAAATTGCAACCATCCTGGGGCACCTGTGTGGCTCAATCAGTTAAGCCTCTGACTCTTGATTTTGGCTCAGGTCATGATCCCAGGGTTGTGAGATCCTGCCCTGGCACTGGGCCCCCATGCTAGGTGTGGAGGCTGCTTGGGATTCTTTCTCTCTCTCTCTCTCTCTCTGTGCCCCTCTCCCTCTTTAAAAAAAAAAAAAAAGGAGGGGGAGGCACCTGGGTGGTGCAGTCAGTTAAGTGTCGGACGCTTGGTTTCGGCTGGGGTTGTGGTCTTGGGGTCGTGAGATCAAGCCCTGAGTCGGGCTCCATGCTGAGTGCAGGGTTTACTTGAGATTCTCTCTCCCTTGCCCTCTGCCCCTCCTGCTCGTGCTCTGTCTCTCTAAAATAAATAGATTTTTTTTAGGATTTTATTTATTTATTTGACAGAGAGAAATATAGCAAGATAGGGAACACAAGCAGGGGGAGTGGGAGAGGGAGAGGCAGGCTTCCCGCTGAGCAGGGAGCCCGATGTGGGGCTCGATCCCAGGACCCTGCGATCATGACCTGAGCCGAAGGCAGATGCCCAATGACTGAGCCACCCAGGCGCCCTATCCATTCATCTGTTGATGGACATCTGAGCTCCTTTATTTTTTGCTACTGTAAATAGTAGGTAAACTAGACTTTATAAAATTAAAAACCTTTGTGCCTCGAAGGATTCCACCAAGAAAGGAAAGAGTAGCTATAATAAAAAATAAAAGTAAAATAAGTGTTGGCAAAGTTGTTGAGAAATTGTAACACTCAGACATTGTCGGTGGGAATGCAAAATGGTGCAGCTGCTGTGGAAAACAGTTCAGTAGTTTCTCAAAATGTTAAACAAAAAACTACTATATGACCCAGAAGTTCCCCATCTAGGCATATACCCCAAAGAACTGAAAATAGGTGTTCAAGCAAGCACCTGTATATACATGTTCATAGGAGCATTAGGATGGTTGTAATTTTTAAAAAATATATAATAAGGGGAACCTGGCTGGCTCAGTCCGTAGAGCACCTGGTTTCTCTACATTGTTGCCAACACTTGCCTTTCATTATATATATATATATAT
>NW_027397080.1:17364828-17368771 GCF_003265705.2 Callorhinus ursinus
CATGTGCGCTCTCTCTCTCTCTCTCTCTCTCATTCTCTCTCAAATAAATAAATAAAATCCCCCCCCAAAAAAGTCATCTCTATACCCAGTGTGGGGCTCAAACTCATGGACCTGAGATCAAGAATCGGATGGGGACATTAGTAATTCTTAACATAAAAGATTTTTTTTTAATAAGAAAATAAAAAATAGGGCGCCTGGGTGGCTCAGATGGTTGGGCATCTGCCTTCGGCTCAGGTCATGATCCCAGAGTCCTGGGATCGAGTCCCACATCGGGCTCCCTGCTCCTTGGGAGCCTGCTTCTCCCTCTGCCTCTCTCTCTCTCTCTGTCTCTCATGAATAAATAAATAAAAATATTTTTAAAAAAATTAAAAAAAATAAAAAAATAAAAAATAAAAAAGATTTTTTTTTTTACCTTGAAAGATTTTGAGGAAGATTAAATGAGATAATTGTCAAGAGGCTTAGCACGTAGGAGTCACTCAGTAAATGTACCCCTTGCTTTTTCCTGGCTGCACAGTATTTTGTTGCATGGATGCACATAATTCCTCTAATAGTGGACATATAGGTGGAATTCAGTTGTTCCATTTCCTGCAAGGGTGCAAAGGACATCCACGTGCACAGTAGGTAGCGTTGTGTAGTGGTTAAGAGTCTATCAGCCCTGCTGGATTTGAATCCAGTGTGTGTGACCTTTTTTTTTGCCTCCTATTCTCTTGGAATGGTTAAGATGAGGGGATGGGTAGGATGACCTCGGATGTCGTTTGAAGACATCGCTTAATTTTGTGCTCAGGATTAGAAGGTCACAGGTGGGTGCAGGGGAAGATGCAAGAGTCTTGAGGCCTGCTCTGCAGATGTGAAAGCTGGTGCACCCTATCTCAGGATCTCCCCGCCCTAGGGTGTGAAGCCAAAATGAACTCATTGCATTTGACAGACTGTTCACCGAGATGAGATAAGTGGGTGTCAGGCAGGGGGAAGGAGGTGTCAACCGCAGAGCAAGTGAGGTGAGAGCATGGAGCTCCCCACCCTTAACCCTGTCCAGAGTCATAGCCCACACTGCTGCTTAACCCTCTAAACCAAAGACAGTCCCAGATCCCCTCCTGACCTGGATTCCTTACCTGCTGTCCTTCTAAAGTATCCAGGCAACAGAGCTCCAGGACCCATGAACTGAGCCAGCCTGGAGCTCAGCTGGTGGGCCTCAAGGTTGGAGGTGGCCATGGTTGTGGGTTGAAACTTTTGAGGTTTTTAAAGAGGAAGTAGGGCATTTGCCTGTGGTTCCATTGTTTCTCCCCCTTACTGCCTGAGCCAGCCTTACACCCCTGGCTCTACTTTGCTTCCCAAAGTAGAGTGTGCCTGTTCTACTAATAATAAGTCCTGAGACTTGCATCCCACTTTCTATTTCAGCAGCATCCAACAAGCCTGTGAATTTCCAAGGTCTAGGTCATATTCCCATGGGCTATATTCCCAGCGACCAGTCCAATACCTGAGACATAGTTCTCATAGTCCTGAAGGGAATCCAGACTCTACTGTACCACACTTGTGGCTCTTTTTACCTCTTCAAGGTGCCCCTCTAGCAATTCTTCCTTGAGCTCTCCTTCCTCTCTGGGACACGGCATTCCCAACCTGGGTCATGTGATCTTGAGTCAGTCATTTTCTTTCTCCGAGTTTCAGTTTTCTTGCCTGTAAAACAGGAATAAAAGCATTCATCTTGGAGGCTCATTGTGCTGATTGAGTTGAGCAAAACATGTTGAAACGCTTTGCAGGGTTCCTGGCACATGGTAAGTGCCCAAATGCCAAAAGCTATAATTACTGTGGTGTGAAGACTGGCATGGGGCAGGACAGCATTGGGTGAGTGCGGTGGTCTCCAACTAGGGGCTAAAGAATAAAACGGAATGTAGTTAATCTTTCCAAGTGTGAGGCTCAAATTCTGGTCTTCCAAAGTGAGCCAGGAACATTCATCACAACTTTAATACTATTAGGAAGCTGACTTGCAGATACTTGCCTAACTAAGCTAAGATTGATGTACAATATTAATATTAACCCACATTTTCAAGTGCTTGCTTTGGGCCAGGCACTGTTCTAAGAGCTTTACATGAATTAACTTGAGGAATTCTCAAAAGAACGCTGTGAAGCAAGTACTCTTATTATCCTCATTTGACAGAAGAGGAAAGAGGCACAGAGAGGTTAAGTGACCTGCCATAAGGTCACAGAGCTGGGATTAAGTCCAGCAGAGCAAATATTCTTAATCACTCCGCATATTACTTCCGTATGGAGGTTTTTTCCAGTCTTGCATGGAACAGGGAAAAACCGGGAGTCCACAATACAGGAATGCCACATAGTTTGTCCATCCCTGCAGAGGAATACTATGTAGTCAGGAAAAAGCAAGAGGCAGCTGTGTATGTTCTGCATGAAATGATGGCCACAGTAGACTGTTGGGTAGAGAGAGCGCTGCACAACAGTATTTGCATCGTATAATCCTATTACATAAGAAGAAAATGAAAACGTTCACTTACTTGTTTGTAGGTTCATAGGTAAACGTCTGGAAGGATAAACACTAAACTATTCACACCGGCCACGGGGAAATTGTGAGGGAGGGGAGCTTCCATTTTTGTCTTTTTATTCACTGCTGTTTGAAATGTTTACCATTAGTATGTTTTATTTTGTCATTAACAGAAAGAGGAAGAAAATAAGTGTGCATGAGCCGGAAGCCTGACGAACTCTGTCCAGCCCTCCAGCTCTTGTCAGAGTCCTCTCTGGTGTCTCCCACTGACCCCGGAATCATAGTCCCCAAATCCTATTTCCCTTCCACAAGCACTTCCCCAAACTCCCTCTGCTCCCTGAGGGCTTGGCCTGGCCTGGGTCTCTCATCTGGGTCCAGGCATCTACCCAGGTTCCCTGGCGAGGAGGCTGTCATCCTCTGCCTGTGCCACCCACCCCAGGGATGTGAGATGTGGTGACATCACAGTTGGGCTAATGACATCATAGTGGACCTGGAGGCTGACAGGACAGAAGACCTAGCAGGGCTCAGGTGATGGGAGCAAGGAAGGGATTGGCAGGTAGAAGCTGTTTAGGGCGGGAACTTGAGGGACTGTGTCCTCAGCCTGCCTCCCAGGACATTCCTAGCTGGGCCTTTCAGGGATTGGAGATCCAGAAATCTCCAAGACCACTTCCCTTTTTGTTTCTAACCAAGAGGTTGTCCAGACTTTTTTGAGAATTGGGAGCAGAGTGTGATGCCAGGAGGGGGTGGAGTTGGCAGGTGGGAGATGGAAGCCAACCGTGTGTGTGACTCCTCCTCGGGAGGTGAGACTAGGGCCTTCTGTGGGTGCCCCCCTGTGATTCCAGCAAGGCGGTAGGGGAGGCAGGCTTGTGGCCTTGGAGGCTGGGAGGGCTCCAGCTTTGGGCGCATGGAGTTTGGGTGGATCAAGACTGCAAGGGGTGCTGCAAGCTCCTCCATGAATCTGGGAAAGGCAGGAAACTGTTTGTACAGGTAACTAACCACTCAGATCCTTGGCTCTTCCAGCCTGAATCCTGTTGCTTCATCTTCTGTTCTGGGCATATATTATGTAGGATTCTTTGTTTAAGCTATAGAAACCCTTTCAGGAGGATTTAGGAAAATTAAGTCCATTTTGAGGCGCCTGGGTGGCTCAGTCGTTAAGCATCTGCCTTCAGCTCAGATCATGATCCCAGGGTCCTGGGATCAAGCCCCGAATCGGGCTCCCTCCTCCGCGGGAAGCCTGCTTCTCCCTCTCTCACTTCCCCTGCTTGTGTTCCTTCTCTCACTGTGTCTCTCTCTGTCAAATAAATAAAATCTTAAAAAAGAAAGAAAAGAAAGAAAGGAAGAAAGGAAGAAAGGAAGAAAGGAAGAAAGGAAGAAAGGAAGAAAGGAAGAAAGGAAGAAAGGAAGAAAAGAAAGAAAGAAAGAAAGAAAGAAAGAAAGAAAGAAAGAAAGAAA
>NW_027397080.1:17368781-17511447 GCF_003265705.2 Callorhinus ursinus
GAAAGAAAGAAAGAAAGAAAGAAAGAAAGAAAGAAAGAAAGAAAGAAGAAAGAAAGAAAAGAAAGAAAAGTAAGTCTGTTTAAAAGTTGTTGAGGAAACTCCCAGAATGTCTGGAAAGGCTGCAGAGGCAGGCCTGGAGAACAGGCTGGATCAGAGGAAGCTGGGAGCCCCCAGGACCACACGCCTCAGGGCCAGCCCCGAGAGGATTCTGCCACCTCCTCTGAACCCCTTTCTCTCCTCTGCTGCCCTGGAAGCTGATGTGGCATCATGTGCAGAGTGGAGTCTCCACGGACCTGCCACTTCAGGGCCACTGACTTCTGATCCTGTCTGGATAGGGGTATCCAGTTGGCCCAGTCGATGTCATATGTCTGCATCATGTGCTTGGATAGGGAGGTCGGAATTAAGTGTGTGGCCACTGTGGCTTTTATTTTCATTATTTTTTTTAAAGATTTTATTGTATTTTATTTTTTGGCTTTTATAGTGGGAGGTGCCTTCTGCCTCCCTGTAGACTCATGTGGGGGGAAGCTCCACAAGCTGGGCATCCAGAAAACCCAACAGATGTCTGCACAGGAAACAAAAATGAGTAGACAGGGGTCCCTGTCCTTGAGACACTCCCAGACATGCAGGAGTCAGTTATGTGGGAAGATAATTATGATAGGAAGTGAAGGCAGCCATAGTGGAGGTGATCAGCAGCCAGGGCCGGGGTTGGCAGAGAAACACTGATAACATGGCTCCGGCCCATGTCGGAGAGTCCAAGATGTCCCCGTGTGCTCCAGGCCACCTAGATGTAATGGCTGGGTGGAGTTTGATGACCAGTTGGGGCTGTCACACTGGGCCAGACTGTGTGACACAGACACACACCAACTGGGCAGAATTCGAGTCTCCAGAAATGATGCACCTTTTCTTGCTCACAGAAGTAATGAAATTGCTTGGCCTAAAAAGCTGCTTCCTGGCTAATGGAGCTTCTCTGTTGATATCTCGTCATGCCCTACAAGCATTTTGCAATGTCCTTGAAGTACCTCTTGTCCCTGCTGGGGCCTCAATGCTGTATCTGGATTAGAGAAAGGGATTCTCGGGATAGGCAGACCAGAGTTGGGACAAGAAAGAGGACGGTGTATTTGCTGCTTCGTGGGCTTCTGCTCTGTGAGACCAGATTCCTACTCTCTTCTCTGCTTCACCCCATGTCCTTCTGTGTTGCCTGCTCTGTGTCTGTGCCCGTTCCTGTCCCTGCATCACCATCACCGTCTTTGCTGTCATCATCATTGCCTGTCTCTATCTCGGCTGGGCCCCCAGCTCCAGAGGGACCCCAGCTCCAGCCTTTCAGCCCTGCTCTGTCCCTCTTGGACTCAGCCATCTGGGTTCTCTGAGAACCAGACACAGCAACCCCCACCCCACCCCACCCCAGCTCCACACACTGACATTCCAGTAGCCCCAGTTCATGGTGGTCCAAAATCAGCACATTGTCCTGTGGAGTTGTCACAGCTGGTGGGCAGCTCCCTCTCATCAGGTCTTGCAGGGCCCCCTGCCTTCCTGTCTTACCCCCTTCTTCCTATTTGAAGTGGCAACTTCAAATGTAACACCTTCCTGTCATCTCTCATACTCACTGGGGCCCCAGCCACAGTGACTGTCCGCCTGCCCACCTCCTTGCATCCTCCAGAGGGAAGCTGTGCAGAGCCAGGTGAAGAGCCTCATGCAGGCAGGTGAAGGGCCTCTGCTGGGCAGGGCTGGGAGGAGTCAGGGAAGAGAAAAAGGAGACCGGGTTTTGTAAGGCCAAGATACTCCAGTGAATGTGCTAGGGCCCCAGGGGCGCTTGAGAAGGAGAGGAGAGGAGAACGGGAAGGAACCGTGGGCACTGGGTTGAGCTGAGGTGGTCCCTGTGTTGTGTGGCTTTCAGTGAAAGAAGGTGGAGAAGCGGGGTGCTAACTGAGCAGACAGCAGAGGAATCAGGGCATCTTCCTGTCAGGCAAGTCAGGGGACCCAGAGGGTTCTTGGCCTACTCTCTCAGACTGTCCCTGGTGAGGGAGCTGAGCCTGGGCAGTCTGGGTGGCACCACCCTAGGGCTTCCTCAGCTGCCCAGAAAAGCTGTGTGGATGATCGAGGGTGCAGGAGCACCCCTTGATGGGGGGGGGGGCTGTGGTTGGCAGAGTCATGGAGGCGAAGTCCCTCCCAGCATGGAAGGGAGTGGCTTCTCAATTCCTGGTGTCCTCCAGGAAATCTGGAATGTTCCTTCAGGTCTCTGAGCTCACTTAGAAGTAACCTCCATGAGGACCTTCCTCTCTCTCCTCTTCCCTAGGGATGATGATAAGTCCAGCTCTGTTCCTCACCCCTGACTGTCTCCATTCAACCCTCTTCTGGCACCTACCCAGAGGGCATCACTGGCCTCTAAATGTCAGGACCGAGTCCTTCCCACATCAGCCTGTCCAGCCCTCGTGTTTTGCAGACAGGGAAGCTGAGGCGAGGAGGGGCAGTGACTGGCTCAAGGTCACATGATGGTTTAGTGGAAGGGTCAGCTCTAGAAGCCAGGCTCCTATTTGGAGGTCCTTCACTGCTCACCGGTGACTGACCTGTCTTCCCAGGTAGTAGGGGCATGAAGGGGGAATCTGCTCCAGACTTGAACTGTTGCCACAAGGCTAAGGCTCTGAGGAGTACAGGGGGCTCCCTGTCCTGCAGCCTGGACTTCCAGCTCTGCCCAGGTGACCAGGTAAGGAGGGATCCCAGCCCCATCTTTGAGGTCAGCCCGATTATAGAAGGGAGAGGATGTCAGGATGAAGTGGGGGAAAATATTTAGGGACCAGATGCCCATTGTCCCCTGGTCCTGAGCAACCCTATCCCACCCAGCAGTTTGCGGGGATGTGCCCTTGAGGTGCCAGAGACCCTCTCTCATGCCCCAGGGGTCAGAGTCCGCCTGTGGGGCATCAGAAGGGATAGGGCCTATAGGACGCCTTCGCTCAATGACCATGGCCTGGGCCCTAGCGGGAGGGGAACCCAGGGCTATCTTGGAGGGCTTATAGTCTTTGATGAGGATTTTCTCCGAGTTCATCTTGGCTCCATTCAAAACACAGTTGATGGTCTGAGACCCAGCGGGACCAGGACAGTCAGGAAGGGAGGGTATGTGAGGGGTTCTGGAGGGTAGGGGGAGGGCAACCCTGGGATGGGCATGAAAGTCCCTGAGGAAAGAAATTTGTGACTGAGGGATGGGGAAGCCATTTGAGTGGCAGACGTGGAGGGCGGCTTTTAGCTTCTCCTCTCCTTTGGAAATCAAACTGGAGCTGGGACCAACCCAGGGACACAGGTGCCCCAGCCTCCCACCCCCAAGCCCCTTGCCTCCTGCCCTCCAGGTCTTCTCAGCTTGCACACCACTCTCCGACACAGTGGACGCCCGTGGCTCATCATGTCCCAGCTGGCTGCACCCCTTGCCCCTGACACCAGCCAGGTCTGCCTTGCTGACCTGTCCCCAGGGCCTGGACCTATATCTGTGCACCCTACAGCCGACACCACCGAGCACAGCCCCACAGAGTCTTAGACGTGATGTCTTGAGCACAAGTAAGCCCAGGGCAGAGGACTGCACCTGGATGGAGGCCGGAGGCGGGAGAGGACTCTTAGGTTCCAGGACAGGAAAGGGAGGGGACCAGTGTCACCAGTGAGAACAGAGCCTCACACTTTGGCCTGGAGTCCTGGCCTTGGTCCGGGATGGGTGGGGAGGTGGGTTTCAGGGCAACCCCTAAGCCACAGGAGGTGGGCAGGGGCTTTCCGTGTAGGGAGATCTGGAGTAGGTGTAGCCAAAGTCCCGGGCATTGAGGATGGTGCTTTGGCTGCCTAGAATGTGTGAGCTGGAGGGGTCCTTATAAGATAGGGGCGCTGACTGGGAGCCAGCGATCGGAGGGCGGAGTCCTGGTTCTGCTCTTTCTGGCTCTGCGACTTCGGCCACATCACTGAGTCCCGTTTCTTCTTCCAGGTGAGTAGGATCTGTTCTAGATTTGTTGCTTTGTAATGCACCGTTTCCTTACACACTTGTGGCCTCCTGGAGGGCGGGAACTATGTGGCCACGTCAGCACGGAGCGCAGAGTGAAGCGGTTCAGTGAGGTTGGTGGAGTGAATAAATGAGGATTCAAGCAGACAGTCTACTTTGTGGCATTTTTTCTTTTTAGTATCTCATTTTACATCCCTCCTGGCTTATCTCCCACGTCCCTGGCTGTTGCATCTCCACTTCCCTTGCTAGCTCTTCCCTACTTACCTCCTAAATATCCCCACACTCTGAACTCAGTCCAGAGCCTTCTGCCCGCCCCTCCCCTGCTTTGGTCTCCTCTCTCCTCTGCTTTCCCTCCTCTCCTCTCTTGGCCACTTCAGGGAGAGTGGCACAGTCTTGATAGGACTTCCTGCAATCAGGGCCACCGTCTATGCTTGTGCTGTTTGCTGCCATACCTACCGAGCCTTTTGAATGTGGCTCATGTGAGTGAGGAGCTGAATTTTTTATCGTACTTATTTTAACTAATTGAAATGGGATCACATGTGTCAAGTGACCACCAATTTTGGACACAGCCGATCTAGCTCACCCTTAGGTGGTCTCATCAGGCAGGGCTCTTGGCACCGAAATGTATGTCTTCAGCTTGGATGTCTCCTTTAAACTCCAAACCAACCAACCAACCAAACAACCAACCAACCAAACTCCAGACCAATTCATCCAGCTGCCTACTTGACTTTTCCACCTGGGTGTCTAAAAAGCTTCTCGAATCATTTTCTCTCCCTAAAATTGTTGAGCGCTGCATAAACACTAGCTGCTTTTGTCGGCAAGTGCAGACCAGGGAGGCTCAGAGAGGGACAACGCCTGCTCGGGTCATCCAGCAGGCTTGCAGGCTAGAGCACTCCCCCACCCCGAGCTCGCTAGCGGCCCGGTTAGATGGGGAACAGAACTTTCCCCCAGGCTGCAGGGCCCTGACCAGTGTTTCTTTTCCTGCTCAGAGCACCAGCCACCAGGGCTGCAGGCCGGCTCCACTGATGAGAAACGCATGGCCAAGTACCCTGCGAGCAGGGACAAGAGGGGAAGCCAGCAGGAAAGAGCCAGCGAGGGGGCCCTCCGCCCATCATTCTCTCCTCACAGCGGCTCTTTGCCAACCCCCTGCTCCTGCCCACTGCCCACTCCCATCTCCAAAGAACTCCCATTCTCCCTCCACTCCTTCTATCCTGAGTACCCACTTCTGCCTCCACCTCACCTGTTCACCTATGGGGCCCTACCTTTTGTCCAATATCCCCTTCTCTTCATGCTGCCCCCAGGCCCTTCCTACCCCAACATGGCTATGCCCAGCTTGCTGATGAGTATCAATGAGCCCGGGCACCCTACTGCCCAGAGGGAGACACTGTATCCTTACCCAGGGGCCTCCCAAGCCTCTGGCCAAAGCCAACCTTCCCAGGCCCAGAGTCGAGGTCCTGGAGCTGCCAGGACCCACTCCCCAGGGCCAAAGAGCGTGGGCAGGGCGGCTCCAGCAAGGCGGGCGTCTGCGGGCTCCCGGCCAGGCACCACAGCTCTGCCTTACCCACTGAAGAAACAGAACGGCAAGATCCTGTACGACTGCAACGTGTGTAGCAAGAACTTCGGACAGCTCTCCAACCTCAAGGTATCTGCCTCCTGGGCTCCGCTGGCTCCCCAAAGCAGCCTTCCATGACCCCCTCCTCCTACCCTGCTTCCAGAATCAAGGACCTGAAAGCCGGAGCAACTCCTGGGCAACCCCTAGGCTGTGATCTGGGATGGTTCGCTTGGCCCCTCACTGTCATGTTTGCAGAGAGGAGATGCAGGACAGGATGGCCACCAAAGTCCTCTCCACCCTAAGAGACTGTCTCTGGGGGCATCTCATTTCAGTCAAAAATGGGGAAACTGAAGGAAAGGTTTGCCCGAGGTCACTTTGATTTCACGGTGAAGTTAGGCCTTGATAGTAGCCTCTCAATGTCGAGTGCAAAGCCCTTTCTTGAACAACCATCTTTCTAGATCCCCAGTTAAGCCTCCTCTTGCTTATTTGTTTGAAGGTCCAGTGGGGGAGATGGGTAGATTTTAGGGAGTCTAGGTCACAGACCTGACAACCAGCCTTTTTCACGTGGGATCCTACAAAGCAGCGTGTTGCTGTTGGTGTCATCATCCACACCGCCCAGCGGGAGCACCCGGGCCCACCTCTCTGTGTCAGCAAAGATGGGGATCTATGCACATGTTGGCAACACTGAAGTTGAGGAAAAGTTATGGTTGTTGAGGAACGGCCCTTCGGGGTCCTCCAGGGTGTGCGTTCTTAAGCTTTAATTAGATTCAAACCTGGAGAGCTAGGAAACATGCAGATTCCTAGGTCCCAGCCCCAGAGATTTTGATTCAGCTAGTCCGGGGCAGGACCTGCGAATCTGCATTTTTCGCATGCTCCCAGGTGGTGCTGATGCTGCTGGTCTGTGGACCACACTTTTTTTTTCAAGATTATTTATTTTAGGGGGCGCCTGGGTGGCTCAGTTGGTTAAGCGTCTGCCTTCGGCTCAAGTCATGATCCTGGGGTCCTGGGATCAAGCCCGGCATTGGGGGGGGTGTCCCTCTTCAGCGGGGAGCCTGCTTCTCCATCTCCTTCTATCTCTTCCCTCTGCTCATGCTCGCTCTCTCTCAAATAAATAAATGTGTGTGTTTTTTTTAAAGATTATTTATTCTAGAGAGAGAGTGAGAGAGAGCAGGGGGAAGGGGCAGAGGGAGAGGGCGAGAGAGTCCAGGCCAACTCTGAGCTAAGCATGGAGCCCGACGCGGGGCTTGATCTCACAACCCTGAGATCACGACCTGAGCTGAAGCCAAGAGTTGGTCGCTTAACCAACTGAGCCACCCAGGCGCCCCTGTGGACAACACTTTGCGCAGCACTGCTCAGGATATATATACATGGGCTATCCCTTACCTAGCCTTCTGACCACTGTCACCTCCCCTCCCACGGGGCACCAGAAAGAGTGAGGGTAACTTGGAGAATGGAAGAGAGGCCCTGAGGGCAGTGATAGGGTAGCAAGGGGATTGAGCATCCTTGATGCGAAACCGGGGTCCTGTGGGATTGTGGGGAGAGATTTGGACAGGATCCCAGGCCCTGCTGGAGGGTTCTGGGCAGTTGGCAGCCTTTCTCCCACACTTGGCTCAGGTCCATCTGCGTGTGCACAGTGGGGAGCGCCCATTCCAGTGTGCCCTGTGCCAGAAGAGCTTCACCCAGCTCGCCCACCTGCAGAAGCACCACTTAGTGCACACTGGGGAGCGGCCCCATGAATGCCTGGTGAGAGCCTACTTCCCCTCCCCTGTACTCCTGCAGGCTGGTGAGTAGTTCCAGGCTCCTGGACAGATGGCCCCTGTAGCCTCCATTCACCAATGCTCCTGAGCAAGTGGAGACGGGACTGGAGGCAAGGGTGGAGGCAGGGAGGGAGGTGAAGGGAGGTAAAAATGACCTGTCAGCCTGGAAGGGCCAGAATGTGAGACTGGAGGTCCCGCCCCAGGCCTGGAGTGAGGAATAGAGATGTACGTCTACGGGAGGAAGATAATAAAGCTGGGGAGTCCTGGAGAGTGGATACCCGTAACCTGCTCCCCAGGGTTGCTGGAGAGGTAAAGGGCCTCGTGTGTGCAAAGTACACAAACACCACAGATAACACAGCTCGATGTTAGCTCCTTCTCCCTTTGAGTCTTGCTACATCCCTTGGGAGGTCAGAACAGCAGGAATTCTTTCCCCAGTTTATAGAGGCAGACATGAAAGAAGCATCGTGGTTCTAAGTCTGGGCTACTCGGGTTCAAATCCCAGTTCTCCCTCCAACTTGTGTGACCTTTGGCTAGTGGCTCTCCTCCTCTGAGCCTCTGCTTTCTCACTGTAATAGAGGAGTTATACTAGGACTTAGTCCTGCTTCTCCAGGGTCCCGGGGAAGACTCTGTGAGACCAATTCCTGGCATGCGGCAGCTCCCAGTAAATGTTAATTACGCCCACGAAAGCTGTAGGCCCATGCTTAAGGGTCCTATGTGATGATCTCATTCAGTCCATCATACCTCTGAGGCTAGGGATTAATAGTCACATGTTACCAATAAGGAGAACGAGGCTCGGACAAGAGATGGCACCTATGCAAGGTCACACAGGGAGTAAGAAACAGGATACTAACCCAGGTCTCCCTGGGTCCCAGGGAGAAATCATCAGGGAAATCTTCTGGGCCAGCGTTACAGGCAGGTGGTGTGGGGAGGGGTGCCCGGGGGCGGAGGGAGGGGGGTTGGAGCAGAGATCCTGAGCCAGCCCGGTGGGCGGAGCTGACACCAGTGCCCATTCCCACCAGATGTGCCACAAACGCTTCAGCAACTCCAGCAACCTGAAGACCCACCTGCGCCTGCACTCGGGGGCCCGGCCCTTCTGGTGCAGTGTCTGTCCCCAGCGCTTCACCCAGCATGTTCACCTGAAGTTGCACCACCGCCTGCATGGCCTTGTGGCCTAGCACACACCCACCTGCCCTTGGCGTCTCTTGCCTGCCTTGCCCGATGGCAAGCCTAGATCTTGCGGCGCTGCCATCGGAGAGGCAGACGGGCTGGGGTTTGGAAAAGGTCAAGGTGTCCTTGGCATCTGGGGGAAAGTATGGGCAGCCAGCCTGAGCCCTGGTGCCAGGACTGCCCCGGGAGGGGGCAGGAGCCGAGCAATTAAAGGATTGTCTCTATGGCGAGTTGAGGCCTCCCAGACTTCAGCAGTGGCGGGGGAGCGGGGAGGGAGGAAGCAACTGTGTATCTGTCAGACTTCACACATTACCTAGAAGCAGGTCAGAGAACACAGCCAGGGAGAGCCTGTGATGCCCGCTCACGGGGTGGGTGCTTGCAGCCATCCACATCAGCTGGATTTGGGTCCTTCTCCATGTCTGGGACTTGACCCTCCCATCTCAGCTTGCCAATGGATAGTCCAGCCTTCCAGGTCTCCGCATGGTGCAGACTACACTGCCAAGCACTGGGCACACTGATCTCTTTCCTGAGCAGATGTTCCAGCACCTGCCCAGATGTATGTCTGCTGCTTCCCACCACCTTCCTGTCTCACAGCTCCTAGGAAGCCAGTGTGCCTCCTTAGCTGGTACTCCTTGCCATGGTCAGGTAGGTGGCGTGTGCTTCTCCCTCTGTACATGCCAGGATCTGAGCCCCCCGTTGGGGGTAGAGGGGCAGGAACACAAGGTCAATGTCCATTCATGACTCAGAAACACGAGGTCGTCCTGTGTGCCAGGACCACTCACCACAGAAGGCAAAGGGCTAAGGAGGTAGGAGTCCACAGAAGGCGTAGAGGCCCTACGAGGAGTATAAGGGAAGAACTGGCAAAGAGAAACTGAGGAACTAGGACCCTCCTAGTGACCTTTCTCCCTGCAGTCCCAGAGGATCCCCTCAGATGTGCAAGGTATTCTGCACCCCCGGGGAATCGGGAGTTAGCATCAGGTGGGAAAGGGTATTTACTGCCTGGGAAGCAGGAGACCCAGGTTATAATCACAATAAACAGTAGCTATTATTAAATAATAATAGCTGGGCGGGGCGCCTGGGTGGCTCAGTTGGTTAAGCCACTGTCTTCGGCTCAGGTCACGATCCTGGAGTCCCAGGATCGAGCCCCGCAGCATCGGGCTCCCTGCTCAGCAGGAAGTCTGCTTCTCCCTCTGACCCTCCTCCCTCTCATGCTCTCTGTCTCTCATTCTTTCTCTCTCTCAAATAAATAAAATTAAAAAAAAATAAATAAAATTCTTAAATATTAATGGCTGGCCAGCTTCCAGCAGGGGCCTCCATTCGCGCCCCCAGGGGTTTGAAAGCGACTTCGCCACCCGGGGACTGGGAGAGCTTCGCGCTGTGTCGGACGCTCTCCAGGAGCGCGCGAGTACTCTCAGGAGCCCACCGCGGCGGGGCAACGGCGGGGTCGGCTTCGGCCTCTCCCGTCCCCTAATCAAGGTCCGGGTTTAAAGCCCACACCGTCACCCCTTTGGCCCTGCGCCAGAGGCCAACCCCTCGGGCTAGGCTCCATCCACTCGACAAGACCATGCCCCCTCGCGTCTTGACCTCGCCCCCGCGTTCTAGCCCCTCCTCCTCGGGGGGAGAGAAGACCCTCGTTCAGCCCCGCGTCCGGCCCCCCGCTCGCCCGAGTTTCCCCTTTCCTGCCCACCTCGTGCAAGGCCAGCTTGGGGGCCACTCGCCCCCGGTGTGCCCCTGGAGCCTCCCGAGACCTAAAGAAGTAGCGCGGACCTTGCCGAGAGCACGGCAAGAGCGGGGAGGAGAAGTGGGGCACAGGCGGAGCGACCCCTGCAGAACGCACCCCGTGTCCTGGGGCAAGGGCCGCCTCTGGGTCAGTCCCCCGCCCGCGGCGGGGCCGCTGTTTGTTCAAGCGGCCGGGCCGGAGAAGGCGTTTCTCTGCTGAGGAGCGGATCCGGGTGGCCCCCGTGGCCCCGGAGCGCTGTGGTGCCCGGGAGCCCGGGGCCTTGCCCTGGCCATGGCCGAGGGGCACGGGAGTCTGGGGGTGCGCCTGGCCCGCGGCTTGGCGAGACTAGGGCTCCGGAGGGAGCGCCGGGGGAAGCGGACCCCGGAGGAGGCCAGAGCCCGGGATAGGTGAGGGGGATGGAGGAGGGCTGCAGGGGCGCCCCTGGACCCTAGGTGTGTGTGTGTGTGTGTGTGTGTGTGTGTGTGTGTGTGTGTTAGAGGGTAGTGGATGTTCAAAAAAGCGTGTATGAGTGTCTGAGAACATAAAAATATACGTGTCAGTGTACTACGATTTTGGATATATGAATGTGAACATGGTCTTTAGAAAGTACCTGCGCTCTTTTGAAACTTTGGAATAACTTTTGCAATTCCCGAAGTCAGGCGGCGGCCCGTGGATAATGATTTCCTCTCCAGAGCCAGTTTAAGGGCAAACGTAGGAGCTCCCCCTGCCCCTGTGGACTTTGTCACGTCACAGGCCAGTTTCCCTCTGGTCTGCATTCCCTTTGTCGTGAGCATGACAGGCACCTGCTTTGTCAGAGACCGCGCTGCGTTTGCCCTCAGATGCCACGGGGCCGGTTTCCCCTGTCATCCCAGACTGTAGTAACAATAAACCTTTATGTGCCCCTTGCATCGTGCCTTACCTGGATTATCTCATTTAATCCTCATAGCAGCTCCATGAGGCAGGTAGTTCATGTGATTCAGTTGTGGAAACGGAGGCTCAGACAGGTGAAGTCACCTGCCCAGTCAGTCACACAGCTGGGAAGTGGTGGGGGCGGGGTTAGAGCTTAAGCAGTCGGACTCCAGAGCCCGGGTCCTGAAGCACTGGGCTGCTCTCTTGCCTGGGGAGATTTCAGGACCGCCAGCCAGGGGGCCAGACTTCCGTCCTCACCCTAGGTGCCCCTGGCCTGGTCACCTTGAACAAATTGCTTCCTCTCTCTGAGCCCACTCACTGATAGCTACTGTCTAAGTGGAAGGAAAAAGGCTGTGGATGGCAAAGCTGAATGGCTGGGAGGGGGATAGTGAAGAGGCCCCCAGTGGCTCACAGGCCCTGTGTCTGAAAAGAGCATGGAATGTGCTCACAGGCACCGGGTGTTATGTGTCTGTGTAGTTACCAGGCAATTTGTTCTGATCTTATCATGACACAGCTGTCTTTAGCAGCCCTGGGAGGGGTGGGGTACCTGAGGCCTGGGCTGGTGCGGAGGGAGAGGAGGGGTTTGTACTGCTCTCTCACACCAAAGGGGGAGGAGAGGGGAGGGCCTAGCCACCCTGGAAAGCCTGGAAGCCTGGGTGCCCCAGGGGGTTACCCACACCCTGCCACTGCCCTGCCCGCCCCCACCTGGAAGCCACGCCCTCTCCCATTACCCGGTCCGGCAGGAACCTGCCCTATAGGCCCCAGTGGCACTGCCCCTCCCTTTCCCCACTTGAGAGGAGGCAGGGTTGGCATGCTGGTGAGTCAGGGGTTGGGAGGACAGGGGAGGGACTGTGCATGCTCATGGGTCAGCGTGATGATACATCCCATGCGCGCACTTGTACTGGGTTCTCACCAGATGTGGTAATGGGACTCCAGCACTAAGGCACAGGCCTCTCTGAGCCCTGCTGATTGCCTTGGTGGGGGGGGGGGGGGCGGGGAAGGGGGGGTAGGCGGTCAAGGCACTTTTCCCCATATTGCCCCCATTAGTGCCACGATGTCCAACCAGCCTTTGGAATGGGACGGTCCTAGTGCCTAACTCCCAGGCTCACCAGCTGTGTGACTCCAGGCAAGTCACTTCACCTTTCTGGGCCTCAATTTCCTTATCTGAAAAATAGGGACATAATATCCACCTTCTAGGATTATTGTGAAGCTTAAAGGAGATCACGTGAGCGCCATACCTAAGGCTAAGCCTGGCGCTGGGAGGGCCTCAGCAAATGGCAGGCTTTGGAATTATTGAGGCGCTGTCCTTTTTCTATATTCTGGTCCTGCTACAGACCTAGTCCCCACTCTTGTCTCAAGCTCATCTCCTGTCTCTTTCTCTCTTTTGGGGAGTAGACAGCTGGGGGAGGGAGCAGAGGGGAGGCTGCTGCATAGACCTTGCCCCACTCCTAAGGTTTCAGGAGCTCGTCCTGCCTATGTGCCCTGAAAGAAGTAGGGGAGGGCCCCAGGGTCCAGTCTGAGGGTGGGAGGGGAAGAGGCTACTTCACTCCTTTCCCTATGCTTCCTTCCCAGGCCCCGGGGTGGCCGGAGCTGCCCTGACCTAGCCCAGGGCCTGGGCAGCACCAGCAATGTCAGCCTCAAGGTAAGAGGGAATCGGAAGGGGTGGGAGGGGAGGGTGGGGGGTCAGAAGCTCTGGGAGCGGCTGGGCCGGCCCTGAGAACCCTGACTTACAAGTTAGGCACCTGGAGCTCTCTAATCCTCCCTCTGCCACTGATTCACTGTGTGACCCTGCGGGGGTCACTCCCCACTTCAGTTTCCCTATCTGCAAAATGGGGACAAGAATGGCGCTCAGAGTTGTTGGGAGAAGGAAAGTCATGGCTGGAGGACATCCAGCAAGGGGCCTAGATGCTCCAGAAGCCGGAGCTTCCTACTCAGTGCCTATGCCCAGGAGCCCCCTTTCTGCACTCCCTCCTTTAGCTTGACCTTGTCTCCTCTCTGGACCCTTTTCCCCACTTCCTGGCACGGAGCCCCAGTGGTGAAGCTGGGCGGTGGTTTAACCTTCTGGCCACAGTTTTCCCATCTTCAGTGGGGACTTGAGCCATGGCTTGAACGGTAACAGGGCGTCCTCCCTTTGGAGGAGCAGAAGGCCTCCTCTGGCGGTGGCTCAAGCAGCCATGTGTCTGTGGTCCTGAATACCATTAGTAATTACTCGCATTTAATTGAGTACTCATTATGTGCTGGTTCCTCTGCACGGCCTATCTCATACCATCTTCGCAGCACTCCCAGGAAGCAGGTGCTGTTATTATCATACCCATTTTACACACGAGGAAACTGAGATTGTGGCTAGGAGGTGGCAGAGCTGTGATTTGAGCCTGGGTTGCCTGGCTCCAGGCCCCCATATTAATCATGGTGCCCTCCTGTCTCTTGAGGTATTTGGTCCCTGGGGAGCAAGAGGCTGCACCTATTTCACAGATGAGTAAATTGAGGTATTTGGGATCAAGGGCCCCTGCTAGGATTTTGACCCCAGACTTGGCTCCTCTATTGCCAAGGACACAAACCTGTCCCTGAAAATTAGTGGTTTGGGAGCAGTGTCCATATGGCCCTCTCCCCTCACTCCCACAGCCAGGCTGGGCTCCAGGGGAAGATGGCAGATGGAGGTAGGTTTGTCCCACTTTCAGGGGAACCCTCTTCCCTGGATCCCTCATGGCCCAGGTACATCTCTGTGCCCAGGTGCCTCCCAGGTGTGCTTGGGAATCTCAGGCTGCGAGGGTCCTGGGGTGGCGGGGGTTGGCTACAGGCTCTCTGGAAGCCTGGAGTGGGCAGAGGCCATAGACACTTGTACCAGGCACGTCCGTGCAGCCCCTAACCCCCAGAGAAGCTGCTGCCAAAGGGCCAGAGGCCTGTGGATGCCTGGGAAGGTGGCAGTCGGCCTGAGAGTTGAGCCCTCACTGAGTGACTTTAGTCGAGTCAGTGTCCTCTCTGGGCCTCACGTCCCTCATATGCAGAATGGAAGGCGGTAAGTGAAATGCTGAGCGCCTTCCCAGAGCTCTACCCTTTGTCCAGTTCTCGTGGCCCTTAGGGCAGCTCTGCTTGGTGTCAGAGCCCTGTTCAGCTTCTGCTGTGCCCAGGAGGGCAGTCAAGGGTGATGAGGGCGCTTGGAGGGTAGGGAGAAGTGCTGTCACCAGTCCCCTGCCTCTGCTTTCCCTTAGGCCCAATCCCACAGCTGCTCAGAATGGGACCTTTGGGCAGGGAGCCGTGGTTCCTGGCTTTGGAGGAGACGACACAGCTCAGGGCAGCCCCCTCAGCCCCTGGGGCGCCTACAGAGGCCAGGTGTGGGCAGTGCCTCTGACCTGGCCAACTATGTCTCCGTGGGACTGGAGAGCCCCTCATGCGCGGTGCCAGCTCCTGGAAGTTTGGAGCAAGGAACCCCAGGCTGCACTTGCCTGCAACCCCCAGGCACTGACCCCGAGGTTCCTGTGAGGCCTGAGCCACCAGGCAACCTGGAAAACCTGCTGCCCCGCCCAGCATCCTTCCCCACGGCAGCGCGGGCAAAGGGCAAGGCTGTCACACCAGGGCCAGCCCTGCCACATCCAGCCCGGACCCTACACCAGTGTCCCTCTGCCAGGAGGACCCGCTACCACATCACTGTCACCCTCCAGGGGCACCGGCAGGCACCTGGGGAGGTGGGTGGGGAACCTAAACCGGCCCAACCAGCTCTCCACCCCTGCGGCCCTGAGGAATCCAGGGGCTGGCAGGATCCTCCCCAGGGGCCCCGCCCCGTCACGGGGTGCCCGACAGACCTGCCCCCGGAGCCCCGGCTGAGCGCCCCGACGCATCAAGAGGCCACAGCCCAGCAACAGGAGCGCTGGGCCCACTGGACGCCCGGGTCCCCACACAGACAGTGAGTAGAGGTCGGTCCCCACATGGGGCGACAGCGGGAGGGGAAACTGGCCTGGCTGTCCCCTCTTGGGTTTCTGCCTGGTTTCTGGGCTTTCAAGGCCCATTCATTCAGCTCCCTGAGCATGAGCTGACTCTGCCATCTCCTGCCCACCCTGCACTGTGCTCCTCTCCCTCCCCTCAGCCACAGGCTACCTCCCAGGGACTATTGCCACTCTTCTCCTCTGTCCACCTGAGGAGAGGGATAGCCTGTCATGGAGGGGGTGGGGGAGGGTCACCTTCTCCTCAGCAATACCCCCCACAGACCCAGCCTGGGAATAGGTGCCCAGCCAAAGGGCTGGGTGTCCTGGGAAAGCTGGAGTGGCAGAGGCCATAGATACTGCTTAACCTCTCTGGGCCTTGAGTTGTTGAGTAGATTTGGCAGGTGGAGGTGAGGAAGGAGGAGGTGGTCATAGGACATGCTTTGAACTCCAGGGAGTTGGGCCACCCAAATAGCAGGGATGCTTGTTACTAACGCCTTAGTCGCAGCAATAATGACCCCACCTGGCCCTTGGGTGGTGACCACAGGAACAGGCACGAGGTTCCCAAGCCTCAGTTTTTATTTGCGTTGAAATGACTCTCCTGGATCTGCCTGGTAGGCCCAGAGGTAGAAGGGTGGGTCCCCTAGAACTCATTGAGGAGGGGGTGATGTCTCTAGGGCCACCAGGAAGGGGCACTGGGGCTCAAAGAGGGCTCTGAAAAGTTCCTAATGATGATGGTGGTGGCTGTTATTTCTGGCTTGGTTTTTCGTTTGTTTTTTTTTTAAGATTTTATTTATTTATTGACGGGCAGGGGGGCAGAAGCAAGGGGAGCTGCAGGCAGAGGGAGAGGGAGAAGCAGGCTCCCTGCTGAGTAGGGAGCCCGACACAATGCAGGACTCCATCCCAGGATCATGGGATCATGACCTGAGCTGAAGGCAGATGCTTAACTGACTGAGCCACCCGGGGCCCCATGGCTTGTTTTCTAAGCATAATTCCTTTTATTTTTATTGTTTTAAAAGATTTATTTATTTATTTTAAAGAGAGTGAGAAAGAGAGAGAGAGCGAGCAAGCATGCTTATATAGGAGGGAGGGGCAGAGGGCGAGGGAGAGAGAGATTCTCAAAGCTGACTCCCTACTGAGCACAGAGCTGGATCCCACAACCCTGAGATCATGACCTGAGCCAAAACCAAGAGTCAGAAGCTTAACCTACTGTACTACCCGGGTGCCCCCTAAGCATAATTCTTTTAAATCCTCAGAAAGCCCCATGAAGCAGGACTAATCTCGTTGACTGCCCCCATTGCAATAGGGAAACTAAGGCTCAGGGAGGTCATATCACTTGCCCAAAGTCAGCTAGAAAGTGAAGGAAGGGGTCAGAACTTGAACCTGGATGCTTGTGCTCTGAGCACCACTTTCTCCTGCCCTCCCAGAGGCCTTGCTGGCCCTGTGCCGTCCGTGGAGGGTTGAGTGGTTGCTGTACAGGGTTTTCAGTGACCCCGTGGAGATGGATTTGGCAGCATCAGGAATGCCCAGGCCCCGGAGCAGGAGTCAGGGTACGTCATCCTGTGGCAAGAAAGAGAGAGAGGTGAGACCCAGGCTGGCTCAGGGACCTTGTCGGGTGCCCCAGCTGGGAGAACAGAGAGAGGGGAGGCGGACAGAGGAGACAGGCCTTGGAGAGGAGAAGGAAGAAGCAGCAGGTTTAGCTGAGGGGACTCAGGCACGACCTGCCACTCCCTGGCTATTTTGGGACAAGGTAGCTAATGACAGACTCTGGCTGGAGGCTAGGGGCTCACTTAGAGAGGCCGGAAGCCGACCTCTGGGGATATCATCCCTTCTGTGACCCCTTTCTGGGGGAAGCATTCCTGGGTCAGGATTGGCCGAGGTCGGGGGGGGGGGGGGGGAGGTAGGGCACAGTCGGGGCTGCCTGTGGGGCTGTGTAAGACGCACATGCGTTCACGTGTGTGTTTGAGGGCAGGCGGCTTTCACGAGGAGGAGGAGGGCTGCGAGTTGACCGCGTGTATTGTGAATGTGGACATGTGTCACTGTGTCTGTGTGTTTCTGGGTGTGTGTGTGTGACTCGTGTGTCCCCTGGGTCTCTGAGCGTGTGTAACTGTGTCTGACCGAGTCTGTGTAGGTGTGCGCTGGGTTGGTGCCCGTGTGACGCGGTGGGCCTGCGCCGGGGTCCGTCTTGGTGTCAGTGTGTGCCTTTGTGATGCAGCATGTGTTTGTGAGCCTGTGGGCCTGTGGACTGGTTTGGCCTAGTTTGGGGGTGACTCACAGGTAAGCGGGGAGAATCCAGGACTTGTTGGGTTAGACCACGCTTTTTCCCACACTCCCCCCGCCCCCTCCTCAGCCTCTCCCTTTCCCGGCCCCACACACCTTGTTTGGAGGTCAGAGTCACCCTGCCAACAGATCCATTTCTGGTCTGGGGCCCTGAGGAAGAAAGGGCGCTGGGAATGAGGACTTCTGCTAGCCTAGGAGAGGCGTCCTGGGCCATTGGGGTGTGTCTTCAGAGCAAGGACGAAAGGGAGTGCTATGGGCAGGCAGATTCCAGCGTAGTTTGAAGAACACTCTAGCAGTCATGACCCTCCAGGGACGGGACAGGTCAGCTGTCAAATGGTGACCTCTGTATCCCCAGAAGTGTGCAAGCAGAAGCCAATGACCACGTGTTTATGGAATGAGTGACTGTCAGGAGTGTTGTTCAGGGGCTGGGCTGGCTTGAGAAAGGCGTGGAATTTTGATTGCTGGGAGGTCATTTGCAGTATCTGATCTGATGACCAATGGCTTCCTTTGAAGCTCTTCTTGTTGCTTTGCCAAAACCAAGGGGGCCTTCCAAATGTGGTTCCTGTTTTTAGGTCCAGTTCTTTGGACCCCTGGACTCCTAGGATACCACCTTTGGGTGAACCAAACCAGGGCCCAGCACATCACTTAACACAATTAGCCCTGAATGAACGACTCAGTCAATCAATTAATCGGTGACTTAGAACCCAGGCTCTGCCACTTAATGCCCGTGGGGGCAGGGAATCTCAGTGAAATCCTAGTTATTATTATTATTGCAGAAATAAAGAGGAGACTCAGTAGGGGGCTCAGTGAGCAGGTGAAGTTCCTTGGCAGTAGTCCCAGCAAGCAGGACAAGGTTCTGTTGGAAGAAAAGGGGCTCCTTAGTGAGGATGGGAGGGGGTCGTGGCCTCGGGCAAAGGGCTCTGATCTAGAGCCACAGGTGTCTGGTTGTGTCCTGCTCTCAGGAATTCTGGTCTGGGGAAAGGTTTGGGATTCATGTCAGCTCCCTACCTTCCCCCTACGAAGGGCTTTTCCAGGGCCACTCAGACCCTGTCAGAGCTCCCAAGGTTCCGGAGTCAAGTCAGGCTTCCCTGGGCCTCAGCCCCTTTCATCTCTGTTCCTCGTAAAATCTGAGTCACTGCTAGGGCCACAGAGCAGGATCAAAGTTCTGGGTTCCACCAGCTTCTCAGGAGAGAAGAAGATAGACATGGGGGAGGGGAGGTGGGGACAGGGGTGCATTTCTGGCCTTAACTTCCCTTATAAGTGGCCTGGGGACTGCCTCTTGGAGAGGCGTGGCCCTGAAGACAGGCTCGACCCGAGGCTGAGGATGAACAGTCTGACCTCTTGGGTCCTTGGGATCTCAGAATAGGATTGTCCTGGTCAGCACAGCCTGGAAGTTGGAGTGGGGGCTGGGTGGTCCCTCCAGGACTACTATGGCCCCCTTTAAAAGTAAACCTCCAAACCATAGAGTCTTGGTTCACCAGATAATTATTACATTAGGGAGTTTAGTACGGTGGTCCAGTGCTTAGGGTTGGGGGTCAAGTCTTGCCGTCTGCCACTGTGTGATTCTGGTCAAGTTTCTTAACCTCTCTGAGCCTTTTTTGTCCTCATCTACAAAATGGGAATGTTTGTTTATAATTGATTCCTTGAGGTATCAAATGCATGGGATTCTTCTGAAGATTCAGAAGGACAATGGACAGAAAGCAGTTAGCGAGGTGCCCGGCCCATGAAGCTTGAAGGGGAGAAGTGGCTGGCCCAAGGTCATCCAGCTAGGAAGCGATCGGGTCAGGGAAACTCAGCGTTGCCGGAAGCCACAGCCCATCTTTCCTTCCCTCCCCTTATCATGGTCATGATCAGGGTCAGAACAGTCGCCTGGTTTTCTAGTTTTTGGCTTCTGGAGGACTAGACCCAGGGCTCCTTGGGCAGAGTTACAGCCCCATCCATAGACCAGTGAGTCCGACCCATAGGCTTTTTTGCTCTCTTCCTTCTCTCTCCTTCCAGGCTCAGGCCTCAGCTTCACCCCTTGAAGGACCCTGGCATTGGGGGTCGTCTGAAAGTGGGGAGATGGTGGGAGAGCTGCGAGCAGCATGCCCATTTTACAGATGAAGAAACAAAGGTCCAGAAAGTCAAATGAGTTGCCTGGGGTGACCGAGCCTGAGCTTGGCAGGGGTCATTACTCTGTACTGCCGAGAGCCACCCTCCCCACCCCCTGACCCTATCTCTCTTCTTCTGGCAACATCTGCAGGGAGCTGAAGCGCAGGGAGCTGAGGACACCTCAGGACAGGTTGCTGGGGCCCAACATGGAGGAGGCATGCGGGCCCCCGGCTCAGGCTGAGGCCCCAGTGGTGAGCACCATGCTGATGTGGCGGCGGCCGCCCCCTGCCCAAGAAGAGATGAAACACCGTTTTCACAAGGTGTCCCTGGTGTCGGGGGAGCAGACAGAAGGCCCCTGGGGGGAGATGTTTGAGTACAGCCACTGTCAAGAGGAAGTCAATGGCTTTGCAACACGGGAAGAAACGACTGTAAATTACCAGGGACCCCGGGATGGGTCCAGCTCCAAGAGCTGTCAGAGCCATGGGCCCATCTTTTCTAAGAAGTACACGCTACTCCCTAAGGAGAAAAGGCCAGTGGGAAGGCTGAAGGAGGCCGTAGGCCAGGGTGATGGCAGCCCCCCAGAGCCCAGGACTGAGCCAACACACCCGGGAGCCGTGGCCAGGACTGAGATTTTGGTGCCCCTGCCTGGGGCCCGTGAGCCAAGCCCCCACCCAGGTGTCAGTCTCATCAGCGGGAGCCCCCGGATCCTTGAGGAACGTCGGGTGACACGCACCGTGCAGACCACCGTGATGGTGGGAGGGCATGTGGAGCGACGGGTGAACAGCTCTGTGACCATGGGGCCGGTGCCGTCGGGTGAGGCCCTGCCGAGGGGCCGCAATGTTGTTCGCGCCATACGGGCGGTGGTGGTGAACCCCCAGGCTGAGGGCTCACCAAGCCGCAGTCAAGCCCGGGAGCTGCTAAGTAGCCTTGTGCCTGCTGAGCGTAGCCCCCCTGCCAGCCGGCTTCCCAGGCCCGTGGCTGTTGTGCCAAGGAGTCCGGGTCTGGGCGGCGGCACAGGGGTTGTGGGCTCAGGGCAGCTCCCTGAGACAGAGATGGCAGAGCCAAAGGACAAACCTGCTGTGGTCCCTGCACGCATCCCAGAGGATGTTCACCCACCTCAGAACCAGGATGTCCCTGCAGCTCACCCAGACCAAGCCCAGAGCAGAGCCCCAGATTCCAGAGCCCATGGGGTCCTAAGGGTGCAGGGAGCCTCCAGCCCCACCCAGCCCCCTCTCCAGATTTCTCAGGGCCATGCACTGTCACCCTCCTCTCCCAGACGCCAGACCCCTACCCCCTCCCTGGACCCAGTCCGCCCCCCAGAGCAGCCTGCAGTGCCCACTCACCCCAGGACCCAGCTCACTGTCAAGCCCAGGGGACCCCTGGCCCTGCCCTCTGTAAAAAGGGAAGGGTTCACAGATCCCTCTCCCGCCACCATCCTGCCCGAGGTGAAGAGCGAGGTGGTTGTTACAGTCCCTGGACAGCCTCTTCCTCCATCCTCTACAAGAAGGAAGGCAGTGCCAAGCTCAGGAGGGCTTTCTGCTCCACCCTCCCCAAGGAATAAGTTTGTTCAGGACTCTGAAAATGTCCCTATCTTCTCCCTCAACCAGGAAGAGGTAGCGCAGGGCCCTGGTGTCCAGGCTGACCCATCCCCCACCCAGAAGGAGGTTGTGCAGGGCCCTGGTGCTCCTGCCGCCTCATCCCCCAAGCCAACCAAGGTTGTCCAGGTCCCAGAAGGCAGCCCTAGCACCCAAAAAGAGGCTGTCCACAGTACTAACGGCGGCCTTGCTTCTTCTCTCAGCAAGGACAAGGCTGTTCGAGGCCTGACTGCTTCCACTATCCCATCACCCCAAAAGGAAGAGGCTGTTGAGGGCTCTGAAGTGAGCCCCATCTCTTCTCCCACCCAAAAAGAGGTTGTCCAGGGTTCTGGTGCTTTTGCTGCCCCATCTCCCACCCAGAAAGTGGCCATCCAGGATGCTGCTCCTCTCCCTGCCCCCTCCTCAGGGGGCAAGGTGTCCCCCAGCCCAGGAGGCCCACCTGCTCCAGCGCTGATGGGAGTAGAGGCCGGCCTGGAGTCCCAGCTTGTCCCTGACTCCACCGAGGGCAAGATGCTCCCAGAGACATCCAGGGAGGAGGAGCTGGCCCTGGCTGCTGACCTGGAGATTTTCCTGGACACTCTGCGGGGCATGGAGCCCCCCGAGATCCTCCGCACCCACCGGCTGCCACGAGCCCCCCGCTCCTCCTACCTGGCTATGTATGCTACGCTGCCCGCCATCGAGGAGGACCAGCCCGGACCAGGGGTGCTGGCACCCAGCCCCCAGGAGGCACCCACACTAGAAGAGAAAGAGGGGGAGGAAGAGGGGGAGGAAGAACCAGAGAACCCCTACCTAAGCGACGATGAGAAGCTCCAACGCAGACAGGAGAAAGCCAGGTCCAGCCCCTCCTGGGACTCTCGCCCTGCGAGGCCCCCCCAGGTCTCTTGTTCTCCTCTGGAGATGATGAAGAAACATGTAGCAGATGCCAAGGGCCCCCACCTAGAGCTGGGGCCAGAGTGGCAAGCAGGGGGCAGGCCCCCTTCCCGTCTTGGAGGCAGCCTTCTCTTCGGTGGTCTGGTGCCCACCACGCAGGAGGCCCCCGCCTCGGAACCACTGGGCACAAAACTATCTGCTTTGCCACCCCACATGACACCAGGGCTCAGGAAGGTGCCAGGACAGCTGCCCCTGCTGTGCAGCGAAAGGCCACTGTTGGAGAAGCCTGCTTGTGCCCGGCCCCTGGAGGGGTGGGTGAGTAAGGCCTTCGATGAGCAAGGGAGGGTTCCTGGCCTCACCTGGGGCAGGGTTTGGATGATATGAGGATCGTGGCACTGGGAAGAGAGTGTCCAGAAGCCAGAGGCTTGGGTCTAATGTCTAGTTCAGTGTGATCTTATACAAGCTACATCTTTCTGGGCCTCAGTTTCCCTATTCACACCGCAGAAGGCTTGTGCTGTGAAGTCCAAAGGGCTTAGTGGCTCTGATCTCTTGGAAGCTGGGGAAGGGGAGCGATAGGCATTCACCCCCTGGGATGGGGTGATGAGGTTCCTGGAGGTTGGTGACATTCTCTGTGGGCCAGCTCTTTGGGAGTGGAGGCCAATAGGGAACATGTGGGATCCTTGGAATGACAGGTTGTAGGGAGGCAGTAAGGAGTCCACACAAAAAAGTAAGACTTTTTATCACCTCCCTCCATGCCAGAGCCCAGCATTGAAGACCCAGGGCAAGCCGAACATCAGGCCTGGAAAGGTAAGGCGGCGGGAGGCCATGGGGGAGGCAGGGAGCTGGGGACAAGGCCTGAGGATTCCCTCTGCGTCCTCTCCAGATGATCCTCTTCTCAGAGCCTGCCTGCCAAGGCAGCAGCAGGGAGGTCTGGGAAGACATTGCCGACACCTCTGGCTGGGCCCGCATGGCCTCCATAAGGGTGGTTCGAGGCTGGTGAGTGCTGACTGCCAAGGCGAGGCAGGGGGCTGCTTGTGGACCTGGGGGATGTCAGGGTGGTGAGAAGTACCTAGGCCAACCTGGCAGAAACCCCCTCAGCCACCCTGCTTTGTGGCTACATCCTCTCCCCACCAGTGACCCTGGGTCTCTGTGCCCACAGCTGGATGCTCTACGAAGAGCCAGAGTTCCGGGGCCGGAAGCTGGTCGTGCCTGAAGGAGATGCGGATTTAGCAGTCTCGGGGCCAGCATGGAGCACCCAAGGCATTGGCTCCCTGAGGCGGGTTGTCTGCGTGAGTGGTTGGGAGTGGGCGCCAGATGTTGCCCTGTCTTCCCCAGGCTCCAGGCCCTGACGAGGGGGACAGCCCCAGGTGCCTGGAGTTGGAATGGCCGGGAGAGCTCATATGGGTGAGGAGCCTGAAGGGGGCTTACTATGGATTCCTGACCTCAGAGCCCAACCTGTGGAAGAAAGGAGTTCTGGGGTGCTCGGCCTGGCTTGGGGACACAGGGAGCAGACAGAGGCCAAGCCCCAGCTTGGGAGAGCAGCCTGCGGAAATTTGAGCTGGACTTGGAGACGGGTTCAGTTAGAGCAACAGAAATGGGTGGGAGTGAGGCTGTGGGTGCCGGCCCAAGCCGCCCCCCGCCCCCGCCCTGGGCCCACGATCTCAAGCCCAGGGTCAGACCCAAGGTGCTACGATGTTTGTTCATTTGCTCACAGATACTGGTTAATGTCTGCTGTGTGCCAGGCACCATGCCAGGCAGTGGGTGGGTGGAGGAGACCTGCTCTCTGCCCTGCAGGACTCATGGTCAAGCTAGGGTATGAGGGTGGGACTTGAAGCAGGAAAAGCATATAATCAGATTAGGGATTTATAAACATTCCTCTGGCTGCCAGGAGGAGAAATCCGGGACTCAGGAAGACAGGCAGGGCTGTGATTTCCAGGTGAGGGGCACATCTGAATTTGAAGGGAGAGGTGTGTGGTTTGAAAAGGCACAGTCAACATTATAGTTTCATATCTGTAAAGTGGGAAAAAACAATACTGTTTTTGTACCACAGATTTACAAACTACCAAAATTAAGCTTGACAAAACCGTCTTGGCCACTAGGGAGAAGAGAAAGCCCTAACTCTAAAAGCAGGGCCTATCAGACTTTTTTTTTTTTTTTTTTTAATTAAAGTACATATAACTCCAAGACGGAGCTGTTGCAATCCTCCTGGTAAAAGGGCGAGAGCTGACGAGTCTTAACCAGGGCAGTGGCCCAGCTATGCCAAGGAGGGAATGGTTTTGAAAGCCTCTCCAGAAATACACAAATGTTTGTGGACAGTTTAGTGTGAGTTTCTCACAATAAATTCATCTTCATGTAGGAACTAACGAGATAGAAGAGAAAAAACGAGAGCTCTGAAGTCAGGCGGCCCTAGTTTCATTTCATTCATTCAGCATGGATTGGGTGCCGAGCGTGTGCCAGGCTCGTGGGAGGTGCTGGTTGCAACAGTGAACAAAAATTACATTGCTCTGTTCTTTGCCCTGCTACGTCCAGGCTTTGTGCCCTCAGGCAGGCTGCCTAACTTCGATGAGCCTCACTTTCCTAGCCTGTGAATGGAGTAAGAATGCCCATTGGGAGGGCCAACTGAGACAGAGTAGAACATGCCCTTAGTGCAGTGCCTTGCACTCAGTAGGGGCTTCATAAGTGTTTGCCGAAGGAGCGAGGGAATGAAATGATCTTAGCGGGAGAGAAACACTCAGAATGCAGAGAGGATCCACTGCTGCCCGAGGTGAGATGCAGGTAGGAGCCAGTCTGGACTAGGGCAGGAATTGTTTACAAAGGAAGAGTCAAAGTTAGACTCAGGAAAGAGCTGTCCACCCTCTTCATCTCTGGGTTGGATTATCAGGCTACCCAGAGGCAAGGCGAACGGCGTATGGCACTTGGCAGACTCCTGCTGGGAACTTTGGTCACAGGTACCAAAGGTCGAGCACCAAAGAGATGGCTTTTCTCAGGCTTGTCTGGCGCACCTTGCGGAGAACATTCCAGTCACCCTCTGGCTTCTGTGGAGATGGCCACGAAGGTCTCCCAGGAGTGCCCTGCTGGACAGGCTTGGGAAAGCAGTTAGGGGCGGGGTGGGGGGTAGTCTCTGAGGGGGGCTGTTTACGCTCCCTTTTCCACCTCTCTCCTGCAGGACTACATTAGCCCAGAGATCATCTTGTACTCTGAAGAGGGCCTCAAGGGGGAGCAAGTGAAGCTAACGGATGCCTTGGAGGACTCCCAGGACCCGGAGAGGCCCCTGCAGGTGGCATCTGCCACTGTCTCTGCAGGACTGTGAGTCAGGGCAATTCTGGAATCCCTTCATTTAACATTCATTGTGCTGGGTGCTGGGGACACAGAGGTGGCAGGACACAACTCCTGCCCTCAAGAAGTGCTTAGTCTACTGGAGGGGACGTGCAAGTACGAAGGCAGTGGTGATCAGAGTCCCGGGATTGGGGAGCACAGAAAAGCACCAAACCAACCCGAGGTCAGAGAAGCCATCCTGGAGGAGGAGACACCTCAGCTGGGATGAGTTGGCTGCAGAAGAATCTCAGCATAATGAGGGCAGGGCATGAGGGACTTTCTATGTTTTGTTCACTACTCTCTCCCTGATGCCTGAAGCAGGGACTGGCATGGGGTAGGTGCCCCTAAATATTTGTTAACTGAATGGGGAAGATCTAGCAGACGGAACAGCACCCGCAAAGGCCCAGAGGTGAGAGATCTAAGACTTGAAAGTTCAGTCTGGCCCAGGAAAGCAGCAGGTGGGGAGATGTGAGGGCCAGGAGTATAGCAGGGGGACAGATCAAAGGGCCTCGGTGCAGCTGGACTATATTGTGGGGCTAACGGGGAACTACTGGGGGCCCCTAAGCAGGTATGTGTGCAGGAAAGAACTCTCCAGCTGTGAGGATTTAGAGCGCGCCAGGCCAGAGGAAGGGGGATGGATGGAGTGAGTGGCTACTGCAAGAGATTATGGGGGTCTGAAATATCCTCCAGCATTGACTTGATGGGGGCTTCTTCCCCTAAACCTTCTTCTCCCCTCTAAACCTTCCCCCCATCCACCAATCTGTGTCCCTGGGTATCTGGGCTACAGCTGCCTTTCTGCCTCCTCCCCCCCCACCAGGTGGTTGCTGTACCCCAAACCCTTCTTTGAAGACACTCCCTGCATCCTGGAGCCTGGAGAGTACCCCACCTCAGAGGCCTGGGGTACATCAGACCCCAGGGTGGGCTCCTTGAAGCCCATGCGACTGGTAAGGGGCAAGTGGTCACAAGTTACCTCGTCCTGCAGGTTGGGGGAAGAGGCAGGGCCTGGGGGCCTCCTGCTGAGAATGGGATCTGGGAGAGGGGGAATTAGCCCAAGGGCTGGGGCAGAGGGAAGACAGGGGGTTGGCCATTTTCAGGGGTCTCAGGATCAAGTAAATCCTGGATTACCAGCCCCATCTGTCTTCTTCCTTTACCTCTGGGCTGGTGTCTCAGCTCTGTCTCCTCTGCAGGGCTGCCCGAGTGTGGAGAAGCCAGGGGAGCCCAAGGTAAGAGTCTGCGCTGCAGGGTCAAAGAGGACCTTTGGGTGGGATGTGAATGTGCGCGTGGCTCTCATAGCCTGGACCAGAAGACAGGGGAGGAGAGTGCTGGGGAACAGAAGCTGGGTTTGGGAGGGTGGAATCCTATGGGCTCACTGGGAACTGGCTTTTGGTGTGTAAGGAGGTTAGAGGTAAGAGAAGAGACAGGAGTTACCTAAGAGAATGGAGCTTAGTGAGAGTGGGAGGACTTAGCTCTGGGCTAACTATCCCTGGGCAGGGCCTCCCTGGGCTGGCTGGGTGTGTTTCAGTCCAGATGGCTCCCCACCACCCTCTTTCCCCCAGGTTGTGGTTTATGAGGCCACAGGCTTTCAGGGCCAGAGCTGGGAAGTGAGCAGAGACATCTACAACCTTCAGCAGCCAGAGGACTGCCAGAGCCCCCACCTGGCCTCTGTGGGGTCCCTGCGAGTTCTTGGGGGCTGGTGAGGACTCTGAAACTTTTCTCCTACTTCATCCTCCCTTCTGGCCTCTACAATGGAGGTTGGGGAATGGCCCGGGCTGCCTAAGGGTGGGGGCAGCTGTCTTACACATCCGTGGGCCTTCCTGAACAAGTCTGTTTGCCTCCGCCTTCCCCCAGCTGGGTGGGCTACCAGAAGGCAGGCTTCCGGGGCCACCAGTATCTGCTGGAGGAGGGGGAGTATGCTGATTGGTCACACTGGGGAGGCTTTGACGAGAGGCTGACCTCCCTGCGGGTCATCCGGACGGTAAGCAAGGGCAATTGGGCCATCCCTCTGCCTGTGGCCACAGCCAGACATCCCCCCCCCCCCCCCCCCCCCCCCCCCCAAGTACAATCTGTTGAGGGAAGAGTTTGTGTCCTCTTTCCCAGTTCTCCAGGGCACCTGGAAGTGTTCCCTGAGGTCTTGCCCCTTGCCTTCGGACTGCTCTTCCCCAGTCCACACTGATCGCCTCACTGCAAAGTCCCCTGGTGGGCTGCGTCCCCGGGGTCTGGGCACTCCCAGGGATTTCCGTGGGTGGGCAGGAGACACCTGACTATCCCTGGGGCCCAGGACTTTGGGGAGCCGGCCGTGGTGCTGTTTGAGGCCATGGACTTCGAGGGGCATGGCGTGGAGGTGAGAGAGGCATTGCCGGACGTGGAGCTGGCGCGACACGGCCCCCACACGCAGGCCATCCACGTGCTCAGCGGCGTGTGAGTGACCCCGGCTCCGGGAGCGAGGCGGGCCAGGAGCGGTTTCCTCGGAGGAGCCGGCTCCGCCCCGCTGACCCGGGCCCCGCCCTCCCTGCAGGTGGGTGGCCTATCAGAAGGTGGGCTTCTCCGGGGAGCAGTACGTGCTAGAGAAGGGCGTGTACCGCAACTGCGATGACTGGGGCGCGGGCAACAGCGCCCTCGCCTCGCTGCAGCCGATCCTGCAGGTGCGCGCCAGCCGCGGGGGGCGGGGCCCTGGAGCCTGGGCGGGGCCCACCGCTGCGGGGAGCGCGGGGGCGGGGCCTCTGAGAAGGGGCGGAGCTAACACGGGCCTGAGCGATGGGATTGCTGTGGAAAGAGTTGGGAAACTGAGACTAGAGGCTGGCACCCTCCTTAAGTCGCAAAACTTTGGGCCCTCCCTCCAGGTCGGCGAGCACAATCTGCACTTTGTCTCAAAGGTAAGGAGCTGGTGCGGGGCCTGTCTCCTCTTCCCTATTCTCTCTGCCTCACTCCATCGCTCTCCATTCTCAGCTCTTCTTGTCTCTACCTGCAGATTCAGCTTTTCTCCGGCCCCGACTTCCTGGGCGACCACATCTCCTTCGAGGATGACCAGACCTCCCTGCCCGCCTGCTTCCAGGTCCAGTCTTGCCGTGTCCACGGGGGCAGGTGAGGACGTGGGGGAGGCGAGAGGCGGGGCGCACCTGCCGCACCTGCCCGGAGCGCTTAACTCAACTTGGAAATCCAGGCTGCTGGAAGGTCTTTCTTTGAAATGATTTCTTTCCTTCGGCTTCCTTGAGATGAGCTATTCTGTCCGGAATCATTCAATCTTAAAGGAAACCAAGCAAAATAAAGTTTTAATGGAAAACGTAAAACTTGTAGGTAGTATAGGATAAAGAACTCCAATCTTGTTTCATCTATCTCTCTGCCTTTTTTTTTTTTTTTAATGAAGCATTTAAAATCCCTGACCCAACATAAAATTTTACAGGTAAATACTTAAATATGTATCTCTAATAAGAAAAGACTGTCCCCAACCCACATAGCCATAATTTATTATCACAGCTAATAAACAGTGGTTTGTTAGTATTACCTAATACCCAGGCCATGTTCAGATTTCTCCCGTTGTCTTAAAAAAGTGCCTTTGTGAAACTGATTTGTTTTTCTCAGGATCCAAACAAGGTCCACACATTGCTTTTGGTCAGTTTGGTCTTTAATTTATAGCAGTTCCGCTCCTTTCTTTTTGTTTTATATCATTCATTTGCTTAAAGAAACCAATAGGGGTGCCTGGGTGGCACAGTTGGTTAAGCCACGGACTCTTGGTTTTGCCTCAGGTCATGATCTCAGGGTGGTGAGATCGAGCCCCCCAGGAGCCCTGTGTCTGGCTCCATGCTGGGGGTAGAGCCTGCTTGAGATTCTCTCTCTTCCTCTCCTTCTGCGTCCCCCCTTCCCCCTCCCAAAAAAGAAAAGAAAACCAATAATTTGCCCTGTAAGTTTCCCATCTTCTGAATTTGGCTTATTGCTTCCTTCGGGTGCCTTTTTTCCCTTTGTGTCCGATATTTCCTGTAAACTGGTAGATCTGGAGACTTGATGAGATTCGGGGTGTTTTGTTCTGTTGGCAAGACTATATAGGTGGTATCCTGTACTTCTTACTACATTACCTCAGGCCCATGCCTGGTTGTCCCACTTTTAATGATATCAAGATCCCTACATTGTAAGATATGCCATTTAAACAAAATAAGATTTGTCATTTACCTCTCACCTAATGGTGTTAGCGTACAGTGATGATAATTGCCTAGACCCTCTATTTCTTTAGAGGTTACAAAATGATGATTTTAAGATTTTTGGTATTCCTTCTACATATGTTGGCTGGAATACCTCTATAAAGAAGAGCTTTCCCTTTTCTATTATTTGTTTACCCAAAATGGTTTATATAAAAAAGGCAGTTTGATCCTTTCCCAAGGATCAGTTTCTCTTGATCAATTTTCAGAATAATTTCTGAATTGGTGCTCTAGCAACGTCTAGAGCTAATGAAATATTTTTTAAGTATTGTTATGAACTCATGGATTTATATGTAATTGAAATGCCTCCGTCCATTGGAGTTACTATTCTTTTGTGTGCTCTAATCATTCTCTCTTTGACAAAGGGGAGCCCCTTCAAATTGTCTGCTTCTGATGTGACTCCAGTAGTTTTTTTTATAATTTCCTTGTTTTCCTGGTACAGTAAGTTGCTCCAGGATCATTTTGTACATTTTTGCCCTAAACTTGGATTTAATTATCTGCCAAGGGACTCCGATTCCAATGGTATTTAGATGGAAGCTGGATGTTTCCAAAAACTATAATACTAATATTACTAACAGTAAAAAGCAGTGAATGCTGTTTGAGATGTCTCTGTGGTTCTTTTTGTCCTCAGGACATTCAGCAACATCCCACTTGGTATGTGCAGTTCAAAATATCATTTTTAAGACATTTGAAATAATACTTTTTGTTTGTATGGTTATGCCACCAACCTGATATACAGTTAGGTTCATTTATTTTATTTAATTTATTTAAATTTTTTGGAATACTTTCCATTTTTACTTAATTGTTTTTTAATTACATGACAAATTCACAGTGTCCCTGTCTTAGCTTGGGCTGCTGTAACAAAATATCATAGGCTGGAAGACTTAAACAACAGGAACTTATTTTGTCACAGTTCTAGAGGCTGGGAAGTCCAAGGTCAAGGTGCAGGCCCATTCTCGGCTCCCCTGCGAAGGCTCACGGCGAAGGCTCACTTCCTGGCTAGCAAATAGCTGCCTTCTTCCTGTGTCCCCATGTGGTGGAGAGAGCGCTCCTGTGTCTTCCTCTTGTACAGGGACAGTATACCCATCACGAGGCCTACCCTCCTGACCTCATCTGAACTTCCCAAAGGCCATCATATTTGAGGTTAGGACTTCAACATATGAATTTTGGGGAGACACATTCAGTCCAGAGCAGTTCCAAAGCTAAGTCAATCAGTAGGACCTATCTCTATCCCTGTAATCTTTTGTGTTTTCAGTGTTTAGGTAACTCATCCATTGTTTCTTTTTGAAAATATAAGGGAATATACTCTCATATATAAATTTGTATATAACTATAGAAACCAAATATATGTGTTACCCCCTTCCCCCGTTTTCTTACACAAAAAGAAGCGTACTACAACCTGGCGAATACTAAAGACCACTGAATTGTACACTTTAAAGAATGAAGTTTATGGTATGTGCATTATATCTCAGTTTTTCAAAAGGGAAGCCTACTATAAACACTGTTCTGCCCCTTGTTTGTTTTTCCTTAACCGTTTGGAGATCATTTTATATCCCTTTAAGAGCTCTTGCTCATTCCTTTTTACTGCTATGTTATTATACTCTACATTCTTAGTTTAATCAACTCTCCCCTGTTAATGGACATTTAGGCTGCTTCCACTCTGCAATGGCCACCAACACTGCACGGAGAACTTTGTGCATGTGCCATTTCAGGTTTTTGAAGGAGGTTTTGAGATTCCAAGAAATGGGATTGCTGAGTGATTATGCATAGAGTTTTGCTTCGTATTGCCAAATTTCCCTCCATAGGGGCAGTATGATTTCATCCAGTCATTTCTGAAGGCTTGGCCTCAGTCTCTTGCTGCAGGGCCTGTTCATCCTTGACCTCCCATGGGCTAGTGGGGGGGGGGGGTCACAATCAAGTCTGCCTCCACTCTGCCGCATCTCAGAAGGCCTGGCAGGCCAAGCACAGGATGTGACAAGCTCGGATACCTCCTCACATCCCCCTACTCTTCCCCTTTCCCAGCTGGATCCTGTTTGATGAGAAGAACTTCGAGGGTGACCAACACATTCTCTCCGAGGGCGAGTTCCCCACTCTCACAGCCATGGGCTGCCTAGCCTCCACAGTCCTGGGCTCTCTCCAGAAGGTACCCCTGGTGAGTAACTTTGTCCAGGTCAGGCAACCCCTGGGGCAGGAGGTGCTGCTGAGGGCATGCCGGGTACCGGGTCTCTTCTCACTGTTGGCTAGGCTGCTGGAGCTTGAAGCCAGTCATCGTCAGAACCACCCCAGGTCCCTCCGAGCCCGTGGCTTCAGAGGCAGTTTGACTTTACTAGAGATTTATTGAGCGCCCACCGTGACAGGTCCTGGGGATGCTGAAATAAGTCAGACACAGCCCTGCCTTCGAGGAACCCATGGCCACACTGACATAAAGATGACAAGGCAGTGGTGTGACCAGATATAGAGGTGGTCTGAGGACAGGAGGGACTAGCACTCAGGTGATCTGGGGGCAGGGGCCGGACTGCGGAGAGGGGCTTCCGTGTGGAAGGGAGCGGGACAGAGAGCTGGCTCCGCTGTGTGGGGAGTTCGGGTGGGTGGGGACAAGGCAGTAGGGTTGCCACTCCAGTAAGGGGCGGGGGGGGGGGGGGGGAGGGGGCCCCGGGCAGGGGGGGGGTGGAGGGGAGCGGCCTGGCCATAGTAAGGAACCGGAGTCTGGAGGAAGGGGTGGGCCAGGCACGGCAGCCCAGCAGGCGGTGACCACCAAGCTCCAGGCAGTGTGTAAAAGGCTTCCCCTGCACTTAATCTGATGAGCTTTGTCACTGCCGTCAGCTCCCTTCTCCAGATGTGAAACGGACGCACAGAGAGGCCGTGTGACTTGTTCCAGGCCCCAAAGGTGGTGACAGGCAGAGCTGAGTTCTCCCCGAGGCAGCCCAGCTGCAGAGTCCACGCTTTACAAGTACACGTTGGGCTCTGCAGGCAGACAGACCTGGTTCTGAAGCCCAGCTCTAGGGACTTGAGCAAGTGGTTTGATCTTCTCCAGACTCAGTTCCCCTTCTGTTAAGCAGGGATGATAATAACAGCACCTACCTTACGGGGTTGTTGAGAAGTTATAGTGAGATCAGGTAAAGCACTTAGCACAGAATGCGGCGGGTGGTAAGCCCCAAATACATGAGAACCGCTATAATTACTGCGATAATTACTACTGTTAGAAGCACCATTAACTGGCACTGGGAGGAGGTTTGAGGGGGCCATGGGGGGCCCACTCGGGCACATGCTGCATCTGAGAATCTGGGGGACACCCAGCTGCCAGTGTCCAGGAGTCCAGGGCCCTGTGGGGCGGAGCTCAGGAGGGAAGAGGGCCTGAAATACGGATCTGGGGATTGGAGTATCTGGAATTTGGGGCCGAGGTGGGGGCTGGGGCTCTCTCAGCCTCACCGCTTTTCCATGCCCCCGGCCCCAGCACTTTTCAGAGCCCTCCATTTTTCTGTATGGACTGGAGTGCTTTGAGGGGAAGGAGATCGAGCTGGACAGGGAGGTGCGCAGCCTGCAAGCCGAGGGCTTCAACAACCACGTGCTGTCCGTGCGGATCAGGGGGGGCGTGTGAGTGTGTTGGGGGAGCTCAAGGGCAGGGGCTGCTAGGGAGTGAGGGCTGGGTCCCTGGCCTCTTGCCCCTTTCCATTCCCTTCTACTCCCTGCCCCCAGCCAGGAGGGAGGGAGAGGGGCAGTGTGAGGAGGGCCTTGGACCCCAGCCTGGATCCTCCAGGACCCTCCTCTGCCCTGCAAATCCGAAATCCACTTCCCGGCCCCCCTCTCCTCCCTCGGGACCCTAACACCAGGCAGAGGAGTCTCAGCATGAGAGAAAAGGAGGTGGAGAATGTTCTGACATCTGTGCCTCTCCTCCACCTGTCTGTCTGTCTATCTGTCTTCCTCTCTGCATCTCCGGCACCTGCGGGGCCCAGCTGGGTGCTGTGTGAGCACAGTGACTTCCGGGGCCGCCAGTGGCTGGCGGGCAGCTGCGAAATCACCAGCTGGCTGACATACAGCGGAACGCAGAGGGTGGGTTCCCTCTACCCCATCAAGCAGGTGCGTAGCGAGTCGGCTTGTGTGTGTCTGTGCCGGTCTGTCGGGCCGTGTGCGTCCCATGTTTCCCAAACTCAGCATTTGGGTACTTTTGTCACAATTTTACCACATCGTCGTTCCTCCTGAACCATTATCTACTTAATATTTTTCTCTAAACCAACTCACTTTTTCCCTTTATCCTTATGCCAGGGACTGATATCCATAAAATCATGGGTTTGATGTGTGTGTATGATTTTTCTTTAATTGGCATTATAATAAATACATTACCATTAAATTTTTAGCCATCTGTTTACCCACTTAGGACTAAAAATCATCGCATGTGCCTCCCTCTGGGAAACACTGGAACACCTGGAAACACTTGGGTTTCTCCAGGTCTGAGAGCGCATGTCTGGACCTGCTTCTCACTTATGTACATGTGCGTTGATGTGGAGGCATGGCCATGGGGCGCGCGCACTCCCTCTCGGGGTGTTTCCGTGGCTGTGATGTTATTTGTATCCATGTGTCTGTGCTATGGAGGTGATGTGGTTGTGTGGGAGGTGTGTATATGACTACACGTGCCTGCTTTTGTGCCACTATTGAGACAGCGTGTGTCCTTGTATGAGGATCTTTGTGTGGCCCCTAAATTCACAGACTCTTAGGACAGCATTGCTAGAAGAAAGGTTGGAGGTTATCTCCGGCCCCCACATTTACAGGTGGGGAAATAAAGGTCCATAGAAGTGGACAAGGATTTGCTCTGCAATCTTGAGCAAGTACTGTACCTCCATGGACCTCTTTAAAATGGGGATAATGTAGGGGCCACCTGGCTGGCTCCGTCGGTAGAGCGTGCGACTCTTGATCTCAGGGTTGTGAGTTCGAGCCCCACGTTAGGTGTAGCGATTGCTTACAAAAAAGCCCCCCCAAAAAAATCTTTAAAAAGAAATAAAATGGGGGATAACACATGTGATGGAGTTGTCTTGAGGACTGAAGATAAATAATGTCTGTAAAGCTCTTAGAACGATACTTGAGTGGGTAAGCACTCAGCACACGTTAGTGGTGGTTCTTCTATTATTACCATCACCACGATCCAAGACCCCCGGCTGATCTGTGGCAGAGCCTGGTCTGATTTGTGACAACTGGGTGTCTGCCCCACACCCGGGCCAGTGTTCTTCTTCAGCACGGGTGTGTGTGCGCATGTCTGTATACCTACCCAGGCAAACATGGGGTGTGGAGTCAGCTGGCAGGGGGGCTGCATGTGCATGGCTGCGTGTGTCTGTGGGTTTGTGGCTGCAGCAAACTTCTGCCCAACCACGTGGACCTGGGGCGTCTCTGCCAGTGTGTCCCTGTGCATGTGGCTGCGGGTGTCTGTGGTCATGGGTGTGCACCACGGATGCACCCCTGATACACGTGTGTGAGAGAAGAAGCAGGGCCAAGGAAGGCTTCAGGGCAGGAGGGAGGGCTTGGGGGGCTGGGGATACTTGTGGCTCCCGAGCTGAGGGTGTCGGGTGCCCAGCTGGGAGCATCCCTGCCCTGGGGACCTCTCACTCTCTGCTCCCCCTGCCCACCCCCCCCAGCGCCGGGTTTATTTCCGCCTCTGGAATGCCGCACTGAGGGGATTCCTGGCGGTGCCAGACCACGTGGAGGACATGAAGGCAGGCCGTGTGGTGGTCTCCGAGCCCCAAGCGGGAGGCAGCTCCGTCTGGTACTACGAGCGTGGGCTGCTGAAGAACCAGGTACTGGTTGAGGGCCTGGGACGGGAACACTAGAGCCCCAGGTACTCGAAGGTTCCCTGCGTGGGGAAGCAGGACCTGCCTTCGGGCCAGAGAGACAGAGAGAGACACACACCTACCAGGACCCTGGGGAGGTGGGGAAGACTGCGGGCTCTGCTCCCCTGGGCCGTGTGGGCTCTTCTCTGGGCCTCAGTTCCCCATCTGCAAAACGAGAGCATTGAACCAGATACTTCTAAGGGGACTCCCAGCTCTGATATCCTGGGACAGACCTTGGATCCTATTAATAAGGATAGATTCACTCCACGAACATTTCCCGAGCACCTGCCCTTCCGAAGCCACATCGTAGTGGGGGAGAGACAGAAACCATTTAAATGAGTAAAATACCTCAGTACGTTAGGGGACGAGAAGTGCATGAGAGGAAAAATCAATGAAAGGGAAACAAGGAGTATCAGTAGCTCTGACAAGGGGAGCCCTTCCTAAGAAGGTGGCATTTGAGGGAGGCAGCCATGTAGGTATCTGCAGGAAGCATGCTCCCCGCAGGGGGAACAGCAGCGGAAAGGCCCTGAGGTGGGAACCTGCCTGGCAACAGGACTAGCCGGCTCCCCTCACGGGAGGCAGTGAAGGGAGGGAGGGAGGGAAGTAGCAAGAGAGAGGAGGTCAGAAAGGTTACGGGGGTGTGGGTCTTTGTAGGCCACGGAAGGAGCTTTGCTTCTTACTTGAAACAAGAGAGAACCTGGCTCTGTGGCAGGTGCTGTGGTAAGCCCTCTACATGAATGCCTCGTATGATTCTCAGAGGGCACTATGGGGCAGGTCTTACTCTACTCTCTGTTTTATAGGTGAGGAAACTGGAGCACAGAGAAGTTAAGTAACAGGCTGAAAGTCACACAGGCAGTTAGTGTGTGGAAGCTTGTCTGACGCGAAGTCTTGTGCTTTGGGAGTCAGTCACAAGAGGCTTCCTGGAGGAGCTATTTTTCCAGAACTTTCATGGTTTTTCACATGGACTGCTTGCATCAGGCAGCACTCAGAGGTTCCCATCCCCAGGGACTCCAGTGCGCAGAAGGATCAAGAGATTTGCCGAGGGTCCCAGTCCCTGAGAGCCAGGATTCAAAGCTGGGTGTGTGTTAAGGGTGTCGGGTTTGGCGGAGTCCCTGATGACCTCCTGGGGCCTCAGGTGGCCCCTACCATGAGCCTGCAGGTGATCGGGCCCCCCAGCACAGGCTCCAAGGCGGTGCTGTGGGCTGAGAGCCGCCTGCCCCGCCAGACGTGGAGCATCAGTGAATCGGGCCACATCTGCAGCCAGATGTTTGAAGGCCGGATCCTAGATGTGAAAGGTAAGGGGGCCTGTATGTGGGAGAAGGCACCTGGGGGGGGGGGCTGCAGCCAGTGGGGTCCTCAACAATCTCTGACCATCTCCCCATCTCTCACCCCTTCCCCCAGGCGGCCGGGGCTATGACCAGGACCATGCGGTGCTGTGGGAGCTGGCCAAGGACCGGGCGTCCCAGATCTGGACCATCCATGTGCTCTGACCGCCCCGTTCCCCAGCCCTGGAGGCTTTCCCTGGGATGGAATGTTTTTATAGGTTTTTTGTTGTTGTTGTAACATAAAGCTGTTTTCTAATATGCTCCGAGGCGCCCTCATCTTTGTGCACCTTGCTATTTGGGGATGGGGTGAGGATTTGTTCCCCTGCCTTCTTTGCCCTATACTTGCCCTCCTTTCCTCCCAGCTCTGGTTCTGGGGCTCAGGTGTAAGGCCTCCCTCGGCCACCAGAGGGAGCCCTGGGCCCAGACGAACTGAGGAGTGTGGTCTTTTATGCTGTCACCCCAAATGATGGGTTCCGAGAGCCGGCTCTGAGCCAGGTCCAAATGGGTCCCCTGAGCTGTGGGGCACAAACAGAAGCCAACCGCCTTGGTACCTGCCCTCAGAGAACTCACAGGCTAGTGGAGGATTCCAACAGGTAGGGTGATACACTCAGTGGTAGGGTAGGAAGGGAAGTAGAAGGATGCACAGAGGAGGAACCTGAACCACTTAGGGGCACAGGGCAGGCCTCTGGGAGGAAGGGATGCTCAGCTGAGATGTGGAGGAGGGGAAGGAGTCAGCCAGGCTAGAGGGTGGCAGAGGAAAAGTGTTCTAGGGATGCAGATAAGTCGAGGGGTGAAGACTTGGAAGTTCAGTGTGAAGGAGTTGCAGCCGGCCAGGCAGGAGAGGTGAATGGGAGACACACAACCAAGGACCTTGCCCACCAGCGTCCCTCTTAATTTCCCCCAACCCCGGTCTAAAGGCCCAAAGGTTTGGCATCTCAGGCAAAGAAGCCAGGACAGGGAGTCTGGGTTCTTAACCCAGCCTAGAAAAGGCAGGACATAGAAGAGGAACAGCTCCCTCCATCCCCCGATCTAGCAGGCACTTCTCAGCCCCTTGGCCAAGGTCCTCTAGGAAGAGACAGAGAAGCTCAAGGCCCCTGGGGCCTTCTATGGGATTCCCTTCCCTCCTTGCAGCTCCCAGTACCCCCACCGCAGACCCAGGAGGCTAGAAGTGGTTAGAGCAGCTGTGTGTCCTTCCTGCCTTCTCAGCCTGGGTTCAGTGGGGTACAAGTGGACGGCCTCCTCTTCATCCTTCTCAGCACCCCTGGTGGACCAGTGTCCAGTGTCCGGTGAGGACAGGAGAGTGCCTGTGGGGCTGAGAGCCCAAGAGCCTGAGGGAGTGGGTCTCTGAGTCTGCCATTCTGAAGACACCCAGGTATAGGGTGAGGGACTCTGAGTTTCTGCAACTGGGGATGTCCAGGGGCAGGATGGGGGTGCGGGCCCTCTGGGACCGTCATTCCCAAAAACCCAGGGCTGGGTGAAGCACATGCAACTAAAGAGGCTGGCAGATTCTGGGCCATGTCCCTGCAAGGTGATCCTGAGGGGAGAGGCCTCCGCCCTGGGATTCTGGGGCGGGAACGCTAGGGTAGGAGCTCTCTGGTGCTACCTCTCCTGCTGATGGGGGCAAGGGAAGATCCTTGGTGCTGCTGCCAACCAGGCTTTTGGAGCCCAGCGATGTGCAGTGACCACACACAGGACCCCACTCCAAGTACATGACAACTTTATTGATCCCCAGCTGGGTGGCGCTTGCCCCTCCATAGCTCCAAGGCACTGCCTCTCAATTCCCACAGCCTGGGCATCTCTGGCATCAACCCCTCCCGGGGACGTGGTGGTGGTGGGGCGGGGGGCTTCTCTTGCTAGTGATGGTGGCAGATGTCTAATGGGGCCTGGGGCTAGGGCGGAGGCATGTCACCTCAGCTGAGGTAGAAGAGCTGGATGAGGGTGTTGGCCAGGAAGAGAAAGACACTGCCACCGCCCAGGTTGCTGAGTGCTGGGGACACACTCTTGGGTTTCTTGGTGGTGGCAGCAGTGGTACCATTTCCCAGGACTCCAGTTTCTACCTGCAAGAGAAGTGGAGCAAGCTCAGGGGCTTTCGAAGCTCAGGTCATTTAGAGACCTAGTGCCCCTACCCTGATACAATAGTTCTCTGTTCTCTGTCCCCCGTGACCACGACTTCTGCCACAAGGTCCTGTGGGGACAGGACCTTCCTGCCTTGACACAGGCAGGGTCAAAGGCGGTCCCTCCCCTGCCTCCCATGGAAGCTTCCTCTCACCTCCGCCAAGCCACCAGCGCCTCTAGCATGTGGGAGACAGGAACCTGTGGTCTCAGCCCTTGACCTGACTAGCTGGGCTAGGGGCTTAGCCTCTCTGAGCCTGCTTCCTCATCTTCTGAAATGAGCCCATCACAGTCTTGAGGTCGTGTGAGACAGGGCTGGGGAGAAGAAACTGGCAAAGTGTGGGTGGGCGAGGAGGTGGGGAAGGTGTGGCCTCTTGCCCGAGGAAATCGCCAGATGGTGATCAAACTGTTCTCAATGCTTGACCAGTCTACAAGTAAAGCTGCTCCTGATGGAGATGAAGCTGTTTTTGATGGTGATCAGGCTGTTCTTGATGCCTGATCAAGCTGTTCTTGATCTAGAACTTGATGGCTCTGGTCTCCTATGCGGACTAGCACCCTTAGGGCACATGGGATGCTCCCAAGCTGCCTCCTGGAATAGCAGTTGATTTTGAGACTCCAGCTGTTTCTGGAGTGGGAGATTTCAATCTTCTTTGCATTCCAGAACACACAGGCTTTTCTGCCTGGGGTGGTTCCCTGCTATCTCCAGGACCAGATCTGGCTCCCCTTGAACCTGTCCTGGCCCCTTCCCAACAGGGCCACTTCCCCAGCTTCCCTGGGGATTGATGCCATCCTCGCTCTGAGCTGTCTCCCCAAGCCTCGTCATTCCTATTCCACATCACCCCCCTGTGGGCCTCACTGTGCCTGGCACCCTGCGAACGCTCCCCAGCCTCAAGCAGTCTGTGCCCAGCCAGAAGGGCTGGAATGCTGGGACCAGGCCCCCTGAGTCCTGGGTTCTCCTGCTGGGACCCTCTGTTCTCCTGGAAGAAGGCTGAATGCCCAGGAGCCTGCATTTCTTCCCTCCCCTACCAGGCAGGTCTGGGGAGTCCTGGGTGGTGGTGTCAGGGTGCTCCAAGGGGCTGTTCTTACCTGCATCAGAACCAGGAGACTGATGGTGAGTAGGAGGAAGAAGGAGCCCTTCATCTTTGGAGAATTTCGGTGGCTGTCTTGGTAGCAGCTTCTAGAGATGAGCGCAGGCTTGTCTGCAGGCCTCTTGGCTTGGCTGCTTTTGAACCAGGAGGCAGGGGAGGCGGGGTAGAAGCAGGAAGAAGGAGGGCCTATGGGTGTGGGGTGGGGTCCTTCTACCTTTCTACAGACCTCATGATTGAGGACACCAGGCCCTAGGTTCTAAGGCCCACTGTAGATGGTAGGTTCTGGATAGGGACTGAAGGAAGTGTCGGGATGGGAGGTGGGCAAACCAAGGGAGCCTCTGTGGGATAGTAAGCAGGGCCCTGAGCTGGGAGTCTTGCAGAGTGGGGAGTGAATCTTGGTCTAATTACCTATCCACCCTGAGACCTGGGCTAGCAACTGTGCCTCTCTGAATCTTTAACACCAAGAGCTGCCAGAGGATTAAATGCAATATAATTAAGAATATTGGAGCAGGGGATAGGAGCTAAAAAAGAGGCTGAGATAGGCTTAGGTTTCAAGGTAAGGTTGTAGCTGGCTCCACAGTTTCGGAATGAACGTTTGGGGACCATGAAAACTTAGGGTTAATAGATTTCTGCGAAATCAAAGGAGCACAGCTTTAGGAATCCGGAGACCTAACTTCTGGGTGAGCCCATTCCCTCCAGGCCTCAGGTTTCACCTTTCAAGTGAGAAGACTGGAGTGGATGATTATTTTAAGGCCTAGAATTTTGTGATTTGGATACAGAAAATAGCAGATGGGTTGTTTGTATTGCTGACCTTAACAATGAAACAGTTATTTGATCCAAAACGGGTTTATTCGGGAATAGAAGAGAATTGCAATTCAGGGCCAGCAAGCTACACCAAAACCCAGAGGCTAGCCCAACAAAGGAGAGAAACCTTATTTAACGGAGAAGGAGGAGGAAGTTGGGAGGAGTTGTTTTGAACAGAAGTCTAAAGGAGAGAAGGCGGCAAGTCAAATCAGGGTGGTGATTTCTCATTGGCTGAGCTGCTGGGGTGGTCTGCTTCCCTTTTCCTGTTGGGGTCTGTAACCGACAAGTCTTTCTGTAATTGAGGTTGGGTGATATGGCCTGAGAGCTCCCCCTACTGGCCTCTCCGCTCCATTTTTAGTAAGGTTTCCTTTTCTTTCCACACTTCCCTCCTTGTGATCAAGATCTTTCTCCAAAAGCATCCCTGATCAAGAGTCCGGTTTTCCTAATTCAGTGACCTTTTGTCCCCCAGTGCCAGAAGGGGCCTTCCCTCGGTGTCATTTCCCAAATCAAGGAAATTGTACAGGTTGGAAATTCCCATTTGAGGAAGGAGGAGGGGAAGCAGGAGAACTATCAGGCACTTCCCACCTTTAGCTCACATTTATCAAGAACGTAGTATCGGAGATCATCTCCTTTTTGGCTATATCATTTTAGAAAGGTTTGGCAGGCAACAAGTACAGAATCAAAAGTAATACGACAATTCCAAAGATACAATTTGTGGTTCCAAACCAGGACCCTAGCCCTGAAAGTAGCCAACTGAAAAATATTGGCATTTATTCCAACATAGGGGAGAAAAGTTCCCCCTGTGGAGGCAAACCCCCAATGACCTATGCCTCCTGGAAGTGCCTTCTTAACTTGGCCATGAACGCAAAACAGTGAATACCGCAAGGGCCCTTTGAAAGAATTCACAGAGGGCATTTGTGAAGACACAGTGCAGGTATGACCATGAAGCAATAGTTGGTTAAATTTTTGCAAAACAGCAAAACTTCAAATATGTTTTAAAAACGGTATTCTTGGGGCACCTGGGCGGCTCAGTGGTTAAGCGTCTGCCTTCGGCTCAGGTCATGTTCCCAAGGTCCTGGGATCGAGCCCCACATCGGGCTCCCTGCTCATCTTCCCTTTCTCGCTGTCTCTCTCTCTGTGTCAAATAAATAAATAAAATCTTAAAAAAAAAACAAAAACCCACAGTATTCTTATCTCAAAAGAACTCTTTGACATGAAATGTGTTATCAGTAATATAGCTGGTAAGGCTGTAAATTCAGAAAATATGAATTTGGATAAGAATTCAGAGTCTGTTAAGAGTTCACATGAAAAAGAGAGACTTTTATGAATCCTGAACCTTCTAACAGGCCTAGTCTGGACATCTTGGCAACACTGTCGGATGTGGTCGGCTCAGACTCCGGGAAATCTTGACTTTCAGATCACCAGGTGGTGGGCGGGTCCAATCAGAGTTTCGTGCTTTCTGAACTTGTGTCATGTGAATCCAAGATTCTAGACCCGGGAGTTTGGCTAGGAACACCTGAGAGGGGCCTTTCCCGCGAGGTTGAAAAGTCTTTCTGGAATGTCTCTTTTCCAATAGACAAAATCTCCAGGTTGCAGGGTATGGTGTTTAAGGTCTTCATCTCCCAAGAGCACAAGATGAAAAGATTGCTCTACCAAAGCATGGTTATTCTATTTATTTATTTATTTGTTTGCTTATTTAGAGAAGGTGGGGGGAGGGGCAGAGGGAGAGGGCGAGAGAGAATCTTAAGCAGGCTCCACACCCAGCATGGAGCCTGACCTGGGGCTAACAATCACAACCCTGAGATGGTGACCTGAGTCAAAATCAAGAGTTGGACACTTAACTGACTGAGACACCCAGGTGCACCAGCATGGTTATTATTTGTTTAATTTAATTTATATTCAATTAGTTAACATATAGTATATTATTAGTTTTAGAGGTAGAGTTCAGTGATTGATCAGTTGCATAGAACACCCAGTGCTCATTACATCACATGCCCTCCTAAATGCCCATCACCCAGTTACCCCATCCCCCCACGCCCCTCCCCTCCAGCAACCCTCAGTTTGTTTCCTATAGTTAAGAGTCTTTTATGGTTTGTCTCCCTCTCTGATTTTGTCTTATTTTATTTTTCCCTCCCTTCCCCTATGATCCTGTTTTCTTTCTTAAATTCCTCATATGAGTGAAATCATATGATAACTGGCTTTCCCTAATTGACTCATTGCACTTAGCATAATACCTTCTAGTTCCATCCATGTCATTGCAAATGGTAAGATTTCATTTTTTTGATGCCTGAGTAATATTCCATTGTATGTATATATCACATCTTCTTTATCCATTCATTTTGTTGATGGACATCTGGGCTTTCCATAGTTTGGCTATTGTGAACATTGCTACTATAAACATTGGAGTGCAGGTGCCCCTTTGGATCACTACGCTTGTATCTTTTGGGTAAATACCTAGTAATGCCATTGCTGGGTCATAGGATAGCTCTATTTTAAACTTTTTGAGGAACCTCCATACTATTTTCCAGAGTGGCTGCCCCAGCTTGCATTCCCACCAGCAGTGTAGGATGGTTCCCCTTTCTCCACATCCTCACCAACATGTGTCATTTCCTGAGTCATTAATCTTAGCCATTCTGACTGGTGTGAGGTGATATCTCATTGTGGTTTTGATTTGTATTTTCCTAATGCCGAGTGATGTTGAGAATGTTTTATGTTTCCGTTGGCCATTTATATGTCTTCTTTGGAGAAATGTCTGTTCATGTCTTCTGCCCATTTCTTGACTGGGTTATTTGTTTTTTGAGTGTTGAGTTTGATAAGTTCTTTATAGATTTTGGATACTAGCCCTTCATCTGATAAGACATTTGCAAATATCTTCCCCATTCTGTCAGTTGTCTTTTGGTTTTGTCAACTGTTTCCTTTCCTGTGCAAAAGCTTTTTAGCTTGATGAAGTCCCAATAGTTCATTTTTGCCCTTGCTTCCCTTGCCTTTGGAGATGTGTCTAGAGAGAAGTTGCTGCAGCCAAGGTCACAGGGGTTGCTGCTTGTGTTCTCCTCTAGGATTTTGATGGATTCATGTCTCACATTTAGGTCTTTCATCCATTTTGAGTTTTTTTCTGTGTATGGTGTAAGAAAATGGTCCAGTTTCATTCTTCTGCCTGCGGCTGTCCAATTTCCCCAACACCATTTGTTGAAGATATTCTTTTCTGCTTTGTCAAAGATTAGTTGACCATAGAGTTGAGGGTCCATTTCTGGGTTCTCTATTCTGTTCCACTGATCTATGTGTCTGTTTTGGTGCCAGTACCACCCAGCGTGGTTATTTTTAATGGAAGAAATTACGCCTTTACCATATTGAAGTACAACTTCTTTTATTAATTGTGGGTCAAAGGAGGCAGGGGACAAGTGCATTGGACCTACTGTAACTATCTCAAAGGGTGAGAATCTATGTGTTCCCAAGGGGGTGGATCTGAGATTTAGAAGGAAAAATAGCAATGCGTCAGGCCAAGGTATTTGGAGGGTTTCTACAAATTTGCCAATTGAGTTTTAATAGTGCCATGTTCGACTAGCCCTGAGGATTTAGGATGGCATGGACAATGAAAGTATTGCAAAACTGTCCAAACAGCACAGACTTGTCAAAGCACCTGCCCAGTAAAACGGGTTCCCCAATCACTATGATGTTCAAGAGGGGTTCCCCAGATAGGGATAATCTTTTCTAACAGAATTTTAGCCACAGAAGAGGCAATGGCCTGTCTACAAGGGAAGATCTCAATTCAGTGAGAAAACACACAAACCATGGGGGCGCCTGGGTGGCTCAGTCATTAAGCATCTGCCTTTGGCTCCTGGGATCGAGCCCCGCATCGGGCTCCCTGCTCAGCGGGAGGCCTGCTTCTCCCTCTCCCACTCGCCCTGCTTGTGTTCCCTCTCTCGCTGTGTCTCTCTCCGTCAAATAAATAAGTAAAATCTTTTAAAAAACCACACACAGACACACACACACACACACACACAAAACAAAAAACACCCCACACAAATCACGACTAAAACATATTTATATTGATGAGACAGGGCAAGTGTCAAAACTCAAAGGTCCATTGGGCCATTTAAAGTGTCTGGGAGCAGTGCCAACAGATTGTATTTTGGATAGGTGGGGCAGGGGAGGTAGGCTCTATGGATTCTGCCAATATCAGTTGAAGATTTTACCCATAAGAAGGGTGGTACCTGATCCAACAGGGACTAATGATCATTGTCCCCAGATTCAGCTATCGTGCCATTAGAAGTAGAGCAAATTTAAAAAGTCAAAACTCATTAATTCACTTGCTTAGCTATTTTGATGGCTACTGTCAAATTCTAGAATTATTTCCCCCTTTTGGGAGAAGGAAATTCTGGCATGGTAGTTCTCTCAAGAAATCTTGGCCTGGGCGCCTGGGTGGCTCAGTTGGTTAAGCGACTGCCTTCGGCTCAGGTCATGATCCTGGAGTCCCGGGATCGAGTCCCGCATCGGGCTTCCTGCTCAGCGGGGAGTCTGCTTCTCCCTCTGACCCTCTTCCCTCTCGTGCTCTCTATCTCTCATTCTCTCTCTCAAATAAATAAACAAAATCTTAAAAAAAAAAAAAGAAATCTTGGCCTGATGGGGTGCCTGGGTGCCTCAGTCCGTTGAGTGTCTGATTCTTGATTTTGGCTCAGGTCCTGGTCTCAGGGTCATAGAATCAAGCCCTGCATTGGGCAGAGCAAGTCTGCTTGTTCCTGTACCTCTGCTCCTCCCCACACTTGTGCCCTCTCTCTCTCTCTCTCTCTCAAATAAATAAATAAAATCTTAAAAATAAAATAGAAATCTTGGCCTAATAAATGAATAGAGACAGAAGAACTTCAGAGAAAAAGGTGTGTCTCTCAAAGAGCCAAAATGAAAGAGAATAGGTACAGAGGAACTTGTTGAGGTTTACTAGAGACCCCTCCATTTGAGCTGTTTAGTACTCCTTGCGCAGGGGACAGACTAATCTCTCTATCATTCCAGTTCTAGTGTATGTGCCGCCAAAGTGAGCAAACTGTTTTAGTGCCCCAAGGCAGGTGCTCTTTTATTGCAGTGGGGCTGAGCACTGATAGTGTAGGGCTGGTATCTCTGTAAGGACAGAGATTCACTCTCATTCTAGAGAGTGGTTTCTCTGAGCTGATAAAGAGGAAGGACTGGGAAGAGCCTCTGTAGTTCCTCAGAGCCCCGACAGTGGGAATTGGGAGGACATTGGAAAGGCTGGCTAGGGGGCTAAAGATGCCGGGGGGCACTTGAGTTTGTAACCATCTTTTCTCCAATTGCCCTTTGCAATAATAGCTGAAACTGGGACATTTTTTGGTCTTGTTTAGGGGTCTGATTTGCCAGAGTGGAAAATTAATTTTAGCAGTCTTTCTTTTAGGTGACTCATCCAGGGTGCAAGTGACCTGGTTTGCCAAATTAACTAAATCTGGAGTGGACACAGTTTCCCATTCCATCCTGGTCCTTTTAACTGAAAGAGAAAGATCGTGGTTCAGCCCATTAATAAAGAAAGTCTCCCTGACAGGATCCAGCATCTAAAGGAAGACCAGAGTTTTCTTTGAAAACAATGTGAAGTTGATTACAATCGTCACGAACAGGTTCATCAGACTTTTGTGTGCAAGCCTGAATTTTGTTCCAATTAAGAGGCTTGGGGAAAGCTATCACCATTGCTCAGTGGAGGTTTTCAGCAAGTATTCTAGCCATAAGTTAGGGGCTTGTTTTTTTTAAATCCTGTTCATGATATGCCCATCAGGCAAGTTTTAGCCAAGGTTTGGTCTGGTCCTCAGCAACAAACTAACTGATATAAATCTGAGAAACCAGGTTGGTAAGTTTGAATAGCTATTAGTTCTTCAGCAAACGTATGAGGGTCCTCAGTCAGTTTCATAAGAAACCCTTTAACTATGGCTCACAATTTGGCCTTCATCCAGGGAACAGAAGACATTGGGGGTTATTTGAATCCTCAGAAGACTTAACTTTAAAGGGACTGTGTGTTTGGAAACAAAGGAAACGGGGGAGGGAAAACGAGAGGACTCATAAGCCCTTTTATCTTTAGTTGTTTGTTTCCCTCAGTCCAGAAATTGTGCTTTGTAGAGAGGCAATTTTAGATTCCTGACAACATTTGGAAGCTTTAAAACAGCAAAAGAGGCATTTCATGTCATTTTGACAATTTTAGAACCATAGCTGTTCAATTCAGTTTTGAGAAAAGTAAGTTTGGGGTGATTGAAAGCTCCCCATAATGAGCATTTGTGTTCCAAATTACTTTTGATTAAGTGATCCATTTAGTTAGAAATGCACATGAAAAGGGACTGAAATTTTTAAACATAAAACCAGCTGGGGTGCCAGAAAGGGGGGATGCACTCTCAAAGCATTTTGATTACTGGGATCCCAGTTCTTACAGGCTTTTCTAGAGGGGGGAGAAAAAAATCCTAAACAGCATAGTTCCAATAGGAATAGCCCAGTTCCCCAAAGCATTCAAACCAAAAGCCAGACAAGTACTCTCAGAAAGGACAAATCCTTAAAACAGATCTTGAATAAAGCCTGGAGAGCACAAAACACAATGAGAGTGGAGCTCAAATTCCAGCAGAGACTCACCTTCAAGCTCCAGTGTCAGTAAGAAAGCAGTGAGCTCAGTGGTCACGGTGGGTACTGGCACCTGCTCGCTCACCAGCCTTGGAGTTGTTGGGCAGTGGGGAGGGGATAGGGTCGTCTCTGGATCCCACTTCTGACACCAGGTGATGTTAACCTTGAAAATAAAACTGTCAGTTATTTTACCAGCAAAAATGGGTTTATTTGGGTATAAGTAGAGAATTACACTTTAGGACAAACAACTTACAGCAAATACCATAGGCTAGTCCAACAAAGGAGAGAAACATTATTTTATGGAGAAGAAGGAAAAAGTTGGGAGGAGTTGTTGTGAACAAAAGTCCAATGAAGAAAAGCATGAGTTCAAGGTGGTGACAGTTTCTCATTGGCTGAGTTGTTGGAGTAGTTGTTTTCTTGTAGGAAATGCAATGTACCCCTCTTCCTGTTAGGGCCTGTAATTGATGATTCTTTCCTGTGGACACTAATTTTCTTGGGGTCCGCAACTGACAATTCTTCCTGTAATTGGCCTTGAGTGATATGGCATGAGAGCTCCCCTTCTGGGCCTCCCGACTACATTTTAGTGAGGTTTCCCTTTATTAATTTTCACAGTATCAATCTAGGATGGATGGGAGGAGGGCTAGGGGAGAGACAAGCCGGTGACTAAACTGTAGCAGAAGGGATTTGGAGTGGGGATGGCCATGAAGTCCCAGGGAGGGGTGGAGGATGAGATAAATCACAAAGCTGCTTAGATGGTGCTCTATTCTTTATACATTCTCTCACTTTATTCTCTCAGTGGGGCTCTGCGATAGACTTTCTAATTATCTCCATTTTCCTGATGAGGAAACTGAGGCTTAGATATTAAGTGACCTGTCCAAGGGAGTAAATGGTGGAGCCAGCCTCATTTGAACTTGAACACAGGTCTGTCTGAAGCCACAGCTATGTATGTAACCTCTGGGGCTGCCCTAGAAGTCACTGATTCCCTGCCCCTCTCCCTCTTCGAGGATCCAGTGGTTGTCCCTGAAGCCCAGCTCTAGCCTCACCCACTCACCCTTCCTTTGTCTATTTTGTGCCTCATTTGCATGCCAGGTAGTAAAAGAAAACCCCTCTACTTCCCTTCTATGGTTTTAAGCCTCCTGTTGCAGGCTTTAGAAAAACCTGAGTGGGCACTTAGGGGCCTCCATCCCCGGCTAAAAGGAAAGAAAGAAAAAAGAACTGAGAGTGAAAACTGGTGAGAGAAAGCCAGGAAGTGGGGAGGGAGGGGGCAGGAGTCTTGAGGCCCCTGGAGGGGTGTTGCTTCAGGAGAGAAGCAGGAGGAGCCCTCAATTACCTATCACTGGGGTCTAAGCCCTGGGAGGGAAGGGAAGGGGGTTGCTGCACATATTACAATATGGTCTGCCCTGCATCTTTCATCCCCACTAAGAGAGGGCTTTGATCCAATAGTACCACAGAGCACCTTAAGGTAAATCTTCCTCCACCCGTCCATCCATCTGCCCATCTACCCATCCATCCATTTCAGGCAATTTATTGACACCTACTCTGTATCAGGCAAGATGAATGAGTGAGGGTCTCTTCACTTTAGTTCATAGTCTAAGAGGAAGACATATACTGTAATAATCACAAAACTGAAGAAGAAATGCCATAATGGCAGCAGGACCATTAGAATGCAGAGTGTAATTCTGCTTGGGAGGAGTGGGCATATTCATGGAGGAAGGAACACTTGAGCCAGTCCTTGAAGGATTAAGGGGGATTTTCCCAGGGGAAAAAGGCAAAGGTGGATGTTCTCACTGGAAGGAGAGGCCTGAACATAGGAGAGAGCATGATAGTTTCTGGAACACTGAGAAGGATGGAGGGCATCCTTCTGAAGGCCCTAAATGCCAGTTAAACTAGAGATGGTGGGGCATAAAAGATGCATAAATCAGCCTTGATGTGGGTGGGAAGAGGGGAAGATGGGAGAGATGGCCAGCGTTTTATTCTGAAAGGAATGTATGGACTTCAAGGACTTCTCTCTCCTTTATTATTTACCTTTCCCTCCTCAGCTGCTGGGACCCAATAAACTCTTTAACCCCAAAGGGGTCATAATTGATAAGGGTCTTTCAGGAAATGGCCTAAAAGCAGAGGATTCTGTCCATTCCCAAGAATAGAGACTTCCAGAATCATCTAATGCCAGGTCTGGGGTCTACTTCCTCATCTTGCATGTGGGTAAACAGGCCCAGAGAGAGCCTTGGTCAGGACTTCCCTCCTCCCAGTCCAGAGTCGAGTGTCCCCCACCCCAGATGTCCAGAAGGAATTCTTGGAAGCTAGACAGAGTGGCCTCTAATGTCCTCCCAACACTCAAGTCCCACGTGAGCCTAGAGACCTTGCAAAGATTTCCAGCACCACCCAAGATGAGGGATAGTGAAATCTAAGAAAAATAACTATTAGGTGAGCTTAGAATCTAGTTTTGTTTCCATAACTTTGTTTCTGGAAAACACCTTTTTAAAATAAATAATGTGACAATGTTATGAGATTTAATTTGCACAATAATCCTATGAGGTAAGGGGTGCCTGGGTGGCTCAGTCGGTTAAGCCTTTGGCTCAGGTCATGATCCCAGGGTTCTGAGATCGAGCCCTGCGTTGGGCTCCCCTCTGTACAGGAAGCCTGCTTGTCCCTCTCCCTCTGCCCCTCCCCCCTGCTCATGCTCTCTCCCATTCTCTCTCTCAAATAAATAAATAAAATCTTTAAAAAAATAATCCTATGAGGTGGGTTCTATTAGTATCTCTATTTTATAGATAGGGAAACTGAGGCTAGTGAAGTAGCTTGAGCAAGAACAGCCAGCTACGGGGAGGCGACGCGCAGGAGGGAAGATGGGAGACTACCAGGCTGGCGAGGAGGCTGCTTTTGTTGTTGATGAAGTGAGCGACATTGTAAAAGAGGCTATGGAGAGCGCAATCCGCGGCAATGCCTATCAGCACAGCAAAGTCAAATCAGTGGACCACAAACGTCGTAGAACAAACTTTAAGCCAACTCACCAAGCTGGGAAAGCCATTTAAATACATCGTGACCTGTGTGATTATGCAGAAGAACGGAGCGGGCTTACACACGGCCAGTTCCTGCTTCTACACACGGACAGCTCTACTGATGGCTGCTGCACCGGGCGGTGGGAGAACAACACCATGTACTGCATCGTCAGCGCCTTCGGGCTGTCCATCTGAGCCTCCTGCGTCTGCGCGATCCTCCTCTCCCAGCGGCCAGTGGGGGTCCAGCGAACACCCTTCTCCTTCTCTTCAAGCGTTTGTCGTGGCAGCCACGACGTTGACGACGGCCAGGTGACTGCCCTGTTCTGGGAACGGCACAGCCACGTCCAAGGACGGTCACCCTAGGTGCTCAGGCCTGTGCCGCCACCCGTCTTAACTCTGTTTCTTTTCAAAGGTGCTAAAAACTGAAATCTGCTAGTTTAAAACTTTCTCTACTCTCTGGATGACTCAGATACACTAATTTTCCATACTTTATACTTTGGTTAGAATAATAAATTATTCCACTCAAAAAAAAAAAAAAAAGAACAGCCAGCTACAAGTGACAGATCCCAGCTTTATAGACTTGGTAAGTTATGCTGACCCATAATATATCCTCGATAAATGATGGCTATAATTATTTTCCAAGTTTCTATGTGAAAATGTATACTTGTTTTATAATAAGGCTCTGACTTCTCCCAATAAATGTTTTTTTAAAAAACTAATAAAATGGCCTACCAGGGTAGAGGGCTCCCACCTCTCTCACATGAACTAGGTGTTTGTTGAGTGTCTGCTTCTCCAGGATCTTAGGCTGTGCTTCAGGTCCTGGGTAGGAGGGAGGTATGTGGTAAACCCTGATGCCCGGGTAAATGCCAATCCATGCCCCCCAGTCTTGCTGAGGAGGGAGGCAGTAGGCAGACCACAGCAGGGCTCATGAGGCCAGACCACCCCCTGCCCCCACCTCGCACGCTGTTGATCCTTGCTTACCTTCAAGAGCAGAATGAATATAAGCAAGGTGACAATATAAAGTTGCTGACCATGGCTCCAACCCCCCAAAAACACTTGGCCCAGCATAACCTAAAGGTTTCTCAACTCATGTATCTCAAGCCCCAGAAAGCCTCAGGGAGAAGCTCAGTGGCAAGAGGGCTCTCCCACCTCTCACTTCCAGTCACACTTTCCATCTGAACCCCTCCCTTGGCAGTGGGCCTGTACCACCTGCCCCTTGGCCTATCTTTGCTTGCCTGTTTCGCCAAAGTGGGAACTTCTAGAAAGAGCACAGATTCTGGAGGCAGAGTTCTGGGGTTGAATCCACTTTTACTGATTACCTGCGTAGTCCTGAGCAAATCTCTTCACCTCTCTGAGCTTGTTTTCTCATCTGTAAACCTCATAATGTTGGCATCTGGCACTTGGAAGGCACTCATTAATTCGTAGCTCCCTTCAGCTTCCAAATGGTGTGTAAGGAATGCCTCAAGGAGCTGGCCCTCCCCTGACGGCAGTAGATTAGAAAGTCAAATGGTTATATTACAAAGTGCAGTCTGAGATATGCAAGAGTTTTGGTGGTTGAGCCCAGGTGTAAGGAAGTTGGTGCCTGAGAAGTCATCTATTTTTAGATCATCACCGCTGAAAGGTTTTGAGATAATGATAAAGATAGTTAAAAGCCGGAAATGTTTTTGAAAACTTACTCTGTATGGGTGTTTGCTAGGTACTGTGAAAAATTATTTCATTTAATCCTCAGGGCAACCCTGCGGGGTGGGTATTATACCCATTGTATGGATGAAGAAACTAAGGTTTGCTTGCTCAAGGACACACAAGTCAGGCGCCAGGACTCCTGAGGCCAAAGTCCATACTCTTAATTAAACTGCCTCTAGTTGATCTAACCTAACATCTTACTTTTTTAGATGAGGCTGGGGAGGGGAAATATCTCACTCAAGGTCAATGTCTTTTCAAAAGGCAAAGTGAGGGGCACTTGGGTGGCTCAGTCGTTAAGCGTTTGCCTTGGGCTCAGGTCATGATCCCAGAGTCCTGGGATCGAGCCCCACATCGGGCTCCCTGCTCAGCGGGAAGCCTGCTTCTCCCTCTCCCACTCCCCCCTGCTTGTGTTTCCTCTCTCGCTGTGTCTCTTTCAAATAAATAAAAATCTTAAAAAAAAAAAAAAGGCAAAGGGAGTCTCACCTGAACTTTTACACAAAGGAATTAGGATTTGAGCATCCCTGTAGGGCGCCATCTGGTCAAGAAGTGAGCAGAGAAATTCGGATTTAGGAAACACTTATTAAGTGCTTGCATCATTTCAATTCGATTTAAAAAAAAACCCCCCCCCCCCCCGAGATGTGATGTACTGTACTGATCAGATGGGGAAACAAGAGACTCAGAGGTATAATCTCCCCCCAAATCAATTTTGCAAAAACGGCTGCACTGTCGGATTACACATTAAGGTTTCAGAGCCTTCATGAATCTAACTCCAGGTTCTTTCCTTTCTCGGGGTGGAGACTGGGGGCTATAAACGAACCCTCCATTTCCCTAGGCTCCGAAGGCGTTCACGGCGGTGGATTCTGGGATTTGCAGTATCCCGCGAAGAGTTTAGATTCGTGGGCCAATAGAATTCGAGCACGGGCGGTGGTTCCCTGCTGGGACCCTTGAGAAGCGCACGGGTCCTGGTCGCCTGGGAAACCGCGTGACAACAAGATGGCGGCGCCGCGGGACGGCTCCGTGGCCGTGCGTGGTGAGTCCCGGCTCAAACCTTTGCGGCCCCGGAGTCCCGCACGCAGGCTGGGGCCCTCGCCCAGAGAGCCCGAGGACCCGCGAGCCCCGCGGCCGGGGTGGCCCAGCAGGCTTCCGCGTCCTGGGAGCGGCTTCGGGCCCCCAGTCTACTGTGGCTACGCGAGGAGGCCGGAGGAGGCGACGCGGGTCCCAGGGAGGGGTTAGGTCGTGACTGAAGTCGCGTCGTGAGCGCTTCCAGCTGGAGATTGAGGGCTTGAAGGCGTGCAGCCGGCCGGGCCTTGTCGGCGCTGGAGAGCGCTGGGGCCCGGCGTGGGTTGTGCGAATAGACCGAGTAGGTGTGCCGGAGGATGAATCAGTCAAGCACAGCCCTGACTTGGGTTCTAAAGATGGAGGGGCATGGGACACAGCTTTCCTCGCAAAGCCCCGGCCGGAAGGGAAGACAGTCTAACCTTTATGAGTCTCCAGCCTGAGGGGGAGTCAATAGTTGGCCCCTGGAAGCCCCCACGTGAGGGGAGTAGACGTGGCTCTATCCTCAGCGCCCCGCCGGGGTCTGAGGGAGGAGGAGACACAGTGCCGCGCTCAGGAGTCCCCAGACTGATAGGGAGACGCAGTCATCACCCCCAGGGGTCTCTTATCATCCATGGGAAAGTTAATCTGGAGACTGTGTTGGATTGGCCTGAAGTGAGACTAGAAACCGGGAAGTCACTTGGCGGCCATCGTGACAGCCCCAAGGAAGGGCAGGGAGGGCCCCACGAGGATGACCAAAGTGGGCATGGAAGGAAGTGTATGGGAGACACTGCAGAGTCAAACCTGCAAAGTCTGGCGATGGATGGGATTAAGAGAGGAGGAAGGAGAGGAAAATGTTGTGGTTGGATGATGGGGTCCGCCAACGAAGGGGGAAGTGGGAGGAACTTAATTTGAGGGAAGGTGTTGGGTTTGGTTTGGGGACCAGGTCCCTTTTTTTTTTTTTTTCTGTGATAGCTTTGTTGAGATAGAATTCCCATACTATTCACTTCAGCCCTTTGAAATATAAATTTCAACAGTTTTTAGGATATTCATGAAAGTTGTGCAACCATCACCACAATCAATTTACACATTTTCATCTGTCTAAAAAGACACTCTGTACCCTTTAGCAACTACCCCCATTTACCTCCCAACAGCCTCCAGCCCTAGGCAACCACTAATCTATTTTCTGTCTCTAGATTTGTCCATTCTGACATTTTATATCAATGGGGTCATAACAATACGTGGTGTTTTGTGACTTTCCCTTAGCATAATGTTTTCGAGGCCCATTCATGTGGTGACCTGACTTCCATTTCTTTTTATTGCCACATACTACTCCACGGTAAGGATATACCAGACTTCTTTATCTGTCCGTTGGCTGATGGACATTTGGGTTATTTCATATTATGAATAATGCTGCTGTGAACATGTAGACGAGTTTTTGTGTGGACATAAGTTTTCATTTCTTCTGGGTAGGTACCCAGGAGCAGAATTGCTGAGCCATAAGGTAACCTTTTGAGGAACTGCCAGACGGTTTTCCACCGCTGCCGCGCTGTTTTCCATTCCAGCTAAGGTTCCGATTTCCCCACCTCCTCACCAACACTTGTTAACCTCTGTGTTTTTTTAAACTAGTGTCTTCTGAGGGGTCGTTATGGTGATAAGAATTTGGAGATTGATTGTGGTGATGGTTTCACAACTCTGTGAATATACTCAAAACCACTGAATTGTCCTCTTTAAAAGGGTTAAGTATGTGAATTAGATCTCAATAAAGCTGTTTTTTTTAAAAGGTCAATACTGTATGTTTCCATTTATGTCACATTCTTGAAGTAAGAAAACAGTAGTGGTTGCCAGGGGTGGGGGATGGTATGGGTGTGACCAGAAAGGGTTGGCATGAGGGCGATCCTCAGGATGAGGGAATCTCTGTGGTGGAGTAGTTCTTTACCTTGACTGCAGTTACCTGGAATGTCCATGTGGGTGACAAAGCATAAAAGGATACACAAATGTAGTGTCACTGTTGGGAGCAACTGGGTGAAGGGCACACAAATCCCCTCTATACTATTTTCCTAATTTCCTGCGAATCTATAATAATTTAAAAATAAAAACTTAAAATATAACTAAAGAACAGACAAAAACAAAAAAAAAGAGGAGTTTGCCCAACCAAAGGAAGGGTGCGGGTAGGAGTGGGGACGCCATTCCAGGAAGGGGTTCCAGGCCAGGAGAGCCACGTGTGCCAAGGCCTGTGCATTTGAGGCAGATCTGGCTCAAGTTGGTGGGGGGGATGGAGATGGGGGAGTGAGGTCGGGAGACACAGGCAGGGACCTGATCATCTCTGTTATGGAAATTTGAATTTCTTTTCTCTGGGCGAGAAGGAGCCATTGGGAGCTTTTAGCAAGGAAGTGACATGTTAGCTTTATGTTTCCAAAGATCCCTCTGGCTGGAGACTGGTGCAGGGAACCAGGAGGGGCTGTCACACTTGGCCACACAAACCATGAGGATGCCTGGACAAGACAGCAGGGACAGGGGCAGACTAGGGGCAGATCGGGAAGGCCGATGGTGGGGGTGAGGACACGCTAGGCCTGGGGCATGAGTCCCAAACTCTGAATGAAGACAGAGAAGCTGCCTCCAAGTGGCACAGCTCCCCTTGCTGGGCAGCTTCAGGGGCAGGGGGAGGCCAGGCTGTGCATTTTCAAAGGGCAGCTGCCTTGGATTTGTCCACAAAAAACTTGATTCAGGCCCTGATGGGGGTCTTTTGGTTCTAGGGTTTCTAGGTATTAGCCACATAATATACTTAATTCACTGAATAGAGTAGTGGCCTTTCATTCCATCCCTGATGTACATTCATCTTTCCAGAAGGAAGAGAGAAGGGAACGAACATGTATAAGTGTCCTCGGTGTATAGTAACAAAAGCCACAACAGCCACATTAAAAAAAATTCTTTTAAGAGTTTATTTAATATATATATTTTTTATTTTTAAGTAATCTCTACACCCAACGTGGGGCTCACACTCACAACCCTGAGATCAAGAGTTGGAGGCTCCACCGGATTGAGCCAGCCAGGTGCCCCCACAATTCACTTTTTTTTTTTAAAGATTTTATTTATTTATTTATTTGTCAGAGAGAGAGAGCACAAGCATGGGGAGTGGCAGACAGAGGGAGAAGCAGACTCCGCCCTGAGCAGGGAGCCCGATGCGGGACTTGATCCCAGGACCCTGGGATCATGACCCGAGCTGAAGGCAGATGCCCAACTGACCGAGCCACCCACATGTCCCACACAGTTCACATTTTTAAGTGCTTCCTTTCAGCGTGGCACTGGGCTATGTGCTTTATGTATGTTATCTCTGAATCCGCTTGATAACCCTACCTGTCTGGTACTATCACCATCCCTACTTTGTATCAAAGGAAACCCAGGCACGGGTTAGCCTGGTGGACGGCAGAGCCTGTGCAGAGCCTGGGCTCTTGACCCTCCCACACGGACTGTGCCTTGGTCGCATGCTTCCCTTGGTTGCCCCTCTGTGGCTCTGAGAGTCAGAGTGACAGCTGGGTTCTTGTAGGAGGGGACGGGACACTTGAGCTTTGTGTCAACCAGCTCCGTGAAGGATGGATAAAAGCCCCAGGTCTTCTAGGTAGTCTTGTGTCCTGGCTCTAAGTTGGGAAAATCCTGGGCTCCTGGCCCACCTCTGTTCCCCCCACACACACACCCATCGCCCTTGCCCAGCCAGGCCAGGGGCCTCCAGGATCAGAGCAGAGAGCAGGATATCCAGAGGATCAGGCCGACATCAGGCACAGGGATCCTGAGGCCAAGCTGCCTCCAGAAACCTCTACAGGGGCGGTGGGAAGAATTGAGGGGTGCTGCTCCCTGGACAGTCCTCCTTCCTAGGAAAAGAAACCAGGGAAGAAGATGTTTCCCTGGTCCTGAAGCCCTGGGTCCCCTCTCAGCCCACAAGGACTGACTTCCTTCTTTCTTCTTAGGGAGTTCCTGACAGCTAGAGTCTAGAAGTAGAACTATGAGCTCCCCTTTGGCCTCCCTTGGCAAGACCCGAAGAGTCCCCCTGCAGTCAGAGCCTGTGAATCCAGGGTAAGGAACCCGCCTCCGGGAGGGGGGGGGTGGCGGGGGGGGTGGTCTTTGTGTTCACGCCCCTGCCTCCTCTTGGCCCCTGTGGACTAGGAGAATGGCTCCTAGTGTCTCAGGGAAAAAATGAGGAGTCACATAGCCTTCCTGACCACCGTATCTTTCTCTGTATAAATTCTTCAGACAGAGAGGCTCCACAGCATGTCCGAGCGAACACGGGCTTGTGCCCTGTGCCAGGGGGTGTGCTGGGTGGGAGCGGCGCAGCCCCTGGGTACGCACTGTTCGGGTGTCCATTTGCCAACACCGATGGGCCGGCGCCACGTGCTGGGCCTTCAGTAAAGGGAATCCTTTTACATCTGTTTCGTGCTTTCATCCTTTTGAAGCATTTTTTTACCTCTCTCCTTGCTCTTCTGAACACCGCTTTGAGTCATTTGAAGGCCAGGGAGATCTAGGGCAGCTTCGCGACAGGCCTGGGGTCCCACAGCCATTTCAAAGCAGAGCTGGGGCTGGGCTCCTGGGCTCGGGAGCTCTTGTCTTCTGCCCAAACCTCTGCCCTTCAGCCCTTCCCCGCCCTTCTCCGCTGGGATGAGGGGACACCCTGAAGCCTGTCCCTTGGCTCGCCCCAGTGCCAAGGATGGGTTTCGGGGAGGAGATAGCCTCGGGAGGCAGAGGCCCAGCCTCCATCTCGTTTAGGCTTGGCTGGGCACCTAGTGCCAGAGCCGCTCCCCTGATGACATCCCAGAGGGTCCTAACTTGTCTGTCTTCCTTTTCCTTCCTGCCCGGGTTCCCAGCAGGCGAGGGATAAAAATCTACGGAGATGGTAAGTGCAGGTTCTGGCCTCTGTCCCCCTCACCTCGCACCTGCGGGGTGTCCCCGGGGTCGTGCTGATGGAGAGAAGGAGCAGGCTGGTGGCCTCTTTCAGAACAGCTGGCCCGCCTGCAGCTGCCCACGCCTCCCTGAGGACAGGACTTGTGGCAGCTCCCTGATTCAGAGGCCCCGCGCCCTTAGCAGAGATGTCAGTGCTAATGTGGGAAGCCCACCACTCACTGTGGGCTTGGCCGGTGGGTGCCAAGAAGCCATGGGCATCAGACCCCAGCTCTCCTTCCCCGACAGCCTCCTCCAGCCCATTACCGCCTTTCCCCCCAGAAGCCCCATCCTCGCTTGGAGGCCCCGCCTCCTGCAGGCTCAGACCTTGCCATCCCAACCCCATTCTTGCTGCCACCGTGGGGCTGGCATCGGCTACTCGGGTCCTCCCGGGAGCCAGGCTGGGAGAATTGCAAGAAAGCCTGCTCTGGTTGGATCGTTGCTCCCTGACATCCCACTTGTTCTATCTGCATACACGTGGGGGTACAGAGTATAGGCTGCTTCATCCGGGCCAGAACCCAGGGTCCCAGTTTCCTCTGGGCCTCAGCCCCCTAACAGTGACCTGGGGATCCCTGTCTGCAGAAGACGAGGCGGACGTGCTGAATAACGGACTTGGCTCAGAAGAGAGGATCTCTGTCCCTTCCTGCTATGGCAGTGTAGGTGCCCCTGTGAGTAGACAAGGTGAGAACAGAGGCCTAAAGGGGTCTGGGTCCCCAGGAGCAGGAGAGGGTCTCAGAGAGGGGGCGAGGCCCAGAGAGGCATGGACCGACCCTTGCCTGCTGTGGGTGAGCCCCCGGTCCCCAGACAGCCCTCCTTGCCTGGCCTGCACTGTCCCCAAAGGGCTGTGGTGACCCCAATATCAGAGGTGCCCAGATGGGGCTCACCCGGCAGCTTCCCAGAGGAGGGAGGGTGGAACGGGCCTGGGCACCGGGGAGACGTGGGCAGGTAGGGTCAGAGTCCTCTGCAAGCCCGGAGGAGCTGGGGATGAGCCTAGAAGTTTTCCCTAGCTGTGATAACCTTGGGTAAGCAACATTCTGTCTCTCTGCGTCCCATTTCCTCGTCTGTGAGGTGGGAGGCATTCCTCCACCCAACGCCTCTCCACGTGATAGGACAGGGAATTGAGGTGGGAAAAGGAGACCAGAAGAGACTGACCCCACAGCCACTGAGGCACACAGTCAGGATCTCCTGCAGTGCAGCTGGGGACACTTTCGTTAGCAACCCCAGTAACTAGCTCCTCCCCTAAAGGAGCCATCCCATGCGCTCTCTGCCTCTTCCCTGGCGTCTGCCCCTCACCCACTCTCAGCCAGTGTCTGTCCCCACCGAGGTCACAAACAAGGACTTGCCTGTCCTGTCTCCCTTCGCACAGCAGCATTCCACACGGGTCACCGTTCCCTCCTTCTCGGAGTGCCCTGGGCTCTTGGCCACCATGACACTGCTCTCTCGGATTTCTTCCTGCCTCCTAGGCTCTTTCCTCTCTTTGATCGCTCCTTCTTTTCCTCCCAGCTTTTCAGCGTGATGCTCCTCCCCCGGGTTCTCTCCCCCCCCCCCCCCCCCCCTGCCGCCTCAGTGAGCTCATCCACGCTTTATGCACAGACCGGGTCCAGATGTCTGTATAGCCGTTACAGAGCTTTGACTACAAGGCAGAGAAAACCCTTACTCAGCTAGGATGAACGCTGAGGAGGACTTGCTGTCCCGCATAGCACAAAGTCCAGGAGGCAGCTCCAGGGTTGTTAATCCGTCCACTCAAAGACATCATCGAAAGTCCAGGTTTCGGGGCTCAGTCAGTTAAGCGTGTGCCTTTGGTTCAGGTCATGATCTCAGAGTCCTGGGATCGAGCCCCGAGTCAGGCTCAGCAGGGAGTCTGCTTGTCCCTCTCCCACTGCCCCTTCCCCCCACTGTGCTCACTCTCTCTCTCGCTCTCTCAAATAAATAAATAAAATCTTAAAAAAAAAAAAGTTCAGGTTTCTCCATCTTTCCACTGAGCCATCCTTTGCATGTCGGCCCACATGGCTGCGTGGAGACCAGTGCAGATCCTGCTTCACACACGGGGCAGCCTGCAGGGGAAGGAGAGGGCCCGTTCCTCCCTCTGTGTCTCTCTTGGTTTCTTTTCCCCAACTTTTTATTTTGAAGAATTTCTAGCCTATAAAGAAATTAAAATAATCGTATAGTGAACACCCATATGTCTGCCAATCTAGATGCAACCATGAGTGACATTTTGCCACTAATTTGCTTTCTCTCTATCCACATACACCTATGTATGAATGTAAATATATATATATTTTTGATGAACCATTTATAAGTCAATTTCAGATATCATGGCATTTCACCTCTGAATGCTTCAGTGAGCGTCTCCTCCGAATAAGGGAGCACATGCCCCCGGTACAGGGACGGCACCCAAGAATGTGGATGACTTGGCGATGCTCTCTGGCCCCTCTTCTGCGCTCAGACTTCCTATGTTCCAAAATTAGCTCCTAGCTATTGTTTTTCCTGATCTAGGTTCTAATCTGGGTCATGCACTGCATTTGATTGTTACAACTCTAGAACAGTGTTCTTGCCTTTCTAAAAGGTGACACTACTCTTCTAGGAGTCCGAGCCATGTGTCCCTCAGAGAGCCCACATGCAGATCTGGGTGCTTGCTTGTCCTCCGTGCTGACTCGCTCCTCTATCCACAGTGTTCCCGTAAACCGAGGCGCACTGTGGGGACAGCATGCGCTGATATAGGCGAAGTATTTTGGACAGTCTCTATTATCTAAGTGGCAGCTACTATTACTACTCTTCTTTCTGCTTCTGGGGATCCCTGTCCCCTGCCACTGGACCCCCACACTTCAGCCTCTGCTCTAGGCCTGGGCTCCAGGACTTTGTCTGTTTGGCAGTCCCTGTGTTACATGACTCGGAGCTGGTGGCCACCTTGACCAGGAAGATGCGGGATCTGGAGCGGCAAGTGAGGTCTCAGACTGATGAGCTGCTGTCCAAGGTGGGACCCCGGCGGGGAGAGGGCCAGGGTCTGGTCTGAGGGGTGGAAGGGCCTAGGCTGGGGAGGCCAGTGAGTTTACTACTGCAATAGGCCAGGGCAGGTGGGTTCTAGAACCATCTGTCCCACTGAAGCTCCCAGTTCAAGGGCCAGGTATGGCCTGGAGCTGATCTGGGTCCCTGTGACCTGAGCACAGAGGCTAAGGGTCTTGTGTATGGCTGAGTAAGGCCAGGAGCCTTGGACGAGGTGGTAGCAGTGACTGCTGGCGCGGGGGTCCTTGGGGGTGCTCCCCGCCTCTCCTCGCCACAGTGGAACCACAAGGGTATCTGAGGGATAGGAGCAGTGGCTGTGCCAAAGGGGGGCAGGGGCAGGGTCTTTAAATTCCCCAGTGCCCCACAGAGGCAAGAAGTTTGGGTCTTCCCATCTGGAAGGGGCTCCCTTGCGCTCTGAGAACCCCCGGGTCTTCCCGTCCCTCCTTGTCTGGCTGCTGCAGGATCGGAAGATACGGGCCCTGGAGGAAATGGTGCAGACCCTCCAGGAGCACCAGGGTAAGAGGCTCTCTCGGTGGGCTGGGCAGCCTTCCTGGGGCACCTCCCCTGGGCATCAGGGCTCCAAGAGCATCAAGCTGAGCCCTGTTATGGGGCCTGGACAGCCGAGCCCAGAGGGCGGCCATGACACACCAGGACAGTGCCGTCCTCTGTGGGACTGAGTCCCCGGCGTGCGGACACAGCCCAGCCCTGAGCACCGGGCACGCCATCAAAAGTGTGGAGGACCACAGCCCCCTCAGGAGCCTCAGGGGCGTGAGGTTGGGGCGGGGGGTGGTCTCCTGAGGGTCCGGGCCTCCCCTCTCAAGGTCGCGGGAGAGGCCAAGAGGCAGTTTTCAGGGGGACCCCTCGAGTTCTCAAGGGGCAGCTTCTCCAAATGGCCCTGAGGGCAGGGCGGCGGGCAAGGCCGCAGGTGGTCTGGCCACCTCCCTGCTGGGCCCCCACAGCGCTCCGGATCTTTCCCAGCAGGCCCGGTGCCGGAGCCACGGGAGCTGGCGACCACGTGCTTGCGGCTCCAGCGGCAGGTCCGCGAGATGGAGGTGAGGGAGGCGGCGGCCCAGGGCTCCCTGCCCCTCAGGACCTGGCTCTCGGCCCCCGTCCCGGGTTTCCCGCCTCAGGACTGACCCAGTCGGAAGAGCCAGGGAGGGGTCTGGCGCCCTGACCCTGCCGGTCCCTGCCAACCTCCTCGCTCTCGCCGGGAGCTTCTCCGCTCCAGCCACGGGCCTGCCTCTGGGTCTTTGGCCACCTCGAGCTCTTCCCACCTCAGGACCTTGGCCTGTGCTGTTCCCTCTCCCTGAGAAGTTTGTTTTCCCCACCTTCCCCTGGCGAGTCTTCACTCATCCTCAGTCTCAAATCGGGGTGGGGGCCCTTCCCAGGGGGCCTCACTCTCCCCCGTGGGACTGGGAGCTCCACGGAGGCAGGGACCGCTCTCCTCCTTCTCATTGCTGCACAGCCAGGACCTAGGGTAGCTCCCGGCCCTGTGTGGTCACCGAATGGTCACGGCCATCCCCTGCCTCTGAACATGGCGTCTCTACTCACCAGGTGCCACCCGTTGCCCCCACTGACGTACCCATTCACACAGCAGGACCTGAACTGTGGGGACCGTAGGCTCAAGGGAGGGTCCTGGGCACACAGGCCTCCTCAGTGCGCCCCCCGCCCCTGACGACTGCCCCCCGCCCCAGAAGCTCTTCCCTGGGTCTAACCTCCCCTTCTCCGCACAGAGCTGACTTCCAAAGCCCCATCCGGACTTAGGCCACAGAAGTAGCCCCCAAGCCACAGCTGTGGCCGAGGGCGCCCGCCTCCTGGGCCTCTTCTATACCTGGGGCTGCCTGAGCAGCCTGCTGAGGGTGCCAGCAGCCTGGGGGGCTTCTCTGAGTGGCTGCCACGGGGGCGGGGGGAGGGCCGTGCCCACAGCTTCAGGGCAGACGGTCGCGGCTCCCTTGTTGGCGGCATTCACACACTGACTACTTCATTTCACTCACACAAAGCATCTCTGTGTGCCAGGCACCCTGCCAGGCGCTGGGAGGTAGATGTGGTCCCTGTCCTCGGGGCTGACAGGCTGGAGGGGACAGAGACATAAACAAGGACACAGATACACAAGGACAGAGCGTACGCTGAAATATTTAGATATTTAGATGGGTGACAGGATAGAGGCGAGCTGGAGTTTGGCCCACGCTGCAGGGTGGCAGCGGGCGGATCTGGAGGATGAGGGGGGACCCGGGAATGAGGATCAAGGCAGAAGAGATGCCAGGCTCCACGTCGTGCCACACAGACTTGCGCGGGCGTGGATGGACAGCAAGAGGGAGGAGAGGCAGCAAGGGCCATCAGGGGGGCTTGTCCATCCGTCGTGCGGGGCTGGATTCCGTCTTCAAGGATAGGAGACCATGGGAAAGTTTGAGAGGCGTGGACGGGGAGGCCGGTGGAAGCGCAGTTTGAGTTGCCGGGGCGGTGGCCGGGGCTTGAGCCAGAAGCTGGAGCAGAGTGGAGGGACTCGAGCCTGCGTTGCAGGTGGCGCTCAGAGGCCTGCAGGGGTCATGGCTGAGGCCCAGGTGGAGGAGGTGCCATTGACTGAGACTGGAGATCTGGAGGGGCAGAGGTCTGGGAGGTGGGGACACGGAGTCATGGCCGTTAGAGATGAGTCCATGTTGAGACGCCTGCGAGACCTCTAAGCATGGACGGCTGGAAATGCGAAAGTGAGACGTGCCGAAGGGCTGACCACGGAAACCCGCTGGGTTTGGCACCGGGCAAGCCGTTGGTGGCTGCTCCTGAGCAGTTCCCGTCAGTTGTGAGATGGGGGCCAGTGGGAGTGGGTTCAGGACGGAAAGGGAGATGAGGAAGCAGCAACAGGAAGTGTAGACAAGTCAGAAGTTTTCCTGTGGCAGAGGGGATGGGAGGCCCAGCCCTGCAGAGGCTGCGTGTGGCTCACCGCGTCCTCTCCGTCCTGCACAGCCCGTGTCTCTGCCCCTCCTCCACTCAGGCCAGACCCACTGCCATCAGGGCCACCTTCAGGGAGGTCCTCCTGGCCCCAGACACTGTGCTTTACGAACTCGATGTGAATGATCTTAACTGAGTCCTCCTCACACGCTTATGGGGCTCCAGGAGGTGAAGTGGCTTCCCGCGGTCGCAGCCGGGAAGCAGCCACGACCTTGGGGGTGCATCCCTTCTGCCCTGTGGGCCCTGGGAGCTGAGGCCTGAGGCTGGGCACCGGGAAGCTGCTGGCTGCTCCCTGAGGGGCTGAGCTGACCATGCCCCCCACATCTGCCCCTTCTCTCCATCCAGCGGTTCCTCGGTGACTATGGCCTGCAGTGGGTGGGCGAGACCGTGGACCAGGCGGACTCAGACGACCAGTCAGACTCAGAGGATGGCAAGAGGGACTGGATGACAACCAAGAAATTCTGGAAACCAGGTAGAGTCGGGGGTCCGCCCCCGGACCCTCCTACAGAAGGAATTCTCCAGCACCACCCTGGGCTAGCAGCTGTCCAGAGGCAATGTCGTTCGTGCCCCTGACCCAGGAGCAGGGAGGACATCAATGACCACCTGACCTGCCACCGCTTTCTTCCTCTGGTCTTGCCTCCGACCCTCTGCTTGCTCACCTTTCAAAGGCTCCAGAGACCCAGAGGTACGAGGTGTAAGAAGACCTCATTTGTCTCAGGCTCCATAGCTTACAAAATGTTGTCCAAAGTTTTTCAAGAACGAGTCCTCTGCTTTGGAAGCTGCCCTCAGTGCCAGGCTCGATCCCCTCTCTGCGTTCCTTGCTTGTAGCCAGGCCATTGACCTCTCCCTGTTTCTCCGGGACTCCCTCATTCTTTATTCTGAACTTGACTGCTCAGATCCAGAGGAATGCACCCCACAGATGAGGGGCCCTAGAACTGGCCGTTTCTGAAAGCCAGGTCCATTCTCTTCAAAGAACGGAGGTGGTTGCCCAGAAGGTACTTCTCCAGGCTCTGGAGCCAGTCAGACCTGGGTCCTCATCTCCATTCTACCGCCGTTCCAGGTGGGACTTGGGCACGTGACTTCTGTTCTCTGAGCCTCTAGTCCCCATCAGTAAATGGGGGTGTGCTCTTCCTCGCAGAGTTGAAGGAGTCCGCGGGGTTGATGCGGAGCACCTGGCACTGACCTTGCATGTCATCGGCCCCACAAGTAGGGGCTTTTCTTGTTTTCCACAGGCAGGTGGCAGTGGCAGCCTCACGGGAGCGTGGATGAGCAGGGCTCCTGAGGGGAGTGTTTGGAAAATGACAATACCGTCTTGATTTCATAAGTTTCAAAACACGAGAGTCCCGCCTCCCATTCAGGCCTGACCTTTGGCAAGATTCCCCCAGATCTCAGGGCATGACTCCCTCACTGCTTTGCTCTAAAAACATCACTTCCCACTTGTACACCACTTGTAGCTCTCAGAACGTTTTCATACATAGCCTTGACATAGACCAGGGGTTGTTCCATTTTATAGATGGGAAAACTGAGGCACTTAAGAAGTCTGGAGACTGCTGAGTGAAGGGGGCAAGACTTAGGGCCAAGAGCCCGTTTAGGAGGTGGTTCCTGTCATCCAGGCAGGAGATGAGATGATGTCCAGCGGAAGGGTGATCCTGGCGGGCACCGCGAGGAAGGGCAGGGCAGATTTAGGAGGTGGAATCCGTGGTCTCAGTGACTGCATCAGGGAGCAGATAAGAGGAGTCAGGGATGGCCCTGGGACACCCCGTCCTGGGTGGGAGGTGGAGCCCTGAAAGGTGACGTGCTCTAAGAATGTTCCAGGGTCTAGCGCCAGAGGTCTGTTGCCACTGCCGGCCGGAGGGCAGCCTTGCTCCTGGCTGGAGCGGTGGGGGCGGTGGGGGGGTGCCGCCCGGCCCCTTTGGGGGTCAGCTCAGATAGCTGGTTTCCGGACCTGGTTCAGTGGGCTCCTACCCTCTCTCTTCCGAAAACAGAGCAGCCCTCATTCTGCTTGTGTTGTTTGTTTATGCTCCGAATAAGCGGGCTCTGAAGCCAAGTGCTTCAAAGCTAAAGTAACGTGAAAACCACTCGGCCACATGCTCCCTCTGTGCATCCTTCTCTTGCTTTCTGCTTCTGGGGGCCCCAATTTAGTTCTTTTGCCAACTGAAGAACACGCTCTTCATTTCCAGCAGCTTTTCCTCCTGGCACCCCTTCTCTTGGCTTCTCCCCTCCCCCCCCTTTGTCCCCAGATGCCTGGCCGCTGCTGCCGCAGGGCCCTCAGGTGCACAAAGCCCGCCTCTTGCTGGCCCTGATACTCTGGCGCATTTCTCTGGCTCTCCCTCCGTTGGCGACCACTCCCCATGGGCCCCAGGGCCCCAGGCGGCCATGGAGCGTGGGCCGGAGCACCTGTATGTATGGGGCTAACCGGTCTAGAGCCAGGACTCTTGCCTTGGGGAGGAGGGTTCTCTGGCCCATGAAGGGGACCCAGCAAAGGGGAAGCCTTGTAAGGACTTGGCCTCAGGCTGGATCATTCACCCCTCCCCACCCTCCCCACCAGTTAACTGAGCATTAAATAGGATGCCAGGTGCTTCAGGGTATGCGGAGACTTGAAAGGGACAGTCCTGCTCTGGTGCAACCCGTTGCCAGGTGCTGAGCCTCAGGGCTGAGAGCTCCTTGCTCCCCCTTCACTATCCCCTCAGAGCTCCCCACTCTCACTCATCTCTGTCCTCTCTGAGCCCCTCCTCCCCCTTCCCTGCCCCCTGTGAACTCTTCCCCCTCCTCCCCATCCCCTCTGAGCTCCTCCCCCTCATCCCTGTCCCCTCTGAGCTCCTCCCCATCCCTGTCCCCTCTGAGCTCCTCCCCCTCATCCCTGTCCCCTCTGAGCCCCTCCCCATCCCTGTCCCCTCTGAGCTCCACGTCCTCATCTGTGAAATGTTGTTTCATTTGATGCCCAGGCCACTGAGAGCATCGAATGCCGTAGTGCACATGGAGGTTCTCGCAGGCCACTGATGGTGGATGAACGATGACTAAGCTGTGGTTGCTTAGCCCCTGTCAGGCTGCAGAGTGCCTAGCACGTGTGCAGGATCGGTGGGGGTACCTGGGTGTCCAGGCCTGGACAGTCCAGCATGCTGGGACAACCCTCTGCACAGGACGAGGTAGGGCTGGGTGGCACGATACTCAACCGTGGGGGCCAGAGAATTGGCCGTGACCCTGGCAGTGACCAGACTCTCAGGGCCTGATTTCTTTCCACCAGCTCTGCTGAGAAGCAGAATGAATGTAGGTCCCCCGAGCAGGGCCAGGCTTGTGGACGTGTGGAGATAGCGGGTCTGTTTCCTGTCCGGCCTTTGCGTGAGGTGTGGGGACAGGCATGCTGGAGCCCCAGGGCACTAGCTTGGTATTCACAGCCGCAGGTGGCCCTTCCTGCAGGTGTGAGGAGCCAGCCCAGAGCAGGCCTACCACTCAGCTGCTGAGAGTGGCCGGGTCTGGCCCTCCTCTGGGCTCTGCGGCCTCCGCAGCGGTACCTAACCCCATGCCATTGTCACTGCTGTCACCCTGTCTCCTTCACTGAAGTACAAGCTTGAGGAAGGCAGGACTCTGGGTGTGGGCACAGCCATGATTGTCAGGGCCCAGCGGAGCTTGGACGCTCCAGACATACTAGTGCGATGGAGGGAGGGAGGAATGGATTCAGTATGTGCTTCTTGAGCACCCATTCTGGGCCAGGCCCAGGGCTGGATGTTCTAGCCTACATTCAAGGAGTGCCCACTGTGGTTGGAAAGACAAGCAACCAGAAAAGAACAACAGCCTGGGATTAGTGCCGCACTCTGGAGTGGGCCCAAGGGCTCTAGCTCAGGAGGCCGAGTCTCCGGGACAGGGGCTCCCAGCAAGGCCTCTCAGAGGAGGTGGTAGGTGAGCACCCTGTGCCAGTGGTGAGCGAGAGGGTGGGGTGTTACTGACAACCGCCACCGTCTGCCAGGCACTTCCTCTGAGCCTCACAGTCACCTGTGAAGTGGGGACTTTTACTGTCCTCATTTTATAGAAGAGGAAGCCAAGGCCCAGAGAGGTTGGCCCACTTGTCCAGGATCACAAAGCTTGGAAGCAGTAGCCCTGGGAGGATGGCTCCAGAGAGTGATGGGGGAACAGGTTGATGAGAGGATGGGGAACCTGGGTTCCAGGAGTCTCAGGCTTTGGGCTAAGGAGCTTGGTCTTGATCTCCATGCCTCCCCAACTCCCCTTTTTAATAAACTCATGGGCACTCAAAGTTGGATGAGGCCTCAGAGATGATCTCTCCCCGCACCACACCCCTCCTTAGACAGGGACCCCAGGGAGCAGTGTCCGAAGGACCAACACCGAGAGGCAGCCTGCGTGGTCACTAAGAATAGAGGCGTAGGGTCACCTGGGCCCCGAAAGCTGCATGACCAGGGGCATGTCGCCTTACAAGGCCCCATCTCCTCATCTCTAAAACGGGAGCGCTAATACCTGCCTCTAGGTGCCCAGCACGCAGTAAACACTCACTGAGTCGTCCTTACAGTCAGTTCCCCCTGCTGGATCTTGCTGGATGGGATAAAGGTTCGTATTCTCTCCCATTCCATGGACGGGGGAGCTGCAGCTCAGAGAGGAAATGCCTCAGGAGACCTCTGACCTGCCTTATGCCATGTGACCTGGCCATGGGCCAGGCTTCTGTGGCACACTCCCCGCTCTGTGGTGCTGATGCCAGGCTTCCTGCCTTATTCTCGGGCCTGGTTTGCCCGGAGCTGCGGTTCTGTCTCCCGGGCCCCTGGTCTCCCTGCAGGCTACTGCCCCAGGCCCACCCCACGTTGACTTCTCGATGCCTTAGCCCCACTAGCTGAGAGCCTCCAGGGCTGACTTTATCAGCAAACTTTTTCCCTCTAGCTGCTTCTTGGCATCCTCCCTGGGCTTCCACTTGCCCCTTCCACTGTCCACCACCCCATGTCCTTCAGCTCCCTGGAAAAGCCTTGGCTCCAGGATGCAGCCGGCTTGGCAGTCAGTGTATCTGAGTGGTCCCAGGGCAGCGTGGTGTGGTCTCCGGGGGCCCAGTCTTCTGACCTTTATAGGCCTCGCTTTTCCTGTCTGTAAGAACATAGGGGTAGGGGCAGGAGTTCAATGAGACGAGGTTTTCTGTTGTTATTTTTAGGTTTACCAGTGTGTTCGGAATGTAGTTCACTGTTAAAGAGAAAAGTGGCTTGATATTGTTCTGACTCATACTGGGGATGCCCAGGATGTTCTTTAAGTTCTTCTTGGGCACCTCAGGAACTCCAGGGGACCCCAGGAGGAGGTGGGGGGCAGGTGCCACCCCTACAACCTAGCAGATGTAGGGAAGGGAAGGGAGGCGTCCAGCTGGTTCCTTAAGCAGCCACAAAGGCAACAGGAAACCAAGCCACCCACATCTCTACTTCCTCGGCACAGCCACCACACCTCCAGAGCCACTGCCACTGCGAGGAAAGGAATTGGGCCCCCCGAGTCCTAACCCACATCCTGCCACATCTTGGCTGTCCTGGTACAAACAGGAGGTTTTGTAGAGTTATGCCCCAGGGGATGACTTATTTGGGAGCCAGGTCCCTTCAAGGACCGACAACGGGCCCCCGGCCTGTCCCCCTCCAGCATCGCACCTGCCCTCCTCCCTTTCTGTTCTGGCGTCTGTTGTAACTGTCCCCGCCACCCCCTGAAGCTTAGGCACACCTGTGTGTGCAACAGTTTTCAGAAGAGAAGGCCAAAGTGTCTGTCAGCTTCTCAACGGGGTGTGTGACCCAGAATTAGTTGCACAGGCCAAGGCCTGCCGCCTATCTGTTCCATCCAGCAGCTGTCCCAACAGCGCCCCCCCCGCCCCCGACAGCCATGTGTCCCTGCCCCAGCCTCCCCTTCCTGATGGTACGGGTGGGTGGGAGAAGCAGACTCGAGGGTCAGCCCCTCCTCTAATTTGCCAAGTGACCTGCGGCGGCTCATTTTTCATCTCTGTGGACCTGTTTCCTCGTGTGTAAAATGGAGATAAATGACTCCTGTGTCAGGGCCTCTGGGTTGGGCCGAGGTCCGTTTGTGCGAGGTAGAGTTGGTAACAATAACGCACCGGGCGGAGGGCGTGCTTCGAGCTGGCCCTCCCGGTCACCGTCCTGGGCCGTCGTGCGGGGCGCTGTGGTGCACAGCCTTACATGACCAAGGTCACACAGGTGGAAGCTAAGGAGTTGGGGTTTGAACCCAGACAGATGATTCAGAGCTGACACAGGCTGAGCTGGGGTCGGATCCTGCTCCTGCTCCATTAGGAGCAGCCATTAGCCTTCTCTAACCCGTGGTTTCCTCATCTGAAGAACGAGGGTGATCACAGCCCTGACGGCAAAGGGGTTGGTATGGGGAGCGTGGCGCAAGAGGTATTAGGGCCCGAGCATAAGGTGAGTGTTCAGTAAAAGGTAGCTGTTAGGTGGCGGTAGCTGTCTGTCTGTCCCCGCCCCTGGCCGGGTGGCCGCTTTCGGAGATGCCAAGGCCACTGCTTAGCGTGGACGCCAGGGGCCATGGAAGTCAGGGCTGCTGGGGCACAGCTGCCATGAAGAGAGGCTCATGGGTGTTTATCTTCTTTGCCAGGGGACTCACTGGCGCCCCCCGAGGTGGACTTTGACAGGCTGCTGGCCAGCCTGAAGGATCTCAGCGAGCTGGTGGTAGACAGTGACACCCAGGTGACACCAATGCCCGGTGGAGCGCGGCTCCATGTCCTTGAGCCCATCCCCCTGAAGCTCTATCGGAATGGCCTCATGATGTTCGATGGGCCCTTCCGGCCCTTCCATGACCCCTCCACACAGGTAGGAGTGGTGGGGAGGGGGGGGTCAGGCTGCTCTGGTGGCCTTGCCCCGCCCTCACTCACCCTTAGCTGGAGATGGGCGGGGGGGGGCAGCTCAACCCGCCCTCCACAGGTACCCAAGCCCACGTGCAACTTGCAGAGCGCACCCCCAACCCCGCCCAAGTCCTGGGGCCCTGAAAATGTCCAGAGGGTGATCCCCTGGGTAAAGCCAGGGCTCAGGGCCCGCCGGCCAGGCAGGAAGCAGGGCAGGAGGCACCGCACAGGTCCAGCCGGGCCTCACTCGTCCAACCCCTGCCACAGCGCTGCCTCCGAGACATTCTGGATGGCTTCTTCCCCTCAGAGCTCCAGCGGCTGTACCCCGATGGGGTCCCCTTTAAGGTGATGGGCTGCTCCTCAAACCACCCTGTGTGAGGAGCTCGGAGAGGGTGGGGATAAACAGCTTCCTCGGGCATCACCCGGTCTGAGGTGGGAAGCCACTACCCACCTGCGGGAGCCCCGGTCTGGTGACGTCTGGGAGGAGGGTAAGCCTCTGCCAGCCTGGCTGAGGGAGCAGGGAGGCTGCTGGGGCCACAGTTGCTCCGTTAGCCAGGGCGGCGGCCCGAGGCTAAGCAGCCGGCAGTGCCCCCTGCTGGCATCCTAAAGGCACAGGCTTCAGCCTTGCAGGGCCACTGCCCTCCCCATCCAGGACACCTTGACAGCCTGGGGTTCCCGAGGTGCTCTGCAGAAGTGGCCTGGCTTGCCCCAGAGGCTCCTGAAGCCACCTAATGGGAGTGGCAGGCAGTGCTACGGGGGGCAGATGTTGGGACTGAAGGACAGGGCATGAGCCAGCCCCCTGCGGCCAGGGGTGGGGCGAGGTGAGAGGAGCCGCGCGGTGGCGGGAGCTCCCGAGCAGCATCCCCGAGGCGTGCGTCATACCACAGCAAGGGCATGCGAGGGGGTGTGCACCGCCACCACCTGGGCTTGGAAACCGTGTGAGTCATGACTGGGGGCGTCTGAGGCAGGCCATGCCCTCTCCTAACACCCTGGTCCCTCGTTTCCTGGCTGTTCCTGAGAGGGGCTGTCTGGGAGGATGTCAGGACAGCGGCTGCAGCTGACATGGCGAGGGGTGTTACAGGAGCCGGGCCCAGGTGGGGGACAGTAGCGTGAACTGCAGCTCTCCAGCCCTCTTGGGGGCCTCGGTTTCTTTATCTGTAAAATGGGGATTACACCAGACTGTCCCTTGAGCCTATTCCTGGTGGGGGTGGGGGTGGGGCACGGGGAGGCCTCGGTTTGGGCGAGCAAGTGTGGGGTGGAGCCCAGGGCTGAAGGTCTAGGCCCACCGCTGTCGCCCTTCCTTCTTGACAGGTGAGTGATCTGCGCTATCGGGTCTACCCAGAGAATGGGCTGGACCCGTTCCCAGGTGAGGGCCGCGTGGTGGGCCGACAGAGGATTCACAAGCCGCTGGACAGGATGGAGCGCCCAGGTGAGCTTGGCCCTGAGGCTGAGCCCAGTGGTGGGGGCACTGTGCAGGACAGGCTCCCGTGGCCTCCTCCACCCATCACCCATCACTCACAGTCCCTCCCCTGGCCAAAGCTCCCAATGCACTCCCTGCAGGCTCCAGGATGACTGCTGAGAAGTTTCTGAACAGGCTTCCCAAGTTTGTGATCCGGAAAGGCGAGGTGATTGATATCCGGGGGCCCATCCGGGACACCTTGCAGGTGAGGCCAGCCCTAGCTCCCCCAGCCTTCCTGGGCTCCCTGGCCCAACCTACAAGAGCAGGGGCTTGTCTGGAGACTCAGGCTCAAGGGGCTGCTGAGGAGGGCCTGGATGGAGAGATGAGGCTCTCAGGGGAGTTCCGCCATCTCCTGAAAACAATCTGGGGAGGGCTCTGGGCTGGCACCCAGAGAGGGGCTGGGTTGGCAACCATGTGGCGGTAAGAGGGGGAAAGTCGGAGTCTAGGGCAGGGGTGAGCCCACGGCCTGGGCCACCTCCTTGAGGTCCAGACCAGAATACCCAATTTAGTCCTGGATCCCCCTTCCTGGCCCTTAGAACACATCATCCTCCCTCCTCCCTCCCCATCCTGCTGCTCCTCCCCATCTTCGCCTGTGAAAGGTACCAAACCTCAGTTGCCTACCACTCTGCCTCCTTCACTCCACATTGCCAAGTCCTGTCTGATCTGTCCATCTCTAGCACTCCTCCCGAATCAGTCTCTTCTCTCCGTTCCCACTGCCCACCATCCTAGACTTGGCCCCAGATGGCCGTTTCAGACAGCTGCAGTGGCTTCTCACTGGCCTGCCACCCCCACTCCTGCCTTGCCAACTGCCCTCCCCCAGCGGTCTCTGCGCTTCTGTAAAACATAAATTGAATCTGGGTCTTCCCCGTTGAAACCCTCCAGTGGTTCTTGGGTAAGGCCAAGCTCTTATCCTGGCGCTCAAGGCCCACCATCCCTTGTGGGTCCTCTTCCCGTATCTAACCTTCTCTTTCTTCCAGTCCAGCCTGATTCTCAGCTTCAGCCATGTGAACTGCCAACGCTTTTTCAAATGTACCATCTCCCAGAGAAGGTTCCCCTGACCAGGGGTTCTTTCCCTTGCTCCCATTCCATTTCTAGGGACTCCTCATCCTTAGTCACAGCTCAGGTGTCATTTCCCCTGGGAAGCCTTCCCTGACCCATGCTGGCTTAGGCCTCTAGCCCAGTCATTGTGTGGGGTTCTCTCCCCCACTACCCTAAGGGAGCTTAAGGCTTCTTAGGGGAATGATGGGGCTGCCTCCCAAAGCGTCCCTTCCATTTCCTCCCCCTTTGGCTCACTGGTCTCATCCATCCTTGGTTAGGGAGAAGTCCCCTCTCAGGGTTGGGGGAAGGGTGTCTCTGGCAGGGCCCAGGGCTCTGTCTCCCTTCATCGATGCTTTCCAGAACTGCTGCCCATTGCCTGCCCGGATCCAGGAGATCGTGGTGGAGACACCAGCCTTGGCGGCTGAGCGGGAGAGGTGAGGGCAGAGTGAAGAGGTGAGTCCCTTGGGGTTGGGCCACCAGGGGGGGCACTGATGGCCTCTAGGCCCACAGGAGCCAAGAGTCACCTGAGTCAACGGCGCCACTGCTCTCCATGCTGCGCATCAAGTCTGAGAATGGTGAGCAGGCTTTCCTGCTGATGATGAGGCCTGAGGACACTGTTGGTGATGTTCGCACCCTGCTCGCACAGGCCAGGTGTGCACGGGGCGGGGCTGGCAGCTACAGGGGGTCTCTGGCCCCAGGACCCAGCCTGATCCATTCTGCCCGGTCCTCAGGGCCGTGGATGCCACCACCTTCGAGATCATCAGTACATTTCCACCCAGGGTCTACCACGACGACACGGTCACACTGCAGGCCGCGGGCCTGGTGCCCAATGCAGCGCTGCTGCTTCGGGCGAGCCGGGCCCCACCGCCTGCTCCAGGACCCGGCCCCTACTCCAAATAAAGCGCCCTCTCCCACACAGGCTGCTCCGTGAGGCTCTCTTGGCGGGGCAGCCCAGCTGGACGCCAGGGAAGGCCAGGGGGCCCAGCTGGGCCAGGGAGGGGGCGGTGCCGACCCGCCCCCCTCTGTAACTCGAGCCCCAGCTGGCGGCCCTGGCTGCTGGGTCTTTGTCCTCTAGGTTCCTCTTTCTCCCCACAAGGGCTAAACAGATTCAGTGGAGGGAAGGCGGGCTCCAGCCCAGCCTCAGCTGGTGTGGAAGAACCTCCTGTGCAAGTGTGCCACCGGCAGATCCCCTGTGCACAGATAGGCACAGAACCACAGCACATGGGGACACTTCTTCAACTTTCTGCACAAAGCCACTGTCCCCAAACTGGCAGAACTGCAGCTGTGAACCCACTGCCATGACACACACTTTGAGCCAGTCTGCTGAAACACGGGCAGGCGGCCACATGGCCTAGACACATTACCGACTGGCATACAGATGTGCCAGACTCACCAAGCGGGGCGTGTCAGGACACTATCACATGCGTGTGAATCAGGAGGTGACCCACCCACATTGTTTCCAGAAATGCGGGTCCGCACAGTAATGCACGTGCCAGACATACACCCACATACGTACACAATCACACACACAGTTGCCACGCAGAAGACCGCTCAACCGACCTGCCCACAGGAGCAGAGCCTCAGCACAAGCAAGGGCTCAGGTCATATCAAACAGACACAGCATCAATGGAATGGGACATTTAATTGTCTCTAGGGTACTCCCAGGACGGGGAATGCGGGGCCTTTGGCAGAGCCCTGGCTAATGGAACCAACAAAGGCACCCATCAGCCAGTGCCAGGCAGGGTGGCAGCCTCAGGGCCTGGCTGAGGACAGCCAGCACCTGGGCTGTTGCTTAAGACAATTTCTGAAACTAGTGGGTAAGGAATGTTGCCTTTGAACAGAGGAGAGGGCAGGAGAAGGGGCTTGGGTTGCCGGGGGGGTGGGGGGGAGCGATTCCAAGGTCAGAAGGTTAGGAATAACAGGGAGTTGGTCCTAAGGTCCTTCATGGCCGGGCGGTGGCTGGGGGAAATGTGGTGGCGGAGTCCAGTGGGCTCAAGCCAGCTTCAGGAACTCCTGCAGTGTGTTTTGTTCCACAGCCTCCACGAAGAGCTCATAGTCCTAGGGGAGGGGAGGGGAGAGATGGTCACCTGAGTGTGGTGTTTTGTCTCAGGTCTGACTCTGACTTCTGACTCAGGAGAAGTCCTCCTACACTTCCCCACTCCCAACCCCCAGGGCCCATACCCCACAGTACTGGTCCCCGTTGACAATCTGGGGTGGGGTGGCCTTGGGGTTGCCTGCCAAGGTTCGCATCTCATCCCGCAGGGCGTTGTCCTGGGAGATGTCCACTAGCTGGTACTGGATGCGCTTCCCATCCAGGATGCGGGTCACCTCGTTCTGCTGGGACTTGATCTGGGGGTAGAGGGCAGGCAGGGGTTAGTGAGCAGGCTGGAGGATTCATGGGGGAACCCTGGGCAGAAAGAAAGGGGCTGTGGCCAGTAGTTTTTGTCTCCCTCCACACCCTGGGCCAGCGTTCTGGCCACTAGGGAGTTAGGAGGATAAGTCAGACTTGCAGTGGTGCAGGATGAGAGGGACCACCATGCGGAGGGGACTCAGAACGAAGAAGGGAACTGGGATAAAGTTTGGGGGTGGGGGGAGAACCAGGAGCTCAGCGAGGGGAAGGCAGGGCAGGCTTCGGTGGAAGCTGGTAAAGGGCCACCCCCACCCAGGTACACACAAAGTGGAGGAGAGGAAGGGCACAATCAAGACCAGCTCGGAGTGCTGGTGGGGTTGCAGAGAGTGCGTGCCTGAGCGACGGGATGGGCGTGGGCAGCTTGTGCTGGGGCTGCGAAGGATCCAGGATGCCCAAAGGAGGGGTTTGAGCCTCGGAGCCCACCTTGGGACCCGACCCGGGAGGCCAAGCCCCGCATCTCGTCGCCCTTCCCACCCCACCTCCGTCCCGCCCCCGCCCTTGGGGGGGTGGGGGTGGGTCTCGGCGCCGGGCCGTAGCGCCCAGACACCGCCGCCCGCACTCTCACCCCACCCCAGCGCGGCCCGGGTGTGCACTCACTTCACGGGAGCCGGTGACCGACGTGCTGTAGACGCGCAGGCCGCTCATGCTGTGGCTGGACGGGCGAGCCGACAGGCGGACGGACGGCTGTAGCGGCAGCTGCACGGCCTGGAGACGCCGCCGCCGCGCTCGGGAGCGGTTTCCTTCCTGCTCAGCCCGCGAGTCACCGCTCTCGGGACCAATGGGCGGCGCGAGCAGGCGTGCGGCCGGGGCGGAGCCTGCGCGACCCCGCCCTGCGCACCGCTGGCCCCCTCCCCTCCCCCCTCAGTGGCGGGGCGCGCAGAGGACCCCAGCGCCACGCGAAGCGGCCCTCTTCGGCCCTTCCCAGATCTGGGGCTCAGTGTGAGGCTGGGGAGGGGCCAGGGTGGCCGGAAAGGCCAGGGAGAGCAGGGGTGACGGTGTGGCAAAGGCCGCCTCCTCAGCCTCCCGGGGTTTGCTGCACCCAACTACCCACCCCTCGTGCCACTATAGCGCAGCGCAGCTCTGAGCTTTGAAGGCTTTGGCTGTTTTGAAACCTACAGTTCGTTGGCTAGGGAACCTCACTCCAAGGGACCCCTTTCTACAGCCCCCCACGTGACCCTCACACTTGGCTAACCCCTTGCCACACCAAAGCAGGGACAGCCCCTGCCCCCAAAATTCCTCTCCACTAAGGCAGGTTGAGACAAGGAAGGGCGGTGGCCAGAGACAGGGCCACACCCTCAAGGCACCAGATGCAGACCAAGGTAAGAGGCTGCTAGCTCTATAAAGGGTGGAGGCAGAGCCTGGCCCACCCTTGTTAAAGATCCACACACGGTCTTAGGGTGGCTCTAGCTCAACCTCAATCCCAGATGGCATTCTAAAGCTGCTCCTGCTCCCAGAAAAAATCTAGGGGGTTCAGAGGCAGCGGACTCTTAACAACCAGCCCAAATTTGGAGGCGTGGCTGGCTGTCTGGGGTTGGACATGACTCCCCTCACAAGTTCTCCCCAGGTCCAGGGTAGAATTGCAGCCCAGGAAGAGAACCCCAGCTCCCTAAGGCAAATAGGCCCTGCTTGGCTCCTGAGAAGCCACTTCCTCACAGCAACCTAGAGGCAGCTACTTCCTCTCAGAAGATTACTGAAACTCTTTCCAATGAGACTTGCTCAATGACTCAGGGCAGCTTCACCCAATAGAAAGTGGTGTGGGAAGAGATACTTGTCCCCACAGAGAACAGAGGAGCAGAAGTGGTAGAAATACAGACGTGAGGCTGGACCTGCCAAAGGTCCCTCCTTGCTGCCATCTGGGGAACTTGGCTAAACACCCAGGCTTTGGCTGCAACAAGCCAAAATGAAGGGTGGAGTAAGGGATGGTGCTGATGGTGATGGAAAACTGAGGAGTTTGTTAAATATTTTATTTTGTAATCAAAATAGGCAATACAAACCAGTTGACATAACAAGGATTCATATAAATAACTGCTTATAAACTTTGAGGAAAAATACCCGTGAGCATGGTGGCTGGGCTCCCAACACAGGGTGGAGACCAACCAGGCAGCTCTGCTTTTAGGAGGCAGGAAGGAGCCCAGAGGCTGAGGGGATGGCTGGGTGGGGCTGTTCTGAATGGAAGGGATACATCACTCCATAAATAAGACACAAAATTGTAAAAACACTTAAGGAGTCTCATTCAGACCCAAGAGTGAGGTTCAGGATACTTTTCTGACGGCTCAAAACTTACCAACAAACTCATAGTGGCTGGCTCCTGAACTGCTCAGTGCTCCTGCATACCCTTACAAGGCCCTGGCTTGGCCTCGCTCCAGATCTAGTGGAGGCCTGGGGCCAGCCCAACAACCAGATACAAACAATTGTGTTTGAGATGCTCCCTAAATGAGGAGGCAAGAGAAACCAGAAAGCATAGGATCCAAAGGCCCCAAACAAAACCCAGCAAATAAGGAAAGCTATACCTTAGAGCCAAACTATACTGGGTACTCTGAACTCTCAAGAAGCCCCAGAGCAAGAAAGGGAAAGGACCTGCTCCCAAACAAAAGAGAGGCACAGTCAGGGCTGGATGCCATCCCTTAGCCCCAGGAGGAGGAGGTGAGCAGCCTGGCAGTTGCCCTGTGGTATTCTAGGGGAAAATCCTACCCAAATCCAGAAACATAAAGAGGAGTTTACAAGTACCTCAGGACTGGCCTGAGAACAAAAGAGAAGGGAGCTGCGCTAATCATGTGGCCAGGGCCCCAAAGGACAGGGCAGCTGGAGAGTGGAGCATCCTGTAAAATGGCATGACAGCACAGATGAGGGAGGCTTGGATATAATCCTTAGGCCAATTCTAGTGGGTACTTTGCTAATAAACAGATCACCCTGAGGCATCTGTGAGAACAAGAGCCCTGAGAAAGCAGCAGTGGGACCAGGCCTAAGAATACCCAAGAAAGCCAGCTCAGATCCCAGGCAGGCTGGCCTATTGGCCTGAGAATTCTCACATGGCCATCGTGTCTGGTACTCAGCCTTTCCAGGCCCTTCTACTGAACTCTGGGCATCAGCAGGACCAAGGTATGGAGTGGGAATGAATGTGGATCCAACCAAGAGGATGGAAAAGGGAACTGAGCAGCCTGTTTACCTCTGACATCAGCCTGGGGCTGGAACAATCTGTGAGGACTTATCAGTCAACCTGCAGAAGTTAATTAGTAACTCACCCTCAAAGGGTAAATCAGGATGACAGGACAAATGCAATCCAACAAGGCAAAACCAGTGTGGGACAGGGCAGGCACAGTTCCTTAATCAGCCCTTGGCCCCAGATGCAGGTTCTTAACCCCCTCCACCCCTTCTCTCTGGGAATAGCAGCAGACAGGAGGCAAGAGATTGTCAGGGCAGGACCTGCCAGACTGGGCACTCAGCAGAGCAGATCTTCCCTGGGGGAACAGAGCATGTGCCACCCCTGGCATTCCTCACTGTGTGACACAGTTTTCTCCCATATCTTGGGCATATCTGTCTGACATGGTGGTCCTTAAGTCCTCGATGTCACGGCGCAGCTGTTGAACCTCTTCTAGTTTCCTCTTGATCACATCCGGCTTTTGCAAATCCAGCTGAGTCCCCGGGTGCTGTGCAGCTGAGTAGGAGAGCATTTCGAGAGCATGTTAGTGAGTCAGTTAGGAGATGCTTTCATGTGGAGGGGGCAGGATGGATAAGTAGCTCTTTAAGGCCCATGATCTGGGGACATGGCACGTTGCTTTGTTTGTTTAAGTAGGCTCCATGCCCAGCATGGAGCCCAATGCAGAGCTTGAATGCATGACCCTGACTGAGATCAAGACCTGAGCTGAAAACTTGCTGCCTCAGGACCATTTTCTGTTCGTCCTGCATTCAGGTACCCATAAGGATGCCTGTTTCCAAAGCAGATTTACTGTCTACTTTGCTAAACACATAAACTCCCAGGGGGGCAGTGACCAGGCCTACAAAGCCTTGTTCACACATTACCGTAAGGATGGGAAAGTTGGGTGGGGGTGACAAGAGAATGAGAACCACTCTCTCCTGGGTCCCAGACGGCCTGAGAACTCACAGTGAATGCCCAGGAGCAGGGAGAGATTGGGGTCATGGCCCTGGGCCCTCTGGGTCACAATGCTACAGACAGCCTGCAGATCTTGAAGGCAACTGGCCAACTCCTGGTGCAGCTCAAATGCCAGCTGGGCTGTGTCTGGTGAAGACGGGGACCCTGGTTGGGCCTGGCGCAGGTGTTCCTGGAGTGTCAGATTCTTCTCAATCAGGTCCTGGTTCTGCACTGAAAGCTGAGCAGACAGATGGGCAAACACATTAACCCAGGCCCAGGGAAGGGCAGAATATCTGTACCTGTGTGTGGATATATATGAGTCATAGGTGATATCAAACCCCCACCCCCGCCGCCGCCACCCTTACCACCAGGCTTAGTACTCCCCCCGCCCGTCAATATTGGGCCTAAATTCTCCTGCAGGTAGATCAGGCCTGTAGGGTTCCAGCACTGGAGAGGAAACTACTACCCAGCAGACTCTGAGTCATCAGCCTGCAGGTTTCTGTTCAGGAACCAGAGATGATACTCCCGCCCCTCGGAACTCTATCTGAAGCCAGTCCCTCGGCCAACTCTGTTAACCAGGCTATTAGAGAAGGCTTAACGTGAACTGTGAAATCTGAGGAGACACTGGTTTCAATCTCTCCCTGCCACCCTGACGAAAGTGGCCACCAGCCAGCCTGATCAGAGCGTGTGAGAGGAGTAAAGGGGGCAAGAAAGACAGTGCACAATACAGCTAGCGGCCGGCCACTGGGTTCGGGGGCTGGAGAACTAGGAACCTGGAGAACACAGTGCTAGAAAGTGTCCTGCCTGTCTTTTCACACCTTCACCTCAGTGGTGTCAGGCTTCTCCTACAAAGACCAGCTACTCAGGTATGTCTGTGTCTCCTTCCCTCCCTCTCCATGAACAGCTTAACCCATTCTCCCCTTCCTACCTCGATTCTGATTTAAAGATGGAATACAGCTGCTTCTCCAGTCCCAGCCCTTCACCTACACTGGGCCATGTGACAATCCCAGCTCTGAGAGACTCCTTCCTAGGTCAGTGAACTTGGTCACCCCTTGCTGACAGCTCTGTTTATTACATGAGGACCACCAAGCTCTCAAGTCTTCTTGAATCCTTCCTCCCCAGCCCCACAAACCTGTGGCTACAGGAAGACAAAGGGAAAGAGACTGACTTCTCACATCCCAAAAGCATTCCTGGGTAATTATGGCCACTCTAAGATGGGCTTAGGACCTTTAATATAAAGGATGGTGCAATGTCCCTTCCCATTCTTCTGCCAAAAAAGCTCAGCAGGGATGTCTCAAACATGAGGGCTCTTGTGGCAGTAGGGATGGGGAGGGTTCACAGAACAATCAGGTTTGTGGAGGCAGTACCGAGAAGCCCAGCTGATGCCGCTCACCTCCTTCACGGCTGTACGCAGCTGCTGCAGAGCTGTCTCCCTCCGCTGGGCCTCCTCTTTCAGGGCCTGGCTTGTTCCTTCTTCCTGAGCCACTTCTTGCTCTAGGCTCTGAATGGTATGATTACACATGAGTAACAAATCTGGTTCAGACTGCATCACCTCTGGCCTGGACTACATAATAAAGCCCCACCCCACCACACACTGCTAAGAGATTATTTTAGGACAGCCCTGATCTGCTACTTCCCTTTGAAACCCTCCTATAAGTCACTGACCACGTACCCACTAGAGGCCAGCTTCTCGGCAGGGCATTTCAGGCCAGTTTGGCCCTTACCTACTTTTCTAGCCATCTCTCTTTTTATCTTCCACACAGCCTCCACTCCAGTCACACCAAATGACTGAACAGCCCTCATTCCCAAAGGCTCCAGCTCCAATGCTGTTGCGTACTCTCCTTCCCCTGTGCCCAGGCTACTCTTCTGCTCTGCCCGTCACCCAGGAATTCTTCAAGGCCCACCTGAGCCTTCCTCAATCTGCAAATCAGATCCTATTAATTGTACTCTCGCCCTGCTACTCATACTTCCGTCACGGTTCATGAGTACATTTGTTGGCTGTGCACATGACTCCCCCCTCCATTAACTTTCTTGAGGGCAGGGAATGTCCACTCAGTTGAGTTCAGTATTTACTGAGCACTTACTGTGACAGACACTGAGGATACGGACAATACCAAACAATACCTGTCTTTGAGGAGCTCAAAGCCCTTGAGAATACTGTATATTAAATGCTTCTGACAGAGATAAAAGGTAGGATAGTGCTTCCACAGGCACCTAATCTAGTTAGGAGGGAGGGGAAAAGAAGTGTGTGTGTGTGTGTGTGTGTGTGTGTGTGTGTGTGTGTGTGTGTGTGTGTGTGTGTAGAGATGGTCAGGGGGAGAGAGGGAGAGGGAGAGAGAGAGAGAGAGAGAGAGAGAGAGAGAGAGAGAGTGTGTGTGTGTGTGTGTGTGTGTGTGTGTGTGTGTGTGTGTGTAGGGATGGTCAGGAAGAGGGGGGAGCTTTTTATGTTTGCTATTTTTTGCCTCTCATTCTATTCATTCCAATCCCTCCCCCCAAATTTGAAACTTATTTGAATCAAGTATTTAAAAATTTTCTGAATTTTCCATTTTGTATTAATAAAAAAATGTAACTTCCAAAAGAGAACATCTCATCACCATGAAATACCCTAGGCGACCATTGTGAATCTACCCAATTCCAGCAAATTCACCTGATACTTTAATTTGCCTGAGGAGTTTCATCATGGGTAAATGTACCACTTAAATGTTGGGCTTTTTCAACCTCTGTGGAACCTCTGGGTTCCAGGAAATGTATCTGAGATCCATTAAAAACTCTACCAAGAATCTGGGATTTTAAATGGGTATAAACAACTCACTAGGCTTGACTCTCCTTACAGGACTTGAAACAGGGGACCCAGACAGACACAGCCTGACCCACATGATAGGGCAAAGGCAGAACTGCAGCTTTGAGCTGTTCTCAGAGTGAGTGCATTTCACTTGTTTTGGTGTGAAAACTCTTTTAGAGTCCAAAGAGAACCTGAGTGAACCTGCTTTGCTTAGGATTTCTTGGAGAACCCAATTAAGGACCCCCCCCCACACACACACATACACACACACTCTGGCCCAAAATAGAAACCAGGAGTCATCTTTAATTTTTCCTTATTCTTCAACTCCCTACATCTTGTCAGTCACTGATTCCTCTCAATTTTACCTCCTAAAATTCACTTAAATCTGTTCCCTCACGTCTCCTCCTTGCTATGCTGCCTTATGCCAGGTTCCTTCATCATCTCTCACCAGGATTTCTGCAGTAGTCCACCAGCCTCCAGCCTCGCCTCTCTCCAAATGCCACTCTTCTTTCCACACTCAAGCCTGAGTTGCAGACCTAACCACATCACTCCCAATTAAATTCTATAGTAGATTCCCATGGGTGGCTCAGTCAGTTAAGCATCTGGCTCTGGATTTCAGCTCAGGGCATTGATCTCAGGGTCCTGGGATTGAGCCCCACATCAGGCTCCACACTCAGTGGGGAGGTCTGCTTGAGATTCTCTCTCCCCCTCTCCCTCTGCCCCTCCCCCTGTGAGTGCTTTCTCTCCAAAATAAATCTTTATAGCAGATTCCCATCCCCTAGCAGAAGAATAAAAGCAAACTCCGTTCGAGTTAGCCCAGTTTCCATGCACCACCTTACTTCGACAACATCAGACTGCTTGCAGCTCTGTGTGCAAACTCTGCTGTCATGCCTCCATGTTCCTGCCAGTGCTATTCCTTCTATCTGGAATTCCAAAAGCAACCTATCCAGCTCTTCTTTGCCTGGCTAACTCTTCCTCCTCCTTCCAGGCTCATGATCTCCAGAAACCCTTCCTTAACCTCCCCTGCTCTCACTGACTCTTCTATGCTCCCCCAAAGTAACACGGACATTGCTCTCACAATACTGTGCTGAAACTCCTTCCCAATAAGATTGTAAGCGAAAAGCATTGATTGCATCTCATTCTTGCTATACTCCCAACAACTGAGCAAATCGTATGACACAGAATAGAGTTGGCTGAATTCTAGAGATTCCATCAAGTCCTGCCTACCATGTCACAAGGACACCAGCTCACCTGTACTTGTGAACGCAGCTGATCCATCTTCTGCTGTTGCTTCTCCACAATCTGAAAGGCAAAGTTATCAAGGAAGGCTGTAAGCACAGGCTGACAGTGAGGTCAGAGGGCAAGAAGCTGCACAAGGATCTGTGGTCTGGCTATTGGACCCACTGGCTATAGCCAATCCACAGTGAAAGCAATTAGCTCCGCTTACAGAAATATAACCCAGACCCCCTATCCCAGCTAACTAGCTGCACACTTCTGTGTTCTACTGACAAAGAGGTTTAAACAGGAATGTAGTGTGGACTTATGACCACTACTGGGGGGACCCACCCTGATGACTGTGGGCCAGTGGAATAAACTTTATACATAACCAGTTTACATTTTAGTTCTTTAGTAAATGACATGACTAAAAATTCAGTTTAATGAAGTCTATCCTATCCAGGGCTGTGGTGGATGCTATTATTTATAGCTTTGGTCACATTGTCTAAGGAGAGAACCTGAACAGGCCCAGTTTTCTGTCCTTGAGACCTCAGGTATTCTCTGAACCATTTCTGGGTCTTCTGTTTTGCTGACTTGCCATCAGTCTCACCAACAGGTTTGGAGACTTTCTTCTCTACTTAATTAGGGCCACCCCACTGGTTAGAACTCTACCCAGTGTAAGAGGTCTGTATGGGGTCTAAGCCATGAATGAAGTGCACCAAGCTTCAGGGCACCATTTTGGAACACCTAGTTTGGATGTTCAGAAGCATATCCTCCCCTAACTCTGCGTGCCTGTCATAAGGATAAATATCTAAATGCAAACATTATGCAGCGGTGACTTCTCAGAAAAGGGAGGAAGGTTCTAGGTAACAGACCTTAGGTAGCCTAGGCCCAGAAATTCATGGTTCCTTCTCAGTACACAATCTTTTCTTCCCTCTCAGCCTGCCCTCTATTACAGCCTGGACACTCTCAGTCACCTTTCGGAGGGAATCACATTCTTTCTGCCAGGACTCCATTTCCACTTTTGGACCTTCTCCCTGTTGGGCTGGATCTTCTCCACTGGCCTCCTCCACACACTGCTTATCTTGCAGGCTGAAAAACAGCGGCCTCTTCAAGAATTTTGCAGTCAGACAGATGTGGATTTGACTCCTGGTTCTATTATTTACTGTATATTTTGGGGTAAGACACTTCAGGCGCTTCCAAGCCGTAGCTGGGGATAATGTTAGGTCTGCTGTAACATAGGGTGTGCCACACACAGGCTGCCTAGTGTTAGTTCCCTTCCCTAGAGGCCAGCATCTATCTAATGTGCCACCAATTTTCTACCTGCCCAAAGCTCTTTTATATTTGTTTTGATATTTAAAAATAAACATTCATCACAGGTATTTAGATTATAAAAGTCATACATGTATACTGCAGAAATTTTGGAAAATACAAAAAAAAGCTTTTTTCTTGGCACACAAAGTCTGGGGCAGAGTCAACTTTGACCCCAATCTCTCTTCTGACTCCAACCACTGGTCTCCTCCAATGGATCCCCACAATCACTTTCATCATGGTTCATCTGCTGAGATAAACAACAGGGTCACTGTGGTTGAATATGGGATGAGAAATCCAATCCAACCCATTAGAAACTGGATTTGGTTCAAGAGGCTGTTGAAACACAGCCATCACATTTTCAGAAACTGCAATTAATATGGAAGAGGCTCTCAAGACACTCTGAGAGTACGCTATGGCATCCTGCTTTGTTCTTAGAACCTGTTGTGACCACCGAGAATAATCCCTAGGGCTGAAGAGAAATAGATGTTCCTGGTAGCCTTGAGCTTACAAGGTTCAAAATGTAGATAACCCCCTTCCTCCCCAGTCCTTAACACCAAGATATGCTTTTGCAAATATACAGATAACTAATTTCCCAGTTTATAAAGTGGCTCCTTTCATTCAACACATACATACTCAGGGATTATTATCCAGTATTATCATGCCAGGCACTAAGTTGGACCTTCCAAAGGATAAAATAACAAGCCCCCACTGCACCACTACACCATCCACTCTCCATCTCAAAGGCCTATTCCTTACCCATAAGCAGCTTTCCTATTACTCACATCCCAAAGAAATGACGCTCAGAAAAGTAAAGTGATTTGCCCAAAGACACACAGGTAGTGAATGGGGCACACTTAGCTCTCTACGCCTTTCCTCAATCACACTGGGGTATTTACCTATGTCTAGTGGAGAATTCTGCTCCTTTCTGTCTCAGGCTTTCCAGTTGAACTTCCTTCTCTCTGCAGGCTGCCTGGGTCTCCTCCAGCAAACTCTCCAGCTCAGTCACTCTCTCCTGCAGCTCTGTACTCTTCAACTCAGAATCCTTAAGCTGAGAGACAGGATCCCATGCTTAGGTCAACAAGCCAAGGAAGACTGAGTATCTCAAAAACTTTGCAGTCCAGTTGCAAAGTTGAAAGATTTGAGTCTGGACATGACTCCTTTGGGTTTTTCCTTTCGGGAAACCAGAGTGTAACTGCTTACAGCAGAGGCTGAGAAAGTGCCCCTGCTTGGTTACTCTCTGCTTGCCCCAGGTACGCCCAGACATTGCTGCTACCTGCTGGCTCTGCTTCTGATGGTCTTCCAGGGTGGGCAGGTCAGCCAAGTAGCGCTCCAAGGTCTCAATACGCTGCTGCTTCTCCCGGTTCTGTTCTGATTCCTTCTGACATTTCTTTTTCAAATTATTGATATGCTTATCACGACCCTTTACCTAGGGAAAGAAGAGTCAAGAATCTGTCTCCACTGACTCCTCTAGGACCTTGAACATCACATTTTTTCTGAAGTGACCATTGTCTCTGCCCTTAGGGCTGTAAATGTTGTTCTACTGCAATGAAGGCAGGAAGGTGATCAAATTTTGCCATTTAAGATTAGGGCATAAACTGCAGAGTTAACACACCTGAATTTTCCAATCAAGGGTAGGGAAGAAGGGCTCCTTGGGCAATTTTTAAAAACTGGTAGCACTTCTATATACAGGCATACCTGGGTGACACTGCAGGTTTGGTTCCAGACTACTGCAATAAAGCAAGTATCACAATAAAGCAGGTCAAATGAATTTTTTGGTGTCCCAGTGCAGGTAAAAGTTATGTTTATACTATACTGTAGTCTATAAAGTGTGTGATAGCATTATAGCTAAAAAACAATGTACATGTCTTTTTTTTTTTTTAAGCTTTTATTTATTTGTCAGAGAGAGAGCGCACAAGCAGGGGGAGTGGCAGGCAGAGCAGGCAGAGGGAGGAGTAGGCTCCCCACAGAGAAAGGAGCCCAACGCAGGACTCAATCCCAGGAGCCTGGGATCATGACCCGAGCTGAAGGCAAGCACTTAACTGACTGAGCCACCCAGGTAGTCCCAACAATGTACATGTCTTAATTAAAAAAATATTTTATTGCTGGGGTGCCTGGGTGGCACAGTTGGGTAAAGTATCCAACTCTTAGTTTGGGCTCAGGTTATGATCTCAGGGCCATGAGATCGAGCCCTGAATTGGGCTCCACACTCAACATGGAGTCTGCTTAAGATGCTCTCTCCTTCTCCCCTCCCCGACTGTCTCTAAAAAATAAATCTGGAAAAAAAAAACTTTATTGCTAAAACATACTAATCATCATCTGAGCTTTCAATAAGTTTTTTTTTTTTTTTAAGATTTTATTTATTTATTTGAGAGAGAGAGAATGAGAGATAGAGAGCACGAGAGGGAAGAGGGTCAGAGGGAGAAGCAGACTCCCTGCTGAGCAGGGAGCCCGATGTGGGACTCGATCCCGGGACTCCAAGATCATGACCTGAGCCAAAGGCAGTCACTTAACCAACTGAGCCACCCAGGCGCCCAAGCTTTCAGTAAGTCTTAATCACTGATCACAGATCACTATAACAAACATAATAATAATAATCAGAAAGTCTGAAATATTGCAAAAATCACCAAACTATGACAGATATGAAGTGAGCAAATGCTGTTGGAAAAACGCCACCAACAGACTTGTTCTAGGTAGGGTTGCCAAAAACCTTCAATCTGTAAAAAATGGCAGTATCTGAGAAACACAATAAAGTGAAGCACAATAAAACAAGGTTTGCCTGTTAAAAAGAATTTGTCTGGTTTTTGTCCTGGGTTCCTGGTCTGGGAGAAAACTTCTAAACAAATTTCCCAAATAATGGTAGTGTCTTTGTTATTCATAATGGTCTGGTCTATCCCGGTGAGACAATGCATTCTTCCCTAAACACCACACGTGATTTAAAGTTAAGCAATCATCTGGAAGGGTTAATGAGACTCTAAACTTCTTGAGAGAAGGAGCTGTGTCCATTTTACTCATTATCGTAGCCCCAATATGATGTGCCAAACATCGTGCTTGGCACAGTGTGGGCACCAACCAAGATTTGCTGAATGGAGGCTTTCTTCACTATTACGGTTTTTTCTTTGGCTTATGAAAAAAGGATGCTGAAGGAAGCAAGAGAAAGCAGAGAAAAAGGCAGATCTACTGATGTCAAAAGGAAACACACCTAATTTAATCCAAAGACAAGAAAGTACTTAAGAGTGGATACCTGAAAATCAGCCAAAGGCTTTATTCCTGGTATAACCTGTACACTTTCAAGTTCTAAACCAGTGATTCTCACATTTTAATGTGCCTCAGACTCAGCTGAGAAGCTTACTGAAACTGCTGATATCTCTTGAGTCTGGAATCTCCCTCATCTGATTTCTCCAGAGAATAAATCTCCAGTCTCTTGTTGGGGAAATCTTTGAATTAAAAAAATGGTGGATTACCCACAGACGTTTATTTCCTCTCCCTTCCAAAGCATTTCTAAAATGACAGAAAGAAAATAAAGTACTAATTTTAAAAAGTTAATAGAGGGGCGCCTGGGTGGCTCAGTCGTTAAGCGTCTGCCTTCGGCTCAGGTCATGATCCCAGGGTCCTGGGATCGAGCCCCGCATGGGGCTCTCTGCTCAGTGGGAAGCCTGCTTCTCCCTCTCCCACTCCCCCTGCTTGTGTTCCCTCTCTCGCTGTGTCTCTCTCTGTCAAATAAATAAAATAAAATCTTTAAAAAAAAAAAAGTTAATAGAGGAGGAGATAAAAGCGTATGAGAGATTTCAAGGTGTTTACAGAAGATGAAAGTAGACGGGAGATAAATTACTTAGAGAAGAGTTATAACCTGTAGTGGGAGTTACAGACAACTTGGAAAACAATGTGCCCTTCACACCGCACAAGTACCTCTGTACTCAAAGTACCAGGTATGTGTGAGGCAGGTGTCAGCCACAGATCTGAAAATAGGGCACTCACTGAAAGTCTATATACAGGTTAGCTGGATACCATTTTTACCCTAGATTTCCCCAATAGGAGACTGGAGGAAATTTATTCTCTGGAGAAATCAGATGAGGGAGATTCCAAACTCAGGGATATCAGTCACAGTAGAGAGAGTGCAGCACTGGGTTCAAAGTAAGTATAAGTAAAAATCTATGTACAGAACTGTGGGACTCTAAGCCTAATCTGTTTCTCAATATTGAGGTCCTGAAGGCCAAAAGCATTCTTGTCCTCAGCCTCCCAACTAAGCAGCAGGCTGAAGATTGATTCTTCTTCTGGAGAGAGTGAGATAAGACATTCAGATAACTAATATTTGAGGGCTCCCAAGTGAGAAGGCAGTCTAAATCTGACTATCCTATAATGCAGTCCACCAGGAAATTACCATAAACCCAGAGCTTCTATCCAGCTTTTAAATACTTCATTCTTAAACATGAGTGCCCATTCATTCAAGGATCACCAAGCCTCTGACATGAAAGACACTGAAACAAAACAAAACGTTCTGAAAAAAAAAAAAAAAAAGAAACAACACTATAAGTAGATGTAGACATCTCAAAAGATAAAATCAGTATCATCAGAGACAGAAGATACTGCACCCATGAAACAAAAACGGCAAAAACCTCAATACTACTACCCAGAAATATAAGGTATATGTCAGGAGAAAAAGGGTTAAAGATAGAAATCTCTGTGGAGTGGGGTTGGGTACAGAGCTACTAAGTTTTATTATAAACATACTGGTGTTTGATTATCTAACTTAGATACATGTATTCTGACTAGAAGTTTCTTTTTAAACAAGTCTCTAAGTCCTTGCTATACTAGTACCACCGACATCAGCTGGGAGCTTGTTAAAAATGCAGGATTTCAGGCACACCCCACCCCAGAAGTATTAAATCTGGATCTGTGTTTTATTTTACTTAAGAAAAAAAGAAAAGATTTTAAGTAATCTCTACACCAAACATGGGGCTCAAACTCACAACCCTGAGATCAAGAGTCACACGCTCCACCGACTGAGCCGGCCAGGTGCCCCTAGATCTGAATTTTAAACAAGATGACCCAGTGATTCTTAAGCACATTAAAGTTTAAGAAGCACGGCTCTGGTTGATTTTGATGCAAGTGGTCCAGAACTAAACATTACTAACTGGTTCCCCAAGAACATCTGCATTAGAGCAAGCTGTGAAAGAGAAGCAAAAGATTTTAAATCAGCTCCTTCTATGATGACCAATCTTACCCTAAGGCAATTCTAAGGTAAAAATGTAAAAATTCCCAAACTGGCTGCATACACGGAATTCTTTTCTAATTTTTAGGTAGAATAAGGAAAAACCAGGCTGAATGATGTAAATTTACCACAGATATTTAAACATCTTACAACAGTACCATCCGGTATGACTGCACAGGCTGGTTTTCTACCCACGTCAGCTGGAAGCCCATCACAACCTGGGGCAGTGAGGGATGTTCTATCTGTGGCAGTTTTGTGGAGATGAAGCAAAAGGAGGGGTGCCATTTCTAGCAGACCAGTCCTGCACGAAAAGTCAATGTAGGATCTCACCCAATTGGTTCCGCCTAGTTCCAAGAATGGGGGCCAGAAACAGCTTAGGGTTCGGCAGGAGAAGGCTGACTGCCAACTCCTTTGTGAATTAGAAAGCTACCAACTCCTTAGCTCACCCTTTCTTCCTGTTTCTTCCCCTCCTCTGAGTGCTTCTGCAACGCCACTTTGAGTGATTCTCTGATGAGCTGGATTTCAACTTCTGAAGCAGACAGTTTCTTTTCAAGCTCCATCTTTTCTTTGCTCAGGGCTTCTGTCTTCTGTGCAAACTGCGCACGTAAGAAAGTGTTCTCTCGCTGCAATTCCTGCATAAAGATTCTCAATACATAACCGTTCCTCACCCTCATAGCCCCATGTACTTTACTTATCCTCGGTCTACTTTGTGGTCAAATATCATCCTTCTCTAAGAATTTCTCCAAGCAGTGCTTCTCACAGTGTGGTCCTAGGACTAACATCTTCAGCATCACCTGGGGATTTGTCAGAAATAAAAATTCTTGAGCCCAACTCCCAGCCCACTGAATCAGAAACTCTGAGGATGGGGCTCAATAATCTGTGTTTTAACAGGCCGTTCAAGTGATTCTGAAGCACACTCAAATTTTCTCCTCTACTCATTCTCTATATGATCTTGGGCAAAAGTTCATCCTCCTTCTTGGGCCTCAATTTTTTCACCAGTAAATTCGAGGACTGAACTAGATTTTACATAAGGGCCTTTCTCACTCTAACATTCTGATTCTATAAGATAGAACACTGTCTTAACAGGCCCACTAGGTGACAAAGCCAGTACTATCATCTGTCTAATACCCATCACTCAAAAACCCATATTGCAGAAGAAGTGAACAGAGCAGGCTTTTTAGGAGCCACTGCCCTCAGTGAAAGCATGGCTTCCTTTAGTTGCTCCTAGACACGGAAAAATTAAAAAAATGAGTATGGCTCTAAATCCCATTACCTCTGCCTCTCCCTCCATTTGGCTAAGGCTGGTAGATTAAGACTTCTCAGAACATCACCCAACTCTAGAACCTTATTATGTACCTTGCTCTGTCTTCATTTTCTCCCAAGTATGTCCTGACACCAAGACATACCTGATTCTACCCGCGAGCCTTCTCTGCCCCCACAAAGGCAGAACAAGGTATGCATTATAATTAGGATGCCTACCCATTAAGGGTAAGAACACCTTATATCACTTGATCCTTTTTCTATCTCCTGGATACCTAGCAGTAGCAAGCAAAGGGAAGACACTGAGTTATGACAACCAGAATGCCATTCTGGCTGCCAATGCTTACCTGAAGCCTCAGCAAGCAGACATCCCCAAATGGGGCAGGGCGGCCCAAAACGGCACTGTGGACTTGCAGTTCACTTTCCCGTACTTTCTGCTCCAGCTGAGAGATGTGTTTCCTCTGCCTGCAAAAGCCAGTAGAATGAGGTCCAGGGTCCTGACACTAACCCACTTGCAACATGAGTCCCCACTTTCCTTAAGTGGTTACAATTCATACTATGTAAAGCAAAGGCCTTGTATCTGGGTAATACCGTTTTGCTGAAGGAGGAAAAGCAAATAAGAAAGCTGACTTGGGGGAAATGAGGAAAAGATCAGCTACAAAGAACTGGCTGCCCACTTTAGGCACTCCCAGAGTCCCTGCAGAGGATACACAATTAGCCCGTCCCATTAGTCAGATATAGGACTAGGTTGCTTATCAACCTAGCTCTACCAGGAGGCAAGGCATGGACTCAAACAGAGAGGGATGTGCTACCCTTGGAGACCTCATTAGGTGCCCTCAGTGGGGACTGGGAGAGCAGATACTGGTCCTAGGGCACCCCTTGACCTCTTACTTGTCAATGAGGAGCTCCTTTTCCTTCAGAAGGTGTTCATTACTGTTTAAGATGCTGATCCACTGTGCTGGTTCTAATGTGGGCAGTGATGGAGCAAATGCAGCGGGATGGTGGCAGATGGCTCCATTCTGAAGCTGGAAGACAAGGAGGCCCAGAGGGGCTTGATCTTGACCCACAGGCACCTGAAACACCTGAGCAGTACCCAGCTGGGTCTCTAGTCAAGGCTCACTTTGGCTCAGCCTGAGGAGGCCCAGTGTTTATGAAATAATTTTAGCTCTGATGCATGACTGGAAAGAACCTGCCAGGGAGACTTCTGCCAACTGGACACTCCCTGCTCAAAAAGGCTCTAGTTTCTAAGAAAAGGTCACTTATCTTTCATTATCTGGCAAGAGAGGCAAACCAGGAGCTAAGATGTCCTCACCAACCAGGAAAGGAGAATACGTCTTGCTTTTTTCCTTCCTTAAGCAGCACAAGGCATTTTTTTTTAAACACAAAAATTGGTATAATGGAAGAAACACAGGGGTTTAGAGATAGTTTTTAAACCCTAGCTCTGCTACTTACCAGCTTTGTGACCCTGGACAGATTACTTATTCTAACAACCTGGTAAATTTCTACATTTATCTCATCAAAGTGCTACAAGGATTAAATTAAGATTCTGTATGTGAAAGTACCTAGCCTAGTGACTGGTACATAAGTACACAATAAGTGTTAGTGTCACATCTTTTGGGGTCTTCTGTTGTAACCCTCTACTCTGGAGGACCTATTTGGAGTTTAATTAGACAACCACCATATTCAATGGTATTCACAAGCCTTCATTTCCCATCTATAAACATCTTACATCTTTCTTACAAATGTTTTCTTTAGAACCAAAACTTACAGGACAAAACCTATATAGTTCTAAGATCTGCAAAGAACCCACCAAATCCAAGGAAAGAAGGGCCCCTACCTGCATTTGTTCCATCTGTAAACGGATCAACTCCAGCTGCTGCCGACAAGTGCTGAGCTCACAAGATCGCTCACGGGGGTGCCAAGGGTCAGGGTTCGGCTGCCATACCTGAGAGGGTAGAGGCTTGGAGAAGCCAGGAGCAGGCTGGAGTCCCAAAGGGAGCACTCCACTGCTATTAGGGTGAGGTCCATTCCGCTCACATACCACCCCACTGCCTGGTGCCTTTTTGGTCTCAGGCAACACTTTGTATAACTCCTTGTTTGTGTCAGCTCTTGGGTTGTGAAAGTGGACTTGGTAGTGAGGATCTGAATAAAGTGTCTCCATCATTGCCGACTGATTAAGGGTCGACTCCATACTGGGAATATCAAACTTCCTCACCTCTTCTTCTCTTTCATGGCCCACCGCTGGAAACCAGGACTGCTCAATTCCATTTTCTCCAGTAGCACCACAAAGATACATGAAATCTCTAGACAGGCCTGTAGAACGTTTCATTGCACCAAGGTCTCCATTTCTTGTCATCCCCACACCTTCAGCCCGCCCTGACAAAGGGAGTTTAGAGGAAGAGAGTCCAGCAGGTATAGAATGTGGCTTGGCAGGAGAGGTCCCCAAAGTAGAAGGTATCACATGGGCTGTTGGAATGGTTATGTGGCTTTTGATGGGCTGGAAAGAAGGGCTGCTACTTGAGCTACAAAAATCTGTAAAGAGAATAGTCTTCCATAAGTCAAAACTGAAGCAGCAGGCTTTCTTGAGTTTGGCTGCTATGCCAGATCTTCCCTGCCTGTCCTGAGACCAGGCAGAATAGACACTATCATCACAAGTATCAGGCAGAAAGGCAACCTAACTGAGAAGTTACGTGTATTCTAGGGTCTCAAATGCCATCCACAAGGTAAACCAGCAAAAGGCAACATTTAGCTTTACTTTTAACTTACACCCTGTCCTTTTTATTTGAAAAAAATCTTGCCAGTAAACAAACAAAGCTGAAAAATCGAACTTAAAAACAAAACAAAACAAAAAAACACTTACTTAAGGGAAATGGATTAGGTCCTACTCTTCTGGAAGCTGGGCAACTCTCAAGCTATAATCCAATCCAATAAAAATATTCTTTCCAAGGGCTGCCAGAATCCTCTGTGACCTCCAAAAGCTTCCCAGTGAAGGTAAGCAGTGAATCTAAACTATACGAAGAATAGGCAAAGTGGATAGTGCTGCTCTGTATCCAGGACAGGGAGTACAGCATCTGAATCAGGATTCTATTCTCTCTCCCACACACCAGACTTGACTGCCTGGATATGTGAAGTTATTCTTAGTAACTCTCAGGTTTCACTCCAGCACAGTGAGCACTCTCAAGTGGGTACACACTGAAATCCTCTATTTTATATTTTGCCTTTCACTTCCCCCTTGTTTATATCCAACTGTGACTTTTCACTTTTCTTTCACACTGGATTTATGCTTCCTTTAGCTCTTGCCTGGTTTTGGGAGACAACTCTCTGATTAGACCTGCTGCAGAAGGTACACATTTCTATATTATTTCCAACTTTCAAGCGCTGCTCTGAAAAAGACTATAGGGTCACAGAATTAATGTGCCAAGGCAGTGGGCTGCAAGCAAACAAGATAGGAATGTGAGGAAACATACCTGTTACCTTCAGCAGAGAGAAAACTGAGTAACGGGACAAGGAATATAAATATCTTCCTTTTTCAATTATGTCCAGTATTCTTACCAAACTAAGCACATCTACCATGGAGAAGACTGGACTACCAATTTAATTCATTTCTTTTTTCTTTCCATCAACCAACACAGAACACTCAGCTAATGAGGACAGATACTATAACCTTTCCCAGAATTACCACAGATCAGCTACCATCTTCTCATATGGGTTTGTAAACAGCTCTTTAAAAACATGGACACAGGGCACCTGGGTGGCTCAGTAGGTTGAGTGTCAACTCTTGATTTTGGCTCAGGTCATGATCTCAGGGTTGTGAGACTGAGCCCATCGGGACTCCATGCTCAGAGCAGAGTCGGCTTGAGAGTCTTTCCTTCTCCTTCTGCCCCTCTCCATCCCCCCCACCATCTCTAAAATAAATGAATAAATAAAATCTTAAAAACAAAATAAAAAGGGGGACACCTGGGTGGCTCAGTCGGTTAAGTGTCTGACTCTTGGTTTCGGCTCAGGTCATGATCTCATGGCTACGGAATCAAGCCCCACATCAGGCTCTGCGCTCAGCACAGAGTCTGCTTCAGATTCTCTCTCCCTTTCCCGCCCACATGCACGCTCTAATAAATAAAAAAATCTTAAACAACAAACCCAGAAACAACCCCCCCCCAAAAAATGAAAACCATGGACACATCAAATTGTCCCTTATAATGTATGGGATAAGACAAAGTATCTAATTTTCTATACTAAGATGATCTTGGGGATATATATATAAAAGGCCATACCAAAACAAAACAACAGTAATTTCTGATAAATGTGTCTGCCTCTAAGGACCAAGAAAGAACATTTCAGAGGCAAAGGACACAGTTTTTGATGTCCCATAACTTATACACAGGAATAGTCAACAGGCTAAGGTAGACTGTGGTGATGAAAACTTCCAAGAATAGTAAGCTCCCTATGTGAAATCCTCTGTAATGGCACCATAATATCCACTCTTACCAAGGGTCTCTGCTCTCAAAGTATAATTATGGCACAGAAGACAGTGAGGTTATGGCATACGAGGGGCTGCTATTACACTGAACTTTGTAACACCTCCTTCCATTCTCCACCTACAGCATCACCCACTCTCAAGACTCACCAAATTCTGAGTTTTGAGCCCATAACCAAAGTAGTAATGCCAAAACCAAAGCCTGGAAAGGTACCAAATGACCCGGGAGAATTTGGTTTTCCTAATTTTCTAGGACTGTGGTCCATCCACCAATAAAAGAATAAAGTAAAATCTTTGTCAGCATGTCACTTACCTATTAGGTTTATCTATTTATAGTAAGGAAACTGGCAATTCTGACAAACTGCTATAAAATGTCAAGTTACACCTTAAGTCTGATTTGTATTTTGAAACATTTTGAAGAAAATAACAATACTCATTTTCAGAAGGGCCACTAACCTTCTACAATTTTCAAAGACTTTCAAAATTTAGTGTGGGATATGTGATTTTTAGAGAAGTCTACAGTTCTCAGAATCATTGGGGTTTTGGCACTTTTAAGGATATTCGTATTTCTAAATCTCTCCCCCTCAACCATACCCTCTGCCCCGCTCCCTAATTCTTTCTAACCACTCTACTTTCTTGGTGAGGGGTAGATTTAGCTATTGCTAAATGTTGATCATTTCTGTCTATATCTCTTACTGGTTTATGAAAGTAAGGTAGTCTAAACTAAGACAGTAACTACTGCAGTCTTTAGCAAAAAGCTGAAAACCTTCTGAGCTCTCCAGTATCCACCTCTACCCCAACCCTTGAGAGTCTTCAAGGTAAAACATTTTAATGAAGGGTGGAATCAAAAGCAAGCCTATTCACTTTAAAGATGCAACAATGAAAAAAAAAAAGATGCAAAAATGAACTATATTTTATACCAGGCATAAGGGTTCTTGTCAACTGGGCTCCAAATAAAACCAAGCTAGATGAACAAAATGAGCAAGGATTAAAGACCATCGTACATAACAAACATGGCAGAGAAGCCAGCTTGGATCCTTTATTTTTTAAAAAGATTTATGTATTTATTTATTTAGAGTGTGTACATGTGCAAGCGGGGGGAGGGGTAGAGGGAAAAGGAGAGAATCTCAAGCAGAGTACGCTGAGTGCGGAGTCCAATGAAGGGCTCAATCTCACAATCTCACATGATCTCACCCTGAGACCATGACCTGGGCTGAAATCAAGAGTTGGACTCTTAACTGACTGAGCTACCCAGGCGCCCCACCTTGGATCCTTTAAAAAAAAAAAACACACCAAAACAACAAGCACTACATCAAGGCTACTACAATTTAAAAAGAATGTACTACACAGGAAATATATCCCCCCACAAAGAAATAAAAAGCACAAAATCTGTGTAACAATGTGATTGAATTAAATAGAGCCACTCAATTCAACAGGGGGAAAATCTAGACCATTGTTTGATTTTTAAAAGATCTATTATTTAGTCAAAATGAAAAAGGTCCCATGACTGCACATGTAGACAAAACCTTAACAAATAACTACACTGACAGTAACACTTGATTACACAAGTGATAGAAAAAATACTACAGCTGGGAGACCTGAACCTGACTAGTTATGTGACATTAGGCAAGTTACTTAATCCTTAGGGAATTTTTGTTACTCACCAGCAAAAAGGAACTGGATTAAATGATTTTCAAAGTCCTGTCTACAACAAAATCTATGATTCAGTTCTACTCAACATTTATGAGCACCATACCCACATACACAGAGCTATCAAACTATTAAAATTAAATGTCAGGTGTCTACGAGTCAGTACTAGTAGATATCTGCTTGGGGTTTTTTTTTTTTTTTTTCATTTCTATTTTCAAAGATTTCTATCCTTTTCTTAAAAAAACAGCTTTACTGAAATATAATTCACATAATATTCAATTCACCCACTTGAACTGTACAATTCAATGATTTTTAGTATAGTCACTATTGTGTAACCATCACTACAATCAGTTACAGAATATTTTACCAGCCCAAAAAGAAACCCCTTACCCTTTAGCAGGCACATTCCATTTACCCTAATTTCCCTAGCCTTGGACAACCACTTATTTTCTGTTTCTCTAGATTTGCCTATTCTGGACATTTCACATAAATGGAATCATACAGTATGTGGCCTTTTGCTTCTGGCTTTACTTAGCATAAATGTTTTAAAAGTTCAACCATTTTTGTAACATGTATTAGTACTTCATTTCTTCTTATTGTGGAACAATATTCTATTATATGGATATACTACATCTGACTCATCCATTCATCAGTTGATAAACATCTGGGTTGTTTCCATTTTCTGGCTACTATGAATAATGCTGCTATGAATAACAAGTTTACCTGTGGACATATGCTTTCCTTTCTCTTGAGTATATAGGTAGGAGTAGAACTGTTGAGTCATAGGGTAACTCCATGTTTACCCTTTTGAAGATCTGCCAAACTGCCTTCCAAAGCAGCTGCAACATTTTACACTCCCACCAGTAATGTATAGAGGCTTCAATTTCTTTACATTCTCACCACACTTGTTAATCTTTTTCGATTATAGCCATCCTAGTGGGTGTGATATCTGATAAAGTACTAAAGTGACTAGTTTTGTGACTTTAATCAAGTCATCTAATCCTCTGAAACTCAGCTTTCCCGGGGTGCCTGGGTGGCTCAGTTGGTTGAGCGTCCAACGCTCGGTTTTGGCTCAGGTCATGATCTCATAGATTGTGGGATCGAGCCCTCTGTAGGGCTCTGCACTCAGCAGGGAGTCTGCTTGAAGATTCTCTCCCTCTGCCCCTCCTCCCACTAATACTCTTTCTCTCTCTCAAATAAATCAATCTTAAAAAAAAAAAGGAAATTCAGCTTTCTCAGCTGTAAAATGGAAATAATACTTCATAGAGTTCTTAAAGATGTTAATGAAAAAAGTTTAGCATAGTATCCATCAAAGTATTTAATAAATAGTTATTAATTATTATCATCAGGTCCTCTGCCCTCTAGGAAATCACTCTCTAAATGAAAAAATAAAACACTCTTGTGGTGCTTGGCTGGCTCAGTCAGTACAGCAGGGGACTCCTGATCCCAGGCTCATGAGTTCAAACCCCACATTGGGTATAAAGATTACTTAAATAAATAAAATGTAAAAAAAAAAAAGAAAATACTCTTGTAAAGCACTGTCTGGCAGTTATTACTCAATTTAAGTGCCCCCAAAATGGCAGACATAATAAAGATACAAGATTGCAGAGAGGGAGGGGTGCCTGGGTGGCTCAGTGGGCTGAGCGTCTGCCTTCAGCTCAGGTCATGATCCCAGGGTCCTGGGATCTAGCCCTGCAACAGGCTCCCTGCTCAGCAGGGAGTCTGCTTCTCCCTCCCCCTGCTCTTGTTCTCTCTCTCTCTCTCCCCCTCTCCCTCTCAAATTAATAAATGAAATCTTATTTAAAAAAAAAAAAAAGATTGCAGGGCACCTGGGTGGCTCAGTCGGTTAAGCAACTATTTACTGTCTTCAGCTTAGGTCATGATCCCAGAGTCCCAGAATCAAATCCTGCACTGGGCTCCCTGCTCAGCAGGGAGTCTGCTTCTCCCACTGACCCTATCCCTTCTCATGCTCTCTCTCTCTCAAATAAATAAATAAAAATTTTTAAAAATTAAAAAAAAGAGATTGCAGAGAGGGAGATCAGTAATGGGTAGAAGGGATGGGAAGTCTTGTCAGACTAGACACTAGATTTTGAAAAATAAGATCAGCATTGCTGGGAAGGGCAAGAGAGGGTGGAAACAGCACAAACGGGCCTGGATTAAAGAAGAAAAGAGCTCAGATATCCAAACAACAACAACAACAACAAAAGTTCTGTGCTTTTTCATTACACAGTGAAACACCACACTTCGTAACGTTAAGAAATGTCTGAATGGGTGGGGTAGAGCCAGATCACAGAACTAAGGCCTCTGAACTTTACCCTCCAAGTAACAGAAGTCAAGGATTTATAGGAAAGGGATACTATGAAACCAGGCTTTTAGAAAGATTAACCTGGCAGCAGAGGGAAAGATTTGAGGACAAGAAACCTATTAAAAAGTTATTTAAGATAGAACAAACAGTAAAAACTGAAAGGAAAGGGCCAGATGTAAGAAACATGGAATAAAAATAATCAAGCAAACTCCTTGGCTGAAGGGACTGAGTTATGAATATTCTGGAAATGACAATACACCTGGAACACAATCTGAAAATGACAACACATATTAGTAATCAAAGCATTAATCCAAACTTACCCTCTGCAATGTCTGAGCATGATGTGCCAATGGCTGTGTCCCCGCTGTCAGCTACACTTGAGCAGCGGCTGAATCGACTCCGAAAAGCCTCTGATATAACTGGAGTCTGCCATTCAGTCCCCAGGGAACTACCCTTTTGAATTCCACTGGAACCTGAAACAAGTGGCATTTCCCATCTTTAGTGTGAACCAGTTGATGTAACCCCATAAGACTGTTTAAATAAAGCACTTAAACCTATAAAAAATAGGATCACTCTCTCTCCTATGCCTATTTCAGCTTCTCTGAGTTAGTTAATTTTAAATGGAAATAGCATGAGAGGTGAGAATGTTCACAGACAGAAATAAGACTTACCAAGAACCCAGGAATACTAGGAGAGAAAACAATACCACTCAACAGTAGCTACCATTTTTTGAAACCTAGAAGCCATAACACTTTACCAACATGATTTCATCTACTTAATTACTGAATAGCATCATTACCCCTATTTTACAGAGGCTAGAGCTGAGATTTGAACCCAGGTTGTTTTAATTACAATATCCACATTCTTTCCTCTTACAGGATTTCTCAATAGGTGCTTTTGGCATACAAGGCATGACAATTCTTCGATGTGTAGTCTATACATGTCAGGATGGTTTAGCATCCCTGGTCCCTATTAAATGCCAGTAGCAGCCCTAACCCTATCCCACCATCACTGTGAAACATGAAAAGATTCCGTATGTTTCCAAATGCTCCCTAGGGTAACAGGCAGTCCAGTTTCTTGTTGAAAACCATTGCATGGGGGTGCCTAGGTGGCTCAGTCAGTTAAGCGTCTGACTTCAACTCAAGTCAAGATCTAGGGGTCCCAAGATCGAGGAGTGTGCTTCTCTCCCTCTGCCCTTCCCCCCACTCATGTACATGCAGGCATGAAAGAAAGGAAGAAACGAAGGAAGGAAGGGAGAGAGAGAGAGAGAGAGAGAGAGAGAAAGAAAGAAAGAAGAGAAAGAAAGAAAGAAAGAAACGTAAAGAAAAGAAACAGAAAGAAAACCACTGCTTGACTGAACTGGGGTACCCTGTGGACAGGGTGAATCCAGAACAAGATAAGTCTTAAAAGTCAATCTGAAGAGTTTAAGACCATTTTGAGTAGAATGCAAAGAAACCACTAAAATTTCTGAGTCGGTAAGACAAAACAAGACTGAGGAGATTTATTTAACGTTATTAGCTTGCTACTTGAGGGCTAGTAGGTAGCAAGTGTTTAATAAATACTTGATTTACTAGTATTTACTGTTAAAAAAAACACTATAATTTTTCTAAACTGAATCTGATGATCCATGCAAATAGACAAAAACGTAATGATAGCTACTTACGCATTTAAAATGTCAGAGTTTTAGTTGAAATCAGAAAACAAGGTTCTACAGACTCTTTGATTTAGTGGGAAGCAAATGATATTTGAACACAAATCACCTTATTCTCTTCTTCCAATTTTAGTGCTTCTCCCATATTTTTAACTCACTTTCTTCTAATTTTGCTACCCTCTGCTTTCTACTAAAGGCACTCTAACTCTCACCAAGGACTTATTCTTGCAGTCACAGTGGACTGCCTGATGTGAAAGAATCTATATACACTATAATAATCTTTCATAGAAGACATACCCAAGAATCAAAGCTTCTGATTAGCATAAGATTAGCTGGTGTTACTCTCTGTACTAAGTATAATTCTAGCTAGAAGGAAAGAAATTTGACTTTTTGGTAAGTCTATATGGTGTTATCTCTCTAGTCAGTAGACAAATTTCCAGGCCTTTTGAAATAATGAAAATTGATTGAGGGCCTCTATTACCATCTTCCTGGCCTCTTCTTGTTACTACTACTAATCTTGCATTCTTTACCAGTACCACTTTTCTATCTGCTCACTTCATACATCAATTCTGAAGAGATATTTGCTAAAATAAAAATGCATTTTGGGGAGTGTCTGGCTGGCTAAGTCGGTAGAGCATCCAACTCTTGATCTTGGGGTCCTGAGTTCAAGTCCCACACTGGGTATAGAGATCACTTTTTTTTTAAATTTTATTTATTTATTTGAGAGAGAGAGAGATCACAAGCAGGGAGGAGGGGTAGCAGGAGAAGCAAACTCCCTGCTGAGCAAGAAGCCCGATGAGGTACTTGATCCCAGGACTCCAGGATCACGACCTGAGCTAAAGGCAAACACTTAACTGACTGAGCCACCCAGGCGCCCTAGAGATCATTTAAAAAATGTATTTTGGTATAGGTATAGAGGCTTATGCTTATTTCAAAATTCAAGTTTGAAAGCTGAAATTTTTTTGTGTTATGTCACATGTCCTATCACCAATATCTTTACCAAAATATTTTTTATTTTTATTTTTTTTAAAGATTTTATTTATTTATTTATTTATTTGAGAGAGAGAGAATGAGAGAGAGAGAGAGAGAGAGAGAGCATGAGAGGGGGGAGGGTCAGAGGGAGAAGCAGACTCCCTGCTGAGCAGGGAGCCCAATGCGGGACTCGATCCCGGGACTCTGGGATCATGACCTGAGCCAAAGGCAGTCGCTTAACCAACTGAGACACCCAGGCGCCCCAAAATATTTTTTTTAAAGATTTTATTTATTTATTTGAGAGAGAGAGAGAGAGAATGAGAGATAGCATGAGAGCGAAGAGGGTCAGAGGGAGAAGCAGACTCCCTGCTGAGCAGGGAGCCCGATGTGGGACTCGATCCCAGGACTCCAGGATCATGACCTGAGCCGAAGGCAGTCGCTTAACCACCTGAGCCACCCAGGCGCCCTCTTTACCAAAATATTAAGACCATTATTAATCAAATGAGAGACTACTGAAGACAAAGCCATCAGAAAAGCAGTGAGGTTTTTGTTTTGTTTTAAGATTTATTTACTTGACAGAGGGAGAGAGACCACAAGCAGGGGGAGCAGCAGAAGGGAAAGGGAGAAACAGGTCTCCTGCTGAGCAGGGAGCCCGATGTAGGACTTGATCGCAGGACCCTGGGATCATGACCTGAGCTGAAGGCAGCTGCTTAACTGACTGAGCCACCCAGGCGCCCCAGAAAAGCAGTGAGTTTTGTTAGAAATTGCTACCTCCCCCAAATTTGTGTGTTATAACATAACTGTCATAAGAAATTATACAATCCAGCCCTAAAACAGTGTATGGCATATAGCAGATGTTCAATAAATATTTGCTGAAGGAATCTTGGACTGATTCAACAAACGTTTTTCAAAATGCTTAATCTATGCAAGGCAGCATTCCTAGGAGAATATAACAAATATCTAATAAATATCTGCTGTAAGGCACTGTAGTATTTTAAAGTTAAATAAAGTATATCCTTAGTTGAAAAAATGTACCCCTCTTCATAAGTACCCCAGGATTCAAAAAGCTATTTTTCTATCCTACTTTCTATTTAAATATACCATATCTACTTAATTATCTATTGAATGTATATATTTATATATATATATGTTTAACATATATACTTAATATATCCACTTAGTATATCTACTGAACTTTCAAAATCTTGTCAATCCATTCTAAAGATAAATTCCCGAGTCTCTAGTGACATAACTGAGACTTGGCATCCAAAAAGAATTCCAATCTTTGTGGGCTAGCAGATGACTGACCCACCCACAGGACTACAAAGACAACACAGAACACAGTAATTTATGCTGTGTTTTTCTGATTTCAAATGAAACTATGTTCCAAAGTCATTCTGTTCCTTCATGTGTCCTCCCCTCCCAATCAATCATGTGGTCTTCTTGGAAGCCATGTAGGACCAGAGATAAATAGTTGTTCTTTTGGAGAGGCCTGTTTTTCTGTTCAATATAGCCTCATGTTATTTTTGTTCTTTAAGTACCAGCATTTCAGTGAATGTTTGTTTGCTAAGTATTTCCTTTAAAGGAAATTTTTGTTATGAAAAAACAGAGCAAAGGTCAGAAAACTTTGACTACTCACCTGGTGAAGTGGCATGAGAGAGCCTCTCACTTGGGTATTTCTCCTGCATGGCCATCAACACTGTTATTTGGGCCAACTGTAGAATGAAGGAATAACCAGTCAGATCTCTCCATTATTTTTTAATTCCTTGTAACTTGCTCCTATTCAACTGAACTGTCAAAACCACATAGGATTCGTCTTCCACATGTTTTGCTCAAGATATTTTTTTAAATATTTTATTTATTTATTTGAGAGAAGAGAGTGAAAGCATGAGCAGGGGGAGGGGTGGAGGAAGAGGGAGAAGCAGACTTCCCTACGAGCAGGGAGCCTAACGCGGGGCTCAATTCCAGGACCCTGGGATCATGACCTGAGCCGAAGGCAAATGCTTAACTGACAGAGCCACCCAGGCGCCCCTCCTAAAGATATTTTTTAAAGCAAAGCAACACCCAATTCTCTATCCTACTTCTCTTCCTAAAGTAAGGGAGAAAATCTAGAACCAAATGGAGACTCTCAATACTGATCTTATATGTCCTAGAACCCCTCAATTGTTGCAAAAATTAAAAATAATATTACTTTTTTTTTTTAAAGATTTTATTTATTTATTTGAGCACAAGAGGGAGAGAGCATGGGCGTGCAAGAGTAGGGAGGAAGGGGGGGTGCCTGGGTGGCTCAGTCGTTAAGCGGCTGCCTTCGGCTCAGGTCATGATCCCAGGGTCCTGGGATCGAGTCCCGCATCGGGCTCCTGCTCCGCGGGAAGCCTGCTTCTCCCTCTCCCACTCCCCCTGCTTGTTTTCCTGCTCTCGCTCTCTCTCTCTCTGTCAAATAAATAAATAAAATCTTTAAAAAAAAAAAAAGAGTAGGGAGGAGGGGCAGAGGGAGAGGCAGAAGCAGGCTTCCCAGTGAGCAGGGAGCCTGACAACCCCAGGCTTGATCCCAAGACCTTGGAATCATGATTTGAGCTGAAGGAAGACGCATAATCAACTCAGCCACCCAGGGGTCCTATAACATTACCTTGAATTAATAAACTTTACCATAAATTTCCTCAGCCATGGAAACAGGATTGGAGAGTGGGGTAGGGAAAGAACTAAATAACCAAACCAACAGTGAGGTATTATAACTTCAATTATGATTAACATAAATTCTCCAATTCCTCCAGTAATGAAAGTTAATTATAGGATGTACAAATAGAATTCTTGGTCATAATCAGAACCCCAATTCTCAGCTGGGAACATGAGATTTTCTTCCCATTTCCCTCCTACTTCTTAGAACATTTATATTTATTCTAATGGTAGGCTGTGAGAAGTCAGCAAAAGTCTGATTACTATCTGTGTAAACAAAAGCCTTAATTAACTGTAACTAACAGTAGCAAATAATAACATCTTATATTTGCATAGCACCTGAGAGGCATGGCAGTCAGTACAGGGAAGTGGTTCAGAGTATGCGTTTGTGATCAGACAGCTTGGGTTTGAAGTCTGACTTAATTAGCTGTGTAACCTTGGGCAAATTTCATATCTCTGTACCTCAGTTCCTTCACATAAAAATGAGGATGGGGGGTGCCTGGGTTGCTCAGTTGGTTAAGCGTTTGCTTTGGCGCAGGTCATGATCCTGGGGTCCTGGGATCGAGTCCCGCATCCAGCTCCCTGCTCAGTGGGGAGTCTACTTCTCCCTCTCCTCCCCGCTCAAGCGATCTTTGTCTCTCTCTTTCTCTCAAATAAATAAAATCTTTAAAAATAAATAAATAAATAAAATAAAAATGAGGACAGGGGCGCTTGGGTGGTTCAGTCGGTTGGGCACCCAACTCTTGATTTCGGCTCAGGTCACACGGTCTCAGGGCTGTGGATGGAGCTCCGTGTCGGGCTGCGCATTCAGCAGGGAGTCTGCTTGAGATTCTCTTTCCCTCTGCCCCTCCCCCTGCTTGTGGGCATGCACGCACTCTCAAATAAATCTTAAAAAAAATAAAATAAGGGTGCCTGGGTGGCTCAGTTGGTTAAGCGACTGCCTTCGGCTCAGGTCATGATCCTGGAGTCCCGGGATCAAGTCCCGCATCGGGCTCCCTGCTCAGCAGGGAGTCTGCTTCTCCCTCTGACCCTCTTCCCTCTCGTGCTCTCTATCTCTCATTCTCTCTCAAATAAATAAATCTTTAAAAAATAAAAATAAAAAAAGTGAAAATGAGGATAGGAGTGCCTAATTTTTATTTACTTATTTGACAGAGAGAGACAGCGAGAGAGGGAACACAAGCAGGGGGAGTGGGAGAGGGAGAAGCAGGCTTCCCGCTGAGCAGAGAGCCCAACACGGGGCTCAATCCCCGGACCCTGGGATCATGACCTGAGCCAAAGGCATATGCTTAGCTTAACGACTGAGCCACCCTAAATGTCCAACTCTTGATCTCAGCTCAGGTCTTGATCTCAGGGCTGTGAGTTCAAGCCCTGTATTGGGCTCCATGCTGGGTGTGGCACCTACTTACAATAGTAACAATAAAAGTAAATAAAAATGAGGATAAAGACAGGACCTAATTCATGCTAATTCATTTAGAATTAACTCACAACAGTGCCTGACACATATTAAGTGCTTAATTATGTTATTATTATTATTACTTGGCAGTTTACATCAATAAAAAGTGGCATATGGTTGTCCCTGGAAGATAAAGTATGAATTTAGAAACTGAATTTGTAAGAGTCCCCAAAGAGTTTGAGACAAACTCAGTCGATAGATCACAATTCTTAGACGTGAAATTCAACTTTGGTGAGAAAACAAAGGCGGGCGCCTGGGTGGCTCAGTTGGTTGGGCGACTGCCTTCGGCTCAGGTCATGATCCTGGAGTCCCGGGATCGAGTCCCACATCAGGCTCCCTGCTCAGCGGGGAATCCGCTTCTCCCTCTGACCCTCTTCCCTCTCATGCTCTCATTCTCTCTCTCTCAAATAAATAAATAAAATCTTAAAAAAAAAAAAAGAAAACAAAGGCTATATGGGTACTATTTCTCTAATGTGCTTTACTGACCTCTATAGTTCTCTGTTAGTAACAACAACCCAAACCCTTGCTGATTCACTGCATCTACGACAGAAATGGTTAACATCCACTGAAATCCCAGGTCTTCACATAGTGGGTAAGAGATGATCAGTAAAAGCTTCAATTTATGGCTGTTATCATTTAGTGTGTTAATGGTGACATGAAAGGATTAGAGGATCTACCCAGCAGTGATATCAAATGGTCAATATCAAACTCCTTTTCTTCACTCATTTGTTTAAGGCATAACAAAATGGTAGTAAAGGCCCACTGGACTCTGAGACCTTTCCAAATTCAGAGGAGTTAAAAATAGGATGACAAAAGAACACTCAGTTAAACAGAACTACTCTATAACTCGGCAATTCCATTCCTAAGTATATGTTCAAGAGAAATAAAAACATGTTTACACAAAATTTTGTACATGAATGTTCATAGTATCATTATTTATAACAGCCAAAAAGTAGAAAAAACTCAAATGTCCATCAACCGATAAATTCCATTTATATGAAATGTCCAGAATTGGCAAATCCATATAAACAGTAGATTAGTGGTTGCCAAGGACTAAGAGGAGGGAGGTAGGGGAACGGGGAGTGACTGCTAATGGATATGGTGTTTCTTTCCAGGGTGATCAAAATCTCCTGAGATTAGATAGTGGTGGTGGCTGTACAACCTTGTGAATGTACTAAAACCACTGAATTGTACACACATAAAACTGAATTTTACTGTACATGAATTTTACCTCAATAAAAAAAAAACAACTCCCACAAGGAGTAAAACAGTATGGAAGAGATAGTTCTTTTTTTTTTCTTTCATAAGCAGGCTCCAAGCCCAGCATGGGGCCCAACACAGGGCTCAAACCCACAACCCTGAGATCAAGACCTGAGCCAAGACCAAGAGTTGGACGTTTAACCGACTGAGCCACCCAGCTGCCCCTGGAAGAGATAATTCTTAACTTTTTCCTACTAAGTTCAGAAGTAGATGAGCTACTGATGGAAGTTTTTAGGACCATTTGAAGGACATAAAGATTTCCTGAGATAAAAGTGAGAGATAAGGGACGCCTGGGTGGCTTAGTCAGTTGGGCGTCTGCCTTCGGCTCAGGTCATGAATCCAGGGTCCTGGGATCGAGTTCTGCATCCGGCTCCCTGCTCAGCGGGGAGCCTGCTTCTCCCTCTGCCTGCTGCTCCCCCTGCTTGTGCTCTCTCTCTCTCTCTGACAAATAAATAAAATCTAAAAAAAAAAGAGAGATAAAAGAAGTACCAAAAATAACCAATTATACAGCCAAGAAAGGTAAGAGTGAATGGAAGCAGAAAGAAGAAATACACAACACTGATGGTTTCTTTTTTTTTTTTTTTTAAGATTTTATTTATTTATTTGGCAGAGAGAGACACAGCGAGAGAGGGAACACAAGCAGGAGGAGTGGGAGAGGGAGAAGCAGGCTTCCCGCAGAGCAGGGAGCCCGATGTGGAGCTTGATCCCAGGACCCTGGGATCATGATCTGAGCCAAAGGCAGATGCTTAATGACTGAGCCACCCAGGCATCCCTTAACATTGGTGGTTTCTATCTTCAAAGCCCTTTAAGCTACCTAAGTATTCATTCAACAAATTTAACATGTATTGAGTACTTACTACCCACAAAGCACTGTGCTAAACACTCTATTATAGGTATAATGTCTTACATTTAATGCTCACATCAAACCTATGAAGCAGTAACTATTATTACCCTTATTTTATGGACAAAAAAGACGAAGGTTGAGAAAAGTGAAGGTCATATAGTTAGGAAGAGGCTTCAAAGCCAGGACTGTGCTCTAATGCTATTGAGAGTCTAGTCAGCATTCTTTCTGTGTGTGACAAAAAGAAATAAAGTTAAGAAGGCACCCTAAGTTGGAGTTTCTGCTTCAGACACAGCCAGAGGTGCAAGCCCCAAAGTAGTTAAGAGCAGGGACAGCTCATACAATTTCTTCACGTTGCCCTTGGTCACCACCCAGGCTCTATTTCCCGAGGTGCCACCCAAGAATAAGGTTTTGACTGTTGTAAGTACTTCTCCCCTTGAAGAATTATGTTAGTGTGGAACGTCACACTTGGCAGCTGTTGAGAACCACATCAAGACAAGAGAGCATTTGAAGGGATACATAGCTGACAAAAGCGCATTAAGAATCTCACACCATGGCACTATTTTCATGACCTTGATCATTCATTACACCAGACCTAAAGAAAGAGAAGCAAAAACCTTGCCAAGAAGTTTTTTACAAAGTTCTGAGACATACAACAACCAGACTATTATAAAACCTACAAGGCCTAAGGGCAGGTCATGAGGCATGGTTATCTTAATCATCCTGGTGTCATCACCCCTCCCTACCTAGCACACAGTATTCGATTCATCAACCAAAATTTACTCAGGGCCTACTATTCGCCCGGCTCTGTGCCATGTGGTGGAAATATCCTGGTGTAAAAGACAAACGGGGTTCTGATCTTCCTGTTTTAGCGTGATGAAGTGCCGAAAACCCTCTATTGCACAAATTCGCTGGGTGCTCTAGACAACCTGGATGCCCCTGACGTTTTAGGTCAGATAAGTCTTTGCTGGGGGGGCCGAGGGGGGGCGCTGTCCTGCACATAGTTGGCTGTTTCACAGCAGCCCTGACTTCTACCCACTAGATACCAGGAGCAATCCCCGAGTTGTGGCAACCGAAAATGTCTCCTGACACTGTCATATATCCCGTGCGGGCTGGGAAACTCCAGCCTAGCGCCTTCACAAGAGCCGCCTGTCCCCCGAACCCTAAGTCTCTATTCACCCCGTAACCCTCAGCCCCAACTTCCCTTCCTCAAGGAGGGCTCCCTGCCCTCTCGGACTACACCGGCGCCTTCTGCCTAGTGCTGTGTACTTCTCCAGCCCACACCACGGAGTGCTAACCGAGTCGTCACCCGGTTCACGTCTACTCTTCTCCCGGGACCGTCTGCTCCGCTAAGGCAAGCAACGTGCTTCCCGCCGTCCCCTCCCCCGGCGACTGGCACAGGGCCTACCCTTTACAAAGGTAAAGCAACTGCTGTGGAGTGAACGATGGAGAATGCCACGCGAAGAGGGCGGGAAGGCGAGCGAGTCGCGAGGGGGCGTGTGCGGGGCATTATTTTAGGAAGCCCAGCGGGTGAGAAACCCAGAGGGGAAGGGCTTAACAGCCCCGCGCATGCGCTTCATCTTCCCGCGGCCCCCGAAGAAGGTAGGTCATGAGTGTCTGGGGCTCCTCTGGGGCTCCTCCGGGGCCCCCTGAGGTGAGGCGGAGTCTCCTAGCCCGACAAGGGCTCCCGAGGGGAGGAGGACTTACGTAGGGCCGAAAGCGGGCAGCGAAATCCCTCACACAGGGACGCCGACTGCGGCCACCACGTCAGCCGCGGGCGGCGGTTCAATCCCTCAACTCGCCTAACGGCCGTTACACACCCACCAGGCCGCGCGCCTCGGAGCGCGCGCCGCTCCGGCCCCGCCCCTTTCTGCCCGCCTGCGGCCAATCAGGAGTCGGGCCGCGCCCGTGTTCCGCCCCCGCACGCTGCGCTCGGCGCCGGGAGCGGACGGATCTCTCTGCGCATGACCCCACCACTGCTCAGAGCCTTCTCTTGAGTCCCTAGCCGGGTCTTGCGTGTGGGTGGAGCCCTAGTCCCCCGGGTCCCGGGTGGCTTGCTGGACTTGGGCGGTTCGAGGAGCTGGAGGCCAGGGAAAATCATTCGGGAGCTCCAACACACACACCTGCCCCACCCTTCTCCCATTCCCCAGGGCCTATTAGTACTTCCACCTGAAATGAAGCAGGGGGTCACGTTGTGGTCCCGAGTTAGGATGTGGCCTAGGTCACTGCCCTGTCAGGGTTAGGGCTGTTTGTGGCTGGGGTCAGGGCTTGGGCTGGGTTAGGGTCAGTGGTCAGACTGTGACCAGGACTCAGGTTAAAGGGTAACAGATCGATCTTGCCTCCCTACCGAACCTCGGTCCGCAGGAAAAGAACTAAGTTCATTTGCATTAATATATACTTAAGAATCAGACTGGGGAATTGTTAAAAGGAGGAACAAAGTCATCAGCCAAAGGATAGTGAAAAATTCCAGGCTTCTGGAAACCTGACTTGGGAGGGAGAGGCATAAAAAGTTGTGTGATTTCTTAACTTTGAAGAACCAGACTTAAAGAGAGTTAATTACTGGATGAAATTCACTCTAGAGTTAGGACTCTGGGGATGTGCTCCAAAGTTCTATTCCGCCCCACGCCCCCGCCCCCAGCTTCATATAACATTTTAAGGTAAGCATACAGAGGCATAAAATAGGTTTAATGGATAATGAATCTGGGTATGATGTGATAGATGCATTTAGGGGGTATTCTCTGAAATTAGGACCAAATGCTTTTGTTAAGACGTAAGTGGTAAGGATAGGCATCTAAATGAATAAATTTGTGGACTAGTGGGTAGGAAGTAGACTGATGGGTGGTGAAAACATCTACTCGATTGCTTCTATTTCTTTTGTGAAAAACATCTGTGAAGAGGGAGGGAACAGGGGCATGTAGAGGACTGAGAAGAACTGGGAGGATTTGAAGAGCTGATGCAAAGAATGGAAGACAAACTTGACTGGAAACATAGTGGTAGTACTAAGATTTAAATTTACAAATGACAAATAGTGCAGTTGTACAGTTTTCTCCAATGGATTTTTAAAAAGATTTTATTTATTTTTATTTTTTATTTTGTTTTTTACAGTCTTGAGGTCTTTTATTTTCTTTACATTTCTCATGCCATAAATTCATAGGGAATAGGTTCCGGAAGTTCGGGCTCTTTTCCATTAGTTCTAACAAAGTGTGCTTCTTTGGGTGGGGCAGGCTGGTGCTTCAATTGAACCCAAGGACCTTTCTCTTTGGCTCCCTTCTTTTTCTGATCATTTTCCTTCACATGCTTCAGGAAGCTGTCTCAGCTCTTTGAGTGTTTAATATGCTCAATGCGTACATTAATTCTCTTGGCAAGAATCTTGCCCTTAACTTGTTTGTTTACAACAATGCCAACAGCATGCTGAGTAACGTTGTAGACTCTTCCAGTTTTGTGGGGCATTCCTTTTTGAACAGTGCCAATTCCCTTGATGTCCACAATATCACCTTTCTTATAGATTTGCATGTATGTGGCCAAAGGAACAACTCCATGTTTTCTAAAAGGTCTAGAGAACATATAGCGGGTACCTTTCCTCTTTCCCTTTGTGTTGGTCATTTTGGCGAATTACTGGAAGATGGCGGTTCCTTAAGATTTTATTTTTAAGTAATCTCTACACCCAAGAACTCACAGCCTGATCAAGAGCCGCATAGTCCCACTGAGCCAGCCAGGTGCCCCAAATATCTGTATTTTATTTTTTTAATTAAAAAAATTTTTTAATATTTTATTTTATTTGTCAAAGAGAGTGCGTGAGCATGCATGCACAAGCAGGGGGAGCGGCAGGCAGAGGGAGAAGCAGGCTCCCTGCTGAGCAGGCACAAGGCGGGACTGGATCCCAGGACCCTGGGATCACGACCTGAGCCGAAGGCAGACGCCCAATTGACTGAACCACCCAGGCGTCCCCAGATATCTGTATTTTAAAAGTAACTGCATTATCATATTGCTAATTTTCCCAAATGTGAATGAGTCTTCATATTTTAACCAATATTTGGTGTTAATTTCAGAGAATATTCACAATCAATTTTTAGTAAGAGATAGTCTTAAATCTTCAGTTACTCCCTTATTTTAAAAAGAGCTGGGTGGCGCCTGGGTGGCTCAGTTGGTTAAGTGACTGCCTTTGGCTCAGGTCATGATCCTGGAGTCCCGGGATCAGTCCCGCATCCGGCTCCCTGCTCAGCGGGGAGTCTGCTTCCCCCTTTGCCCCCCCCCCTCTCTTGTCTTCTTTTTTTAATCCCTCTCTCAAAAAAAATAAAATTTTTAAAAAAAAAAAAAAAAAACCTGGGGCGCCTGAGTGGCTTAGTCGTTAAGTGTCCACCGTCGGCTCAGGTCATGCTCCCAGGGTCCTGGGATCGAGCCCCGCATCGGGCTCCCTGCTCAGCGGGAAGCCTGCTTCTCTCTCTCCCACTCCCCGTGCTTGTGTTCCCTCTCTTGCTGTGTCTCTCTCTGTCAAATAAATAAATACAATCTTTAAGAAAAAAAAGACGTGCTGCAAGGGGTGCCTGCGTGGCACAGTCAGTTTAAGTGTCTGGCTCTTATTTCAGCTCAGGTCATGATCTCAGGGTTGTGGGCTCAAGCCCTGAATTGAGCTCTCCAGCTCAGCAGGGAGTGTGCTTGAGATTCTCTCTCCCTCCCCCTTTCCCCATTCCATGGTTGCGCACGCATGCTCTCTCCAAAAAAAATAAATAAATCTTAAAAAAAAGACTTAATGAAAATTTAATGTCAATGGAAAAAATAAAAATAAAAAAATGTCAATGACACTATCACCTGACATGACTGAAAAAAGCCAGATATGTGTCACCTTAGCTTAATCAAAGAACATGAGAAAACTAACTGCATCTTAGTTTTTTTTTAAGATTTTATTCATTTGACAGAAAGAACACAAGCAGAGGGAGCAGCAGGCAGAGGCAGAGGGAGCAGCAGGCAGAGGCAGGGGGAGCAGCAGGCAGAGGCAGAGGGAGAAGCAGGCTTCTCGCTGAGCAGGGAGCCCGATGCGGGGCTCAATCCCAGGACCCCAGGATCATGACCTGAGCCGAAGCAGACGCTTAACCGACTGAGCCATCCAGGCATCCCTGCATCTTAGTTATAATCATATCATTAGAGCTACCACTTTTGCCTCTGCATTCGTGTTGTCTAATGGCTTATTTTATAAGCATCTATTGTTACACAGCACAGAGGCTTCTTTCATGTGGTCAACCAAGTATAGTTTAAGTTCAATAGCTTCCTTGTTTACTTTTGTTTCATTCTATTTTCTTTTGGAGATATTTAGTATAGTCAATAATATTTTGCCTTTATCCTTCAGTGTATATTTTATTTTTTTTATTTTTAAAGATTTTATTTATTTGAGAGAGAGGGAGAGTGCACGAGGGGTGGGGGAGGGGCAGAGGGAGAAGCAGACTCCCCACTGAGCAGGGAGCCTGATACAGGGCTCAGATCCCAGGACCCTGAGATCATGACCTGAGCTGAAGGCAGATGCTTAACCAAGGCAGATGCTTAACCGGCTGAGCCACCCAGGTGCCCCCAGGATATATTTTAAATAAGGGCATGGGTTAATGCCTTCACCAACAGGTCTATTTAAATAGTCTACTCATGGGCGCCTGGGTGGCTCAGTTGGTTAAGTGACTGCCTTTGGCTCAGGTCATGATGCTGGAGTCCTGGGATCGAGTCCCGCATCGGGCTCCCTGCTCAGCAGGGAGTCTGCTTCTCCCTCTGACCCTCCCCCCTCTCATGTGCTCTCTCTCTCTCATTCTTTCTCTCAAATAAATAAATAAATAAATAACTTTAAAAAAAATAAATAAATAGTCTACTCATGGGCGCCTGGGTGGCTCAGTCATTGAGGTCATTGAGCGTCTGCCTTCGGCTCAGGTCATGATCCCAGCGTCCTGGGATCGAGCCCCACATCGGGCTCTCTGCTCCATGGGAAGCCTGCTTCTCCCTCTCCCACTCCCCCTGCTTGTGTTCCTGCTCTCTCTCTCTCTCTGTCAAATAAATAAATAAATAAATAAATAAAAGCTTTAAAAAAAATAGTCTACTCATAAATAAATAAACTACTCCAGACCTATAAAGTGAATCTGAATTCCCAACGAAATGTAAATACTTGTATGCTGATTTAATAAATGTGTGACTTTGGTGTACATAAAAAAATATGTATTGATCATCAGACTTAATTTTTTTCAGGAGCTGTGAAAACATTAAATGACAAGAAAAGTTATTGCAAATGAAACGTTAGGACTGTTAGATTTAGCTTTTATTGTTGTTTGTACCAAAATATTTTCCCAAGAAATTAATTTCCAAAATCATAGATATCAATCAAAAGTAGTACTTCAAAAACAAAACAACTAACAAAAAGAGGCCTTCTTGTGATTTTGTGAAAGTGCCCCCTCTGCCAGCTTACAAAAACCTGTCCTGTTTCCTGGTCCATACACCTACTTCCTGCACTCAACTGTCCTTTCTGTAAGGTCCAAAGACTGTGTCTTATGTACTGTTGAGTCCCCAGGGATTAACACAGGAACTGGTACATAGTAGATTCCAACTCATTTTTGAATGGATAAATGATAGTAGCACAAACACTGCTCCCTATATCCACCTCTACTAGGAAGGGGGGGTGCTTATGAGGTCAGAGATAATTAATAGGCAGGATAATAACATATGGAATCATTTAATCCTAATTCTGAAATTGAATAGCTCTTGCCCATTCTGCAGAAGAAAGGAGACAGGACAAGTTGGCCAATGCCCAGGAACCTTCCCTGGAACCAGAGTCATACAGTCCCTGTGTTGAAGCAGAGATCATCTGGTCAAAGTCTTTCACATATAGGGGAACCAGAACGTATAGAGAATAAAGTGACTTCTCACATATATACATATCCCGTTCCTCATAAAGTGCTTAAGCTTTGTAGTCAGATTACACAGAAAAGGAGAGTCAAAGTAGAATTCCTTGCTGTTTACTGGCCATTCTTTTTGCCCAGCCCCCTATCACATTGAGCAGCCCAATCCTGCCCTTGGAAGAGTTCCAGAGATGGGAAGGGATGGTGGGATGAGGAAACACAGCTTGAAACTCAGCAGCCACATTTCTTACCAGATGGTAGTTGGGACACTCAGGGTTCCATCTTCACTCCCTAACAAAAGGAAAGACTACTTCTCTCCCTAAATCTTCCTCCACCCCACCCTTACCTCAATGAAACTAGAAGCCAAGGGCTAGAGTTGGGGGAAATATCTGGGCAGGATTTTATCCCAGCATCAAGCCTATCAGAAGAAAGATAGTCATCCAGGCTCCTGCAGGAAAGAAAGAAATGATTACAAATAGGATTCAGTGGCTTTGGGAGCCTGGGAAACTTTTTAGGCTTAGATATTCCACTTTGGGGGATTATTTAGTAATCCATTCATGCATTCTTTCAACAAAGCTTTCCTGGGACCCACTGTCCCAACTGTCTGACAGTCCCTCCCTTAAATTGGGGGTGAGGCAAATGGAGTACAGGGATGAAATGCACTCTCTAGTTTAATGGGAACCCCACTCAGCCCCCCTCACTTATTACCTGCCTGACCCTAACCCCTAGTCTAAGTCATTTCTGGATAGTCTCAGGTTCTGATGTGTAAAACTCTAACTGTGGCTACCAACAACCCCACAATGACAACTCTGCCATGTACTGCTGAGTAAGCTTGAGACTTGGAGAGGGTAACTGACTTCTCCCAAGTCACACAGAATTGAGCAGAGACAGGATCCAAGACCAGTGCCAGCCAGAACCCAGTATGCACCCCCAGACCCTGGGGCGCCTACCAGAATTTTACACCAATTAATCCCTGTGCACCAACCTGCCGAACACCGGCTGCTGGAGGCATTGGACTCTGAAACCACATAGAAAGAAAGATTGAGCTTGAGGAACCATCCTGACAGGATTCCCATTGTTTCATCAAGATTGAGAGAAAGGGCCGACCCTTTGTTGAAGCAGGGCCTCCGAAGGGTGTGATGATGACCCTTTTGCCTCTAATTTGAATGGACTTACTAAGATAGGCTTTCCCCGGAGGGTCAGCTCTTTGGAAGACTCTTAGGGAATAGAAAGAAGAGACTATTCCAGATCGGCAAGGAAAATATACAAAAGCAGGCTGGCACAAGGGACAGACAGACTAGAAGAGTGAACTGGTGTGGCAGGAAGGGTGGGAATGGGAGGAGAGGAGTAGAAGTTGAATGAGGACAGGATCTGGGAGGGGAGGGGCCCCCTCCAGAGCAGAGAAGAAACTGAGGATATAGATTTGGGGAGGATATGGACCTGGATTGAGGGAGGAGTGTAGGACAAGAAGGTAGGAAGGATCTCAGAGCAGGTCAGTGGGAGGTTCTGCAAGAGGAGTCAAGGAGGGCGCCTGGGTGGCTCGGTCGTTAAGTGGCTGCCTTCGGCTCAGGTCATGATCCTGGGATCCTAGGATCGAGCCCCACATCGGGCTCCCTGCTCCGCGGGGAGCCTGCTTCTCCCTCTCCCACTCCCCCTGCTTGTGTTCCGTCTCTCGCTGTGTCTCTCTGTCAAATAAATAAATAAAATCTTTAAAAAAAAAAAAAAAGAGGAGTCAAGGAGGCCCCTAAATGACCCAGTTACCGCTTATCCGGTTGGGCCCAAACACCATCCAGCCCGCGCCGCTCTCCAGGAGCTCTTGCGCCGGGATCTCCCAGGTGACCTCTACTGCCTACAGGTCTGCGGGGGACACATCATAAGGGTAGCGAAGTCCCTCCCAGCCCCAGCCAGGGAAGGCCTTTGCCGGAGACACCAGGGAGCTAGGTGTGTTCCCCAAAATCCCGCCCCTTAGGTCAATCCACTGGCCCCTTGCTCCACAAGCCCCACCCTCGGTTCCGCCCCTGACAAGATAGGCCAATCCCCAACTCCTCCGTCCTCCAGGCCCCTCCTTAGTCCCGCCCCCAGGGCGGTGGCATTGGTACCTTGCTAGGCGTCTGGCTCCCCAGTGGCGGTCCCCAGTGGCCGCCCCCAGCGGCTCCAGGCGGAGGCTGCCGCGACTGCCTGGAGACCCGAGGGCTCCCTGACTGGCTGGCACGGGTGTCCTTCCCGCTCGTCACACAAGGTCACTCGGCTGTGCAGGTAGAACGTGTCGTTGGTCACGAAGTGGAACGGGTTGAATGAAGGCCAGCGTCACTGGCAGAGAGGCCCCGTTGGCCCGCAGTCCCTGAGCCGCCAACCGGGTTGCTGGCTGAGCAGCTGGAGGGGAGAGGCAGCGTCACTTACTGTTTGGAGTCCTGGCTTGGGCCGGCTGTGTGGACGCAGAAACATTGATTTCCCCCTTTTCGCTGGTGCTGTTTGAGTGTAGATGCTGCGTCTCGTACTGAGAACTTTACATGTATTATTTCATTTCATCCTCACATCAATCCTAGGAGGAAGACTATATACTTTTGTTCCCTTCCCCTTTGTTTCTCTCTTCTCTTTCTCTCTCCCCTGACTCCTTTCTTTCCTCCCCCTACTTCCTTCCTTCCTTCCTTCCTTCCTTCCTTCCTTCCTTGCTTCCTTCTTTCCTTCCTTCCTCCTTCCTTCCTTCCTTCCTTCCTTCCTTCTCTCTCTCTCTCCCTTCCTTCCTTTTTCTTTCTTTCTTAAAGTTTGCTTGACTGGGCATAGTTTATCAATCATCACTTATAACAATAATTGCTCCAAACTGAAAAAAAGAAATCTCAGTTATTGGTGGCAATGTCGGGATTGGTGGGCAAACTGACAGACATAGAAAATTCTGAGCTAAGGGATTAGGAGATAGTGGTCTGAACTGTCCACACTATTGTCATGGTGACTTTTTCTTGAGGTGACAATAACTTAAGTGTAACCCCTTCACTATAACCAGTAATGTTTGGATAGGCCTGTGCTGTAGAGTCCATGGCAGAGAGAAATTCTTACTATGGTCCTTGGGAGAATTAGGGAACACGAGTGAACAAAACAGACCAAAACCTCCTATTCTCTTGTGGGTAAGGGGAAACAGTAAATAACTTAATTTTAATTTTTTTATTTTTTTAATTCAATTAGCCAACGTATAGTACATCATTAGTTTCAGATGAATCACTTAATTTTTAAAAAAGCAAATGATCTCATATAATATGGCATATAGTTAGGAGGTGATACATAGAAGAAAGAAATTGATCTAGAATGGATGAGTGGAGAGTAGTTGCAATTTTAAATAGCATGGGCGGGCTAGGCTTCATTGAAATGGTGACATTTTAGCAAAGACTTGAAGGAGATGAGAGTTTGCCCTTTGGGTATCAGGGAGTTGAGGATTTCCAGAAAGAGCAACCAGCCAATGCAAAAGTCTAAGGGACAGCAGATTACTTACCCACTGAGTTACCTGTCTACACAGATGCTATCTCCTTGTGAGCATTAGGGAATCACCTGTCTAATCTCTGTCTCTTGTACGCCCCGAGGCCCATTTAGTCTTTTTACCCCCATGGTCTTTATTTCCGGGGCTCAAGCTCACCATCAGTAAATCCATTCCAGGTTCCACCTTGATTGACCCCCCCCCCTTTTTTTAAGGAAATGAAGACACTGAAGCTCACAGAAGTTAAGTGGGTTGCTGAAGTCTCTTCAGCAGCCTGGCTGCTGTGTCCGCCCACACCTTTAATCACTAGGTTCTCTTTCCTTCTGACAATTAAAGAATTACATGCTAGGACAGATTTGTGGTGTTTCAGGACCCAGACTCTGGAGCATGAATAGACCAACGGCTGTGTCCTTGGTCATGTTATTTAAACTCTCTGAACCCTCTCTAATCCCCTCATCTGTAAAGTGGAGGAAATAATACTTCCTAGGGCTGTTTTCAGGAATCGGTGAGGTAATGAATGATTCACTGTGCTCTGTGAAGATTTGTTAATATTAATGAAATACAACCAGCTCCTAACCTAGACCGCAAGCTGTTGAAGGTAAGGACTTGGCCTTACTTATCTCTGTGTCCCCAGCATTTAGCAAGTTCTGACACTTACTAGTTGTGTGAACCAAGCCTCAGTTTCTCCATCTATAAAATGGGAATAAAAATTATCTCATACAGTGGGTTGTGAGGCTTAAATGAGTTAATATATGTGAAGTCAGGCGCCTGGGTGACTCGGTCAGCTAAGCCTCCGACTCTTGGTTTCTGTTCAGGTCATGATCTCACGGTTGTGAGATTGAGCCCCGTGCTGGGCTCTGTGCGCAGTGCAGAGTCTGTTTCAGATTCTCTCTTTCCCTCTCCCTCTGCCACTCTCCTCTCTCTCTCTCTAATAAACAAATAAAATCTTAAATATATATATATATATATGTAGTAATTTGAACATGCCTGGCATGGAGTAAATGCTATGTCAGTATTAGCGATTAAATGTCATGCATGTCAAGTATATTACATAGTGTAGAGCACTTTGAAATGTTAGTTTTTGTTTTTCACATTTATCATTGTAGGCCCTCAATAACTGTTTGAGGAAAAAATAAAAGGAATGAATGTCATTTACTGGCTGTAATCTTGGGAGAGAAACCAGCCCTAACTTCCTTATGCCCTAATTTACTCATCTGCAAAATGGGAATGAGAATACTACTTGCATTCATTCAACAAACGTTCACCTTTGAGTGAACTTATGTTCTCTTACTTACTTACATAAGCACTTACGTTCTCCCAGTGCTTATGTACCAGGGATAGAGAGGAAAGTCACAGGATCTGTGCTCATGGGTACGAAAGCAGCCTGCTAGGAGGTTACCATGGCCTGACAGACACTTACCTCTCCTTCACAAAGTGGTAGGTGGACTTAACAGCACCAGTCCTGGAGATGTTGGTGCTGGCAAAGACCTCACTGGCCACAGAGGCAAATCTGTCTGGATCAATGCTTGTGGCTCTGAAGACCACATAGAATGGCTTGCCAAGAGGATTGGTCTGTTCTCAAGTATAGTTGAGAGCTGAGGGTCCGTGAAGATGCCCAGGATGACAACGACATCTCCAGTGCCCAGAACATGGATGGTTCCATATCTGGAGAGGGACGAGAGTGAGATTCTCACCATGAAACCACAGAGGGAGGGATACTCACTCACCTTCTGCCTTGCACCCAAGGTCACTGAGCACTGGTAGCTAACCTTCCTCCTGGACTTCCTGAAAAATGAGGGGCCACCTAGGACCCTTGAAGCCATCCAAGCCAACCTACCCCATGGCAATTTACATAAACAACCCATAATGCATTACTTCATGGAAGCATCTTTTTTCTTCCACTAATGCTTTGAGTTTCAACCTAAGAGGTACCTATGATTGGTGGTTGGGCATGGGGGGCCAACATCCTGAGAGTGATGACTCCTTCTGCCTGGATTAGACGTAGCAATGAGAACTCTGGAAGCTTCACAGGGCCCAGCCTGAGAGGCAGCTCATAGAAAAGAACTCACGGGAAGACCGCTGGGTTAGACTGGGTCTGGCTGACATTCACCACCAGAAGGTATGTGCAGCTGAAGCTGAGCCTTGTGCAGTCAGTACTGATGAAGCCAGGGTGAATCTGCAGGAGGGGCATCTCCAGAGAATGAAGGGCGTAGCTGTTGTTGGTCTAGAAAAAACAGGGAGGCAGCCATTACCCTCACATCTCCAGGAGAAACACCATCTCCTGTCTTCATTGGCTGCAAGTTGTTTATTTAAATAAAAGCAATGGCTGAAGTGAGGTGCCTGGGTGGCTCAGTCAGGTAAGCGTCCAACTCTTGGTTTCAGCTCAGGTCATGATCTCAGGGTCATGGGATGAAGCCCTGTGTCCAGCTCAGCGGGGAGCCTGCTTGAGATTCTCCCTCTCCCTCTCAGTCTGCCCCTCACTCCACTCGCAGGCTGTCTCTTTCTCCCCCTCTCTGTAAAGAAAATACATACATACATACATACATACATACATATACATACATACATACATCTTTTAAAAAAACGTAATGGCTGAAGTTTACTGAGCATGAGCTGTGTGTCAGGTATCGGTGCCTGATCACAACTCTCTGAGGAGAGTTCTGTTTATTAGTTCCCATTTTACAGAAGAGTAAATTGAGGCTTAGAAACTTAAAAGACTTGCCCAAAGCAAGTAACAGAGCCTGAGTTCAACATTTCTCTGATTCCAGAGCCCATGTTCTTCACCTGTGTGCCAGTGGTTCTCAAATTTCAGTGTGCATTTTAGAATCCCATGGAAAATAGATAATCACCGGAGTGCTTGTTAAAATTGCCAAGTCCTGACCCCTACCCCAAGATTTAGGTATCTTTTTGGTATTTTATTGTTTCCAGAGGATTTTTTTTTTTTAGAGAATCACAATGAGGTGTTTTGTTGATATAAATACTGCAGTTTATTAAAAAGAATACTGATAGAGAGTTCTGGGGGCATAGTTCTGGGGACTTAGTTACTGTACACTGAAACTGCCAATTCTGTCCCATGACCTAAGCAAGACACCCCATGATTCTCTGGGTGGCAGAGCTAGAGATAATGGTAGACACTAGGAGGAACCAAATCACCCCTTTAGGACAAACTCTGGTTTTCAAAGTGATCTCAAGAGATCTAGAGCCTCCCTTGAAGGGGCATGAAGCCCACCTACATGTTGGAGAGAAGCTGATTCAGCAGTGAATGCTTACTCCTCCCCCATTCAATCAGAGCTGCCCTGTTTTTATATATTTGTTTTTATATTTAGGTTTTATGTAAGATCTCTTCCAAAGAAGGGAGGTGGCAGCATCAGTGAGCAGTTAGGAGCACAAACCAGCTCTGGTAATAACTGTGTGACTTGGGAAAAATCTGTCCACTTCTCTGAGACTTAGATTTTCATCTATAAAATGGGAATGTCACAGGATTATTGTGAAGATTTAACGATAGTGCATATAAAAAGACTTTGATGGGGCACCTGGGTGGCTTGATCGATTAAGCGTCTGCCTTTGGCTCAGGTCATGATCTTGGGGTCCTGGAATCCAACCCCACATCAGGCTCCCTGCTTAGCGGAGAGCCTGCTTCTCCCTCTCCCTTTGCCACGCCCCCTGACTGATGCTCACTCTATCTTGCTTGCTCTCTCAAATAAATAAATAAAATCTTAAAAAAAAAAGACTTTAACCCATAGCCCCTGGCAAGAAATTAATAAATATTGGTTGTGATTGCAGTTGTTATTATTTTAAAAGGTTGTGTGGCTGTCAAGCTTGGAAACCAATATACCAATCCATCAAACATGGTACCATTTATAAGGGTGTTCCCAGTGTGATGGAGGACAACATGGTCTTTTCCCCAAAAAAAACTTGACTCCATTCCAAAGAATTATTCCTCAGTCAAATAGATGTAAAGTTATGACTGGTGCCCAATCACCCATTTCTCAGTCTTCTCCACACCCCACCCCTCCCGCACAGACTCCCCCATTCTTATCAGGCAGCCCCTCCCAGCTTGCTTACAGAGAGGCACAGTCCACAAGTACCCTCTGTCTTCTCCATCATGAAGACCTGCACATGGCGCCCTCCAACTTGTTGACACTGGGACATTCTAAGAAGGTACCTTCCCTCAGGATCCAATGGTGAGTCTTCAGGAAGCGGCTGCTCAGGACCACCTCAGTTGTCTGTGCAGGGCCACCTATACCAGGGACAGATCTGCAGGAGAACCAGAGCCAGTGCAAGGGCTCCTGGGATGATGATATAGAAAAGTGTACTTGTTCTAATCTGCATAGAGGAGACATTGTGGGGCTATTAGCCCAACCCACCATGACTCCCTTAAATGAAGACTCCCCTCATAGGATGTGAGACCCTTATACCATGATGGCCCTGGGTGGCCCCAATCTCTGGCTTCGGCTGACCCACTCACAGTGTCTCCTAGGAACTGAACCTAAATTAAGAAGGTGGTATAAAGCTTGAGATTCTGAGACAGCCATTCTCTGTCATGCGTGCTGAGAGATGGGGGAGCCAGTGTGTGGAGAGAGGAGCCAAGAAGGTGCAGGTACAGAATGGGAGAGAGACACGCAACTCCCTGGTTCCTGCCACTTTCACAGTCCAAGTCCTAATCTCTGGAGAACCTGGTTGGAGCCTATCCTTGGCCTCTAGGAGACAGCTTTTTTTTTTTAAGATTTTATTTATTTATTTGAAAGAGCACAAGGGGGAGCGGAAATGGACTCCCCGCTGAGCAGGGAGCCCAACATAGGGCTCTATGTGGGGCTCCATGTGGGTGGGCCTCAATGTGGGGCTCTGACATGGGGCTTGATCCCTGGACCCTGACTTAACTGACTGAGCCACCCAGGCACCCCCAGGAGACACCTTATAGTAAATCCTCCTGTCTTCGCTCTCATTCCAACAGGTAGCCTGGGCCTTGGAGTTTTTGAAGGGCCTAAACTGTTTGAAGTCAAGGACTCTTTCTGTCTCCTAAAGGTTGAATCTGAAGAGACAATGCTGGGGTGCCAGGCTGTTGTAGTCCATGGAGTGTGTGGCTCTTGATCTCAGGGTTGTGAGTTCAAACCCCACGTTGGTTGTAGAGATTACTTAAAAATAAAATCTTAAAAAACAAAAAATGAAGAGGGGCACCTGGGTGGCTCAGTCATTAAGTGTCTGCCTTTGGCTCAGGTCATGATCCCAGGGTCCTGGGATTGAGCCCCGCATCAGGCTCCCTGCTCAGCGGGAAGCCTGCTTCTCCCTCTCCCACTCCCCCTGCTTGTGTTTCCTCTCTCACTGTCTCTCTCTGTCAAATAAATAAATAAAATCTTTAAAAAAAAATGAAGAGACAATCCTGAGGGAGGGAAGGGAGGGGAGTGAAGGGAAGGAGGGAGGAGGGAAGGAGAGAGCTCCTTTGTGAGCCAGGAGGAAGGGGCGTCAGCATCTTCAAGTCCTCTTTAAGACTTTTTAGTCTCATGAGCCAACAAATTCTGTTTTATTTTATTTCATGGTTTCAATTTTATTTATTTATTTATTTGTTTGTTTGTTTGTTTTGCTCAAGCCGTTTGGAGTTGGGTTTTCTGCCACTTGCAACACACGTTGTCCTGATACATGTCAAACAGTGATGCTTTTGGGGTGACAAAAGAGAAGTTAATGCTTAACCCTTCCCTTCTTTCTGTGCCTGCTCTTTCCACGCTTTTTTTTTTTTAAAGATTTTATTTATTTATGTGTGAGAGAGAAAGCACAAGCAGGGGAAGCAGCAGGCAGAGGGAGAGAGAGAAGCAGGCTCCCCCCTGAGCAGGGAGCCCGCTGTGGGACTCGATCCCAGGACCCCGAGATCATGACCTGAGCTGAAGGCAGATGCTTAACTGACTGAGCCACTCAGGTGCCCCCTCTTTCCACACTTTCTGTCAAATTTGGGATGAGATGTTTAAAAGTCATTGAAAAGCAAAACGTAATGGAGATATTAGTGTTAAGCATTTCTGTACTTGTTTTATTATATTGAATTTTAAGACTTTTCTCCCTTTCCTTTTTAAAAAAAGCTCACTGTTTCTGTTTGGGCAGGCATGTTTGGTCAGAGGGACAAGTTACAACTTAACGGCAGGTGCTCTGTACCAGTGTTTGTTCGGCGGGACAGGGTGTGGGTTAAGTCAGTCACATAACTTTCTGCTATTGCAATCAATAGTATGTTGTGATACAGAGTACCAAATAATAATATCAATAAAGCTAACCCTCAAACACGAATGCTATGCAGTAAATGTGCTCTTATTATCCCCAGCAGAAGAAAATGAGGCATAGTTCAAACCCAGACAGTCTATCTTGCAGAGTCCATATTCCTACTAACCTGGGAAAACAACACAAAAAGAAAAGCTGTCTCTTGTTTCTCTCTCTGTCAAATAAATAAACAAAATCTTTTAAAAAAAAAAGAAAAGGAAAGGAAAGAAAAGCTGTTTCATTCTCAGTGCATGAAAACACAGGATATACTTCGTAATTTCTGGGGGGGGATACATACAGCATTTTACAAGTGAGCGCACTACCCTGGTCTCACCAATACAGTTTGTTGACAGGGGGATAATCTTCTAATGAGCCAGCACCTACACAGGGCTTTACTAAAACCCCCTGGGTTGGACTTGTCACCCCAATCACTTCTGCCTGCCCAGCTCTGCTCTGCTCTCTTCTGAATTCCTCTCCTCTGCAGCTGGGTATATTCCAAGGCGCTGCATAAATGTTCCTCAGAATGAGGAGTCTAGGGACAGATACACTTGGGAAATGCATCGGGCTTCCGGCTCCGTGGAAAGCTGCTTCTCCCTCTCCCACTCCCCCTGCTTGTGTTCCCTCTCTCACTGTCTCTCTCTCTCTCTGTCAAAAAATAAATAAAATCTTTAAAAAAATATGATTTTTAAGGGAGTCATGGTAGATAGTAGAATAGTAAAGGCTCTGAGAAGTCCTGCAGTCAAGAAACCATTTTGTTTAATCCAGTAGTTTCCCAATATATTTAACAATAACCCCACCCTTTTCTGTGTGTGTAACATCTGTTGAAATCCCAAAGCACTGGTGTCCCACAAAACACATTTTGGAAAACACTGGCCCCTAAGTTAAGCACTGCCTAGTTTTGAATGCAATGGAAGCTTCATTCCAAGGCTGGATTATCCAGTGATGAAAAGAAGTATTTTTTGAAGGAATTTGGTATTTTAAAAAGCAGAGTAGTCATTCTAGGAAAATCAGAATTTGATAAAATTTAAAGGTCTGGGAGTTAGAATTACTTTGACAATGACAGACATATGTTTGGAGGACACCATCATCTTTTTGGTTCTAGGACCCAGCTTCTGCCCTGCCAGAGGGTGAGCCTGGGATTTAGCTGCACCACTTGAGGGAGGCCCTGTGAATTCAGCCTCTCTGTAATATCTGCCACACTGGTCTTGTCCCAACAACGATCTGGCCCCTCCTGGCCTCTGCTGGGGCTAGAGTTCCTTCCTTCGGGAAGATTCATTCTCTGGTCAGTTGGGGCCCCGGGGCTGGGGGCTGATGAATTGCCCATTCTACCTCTGCTACAGAGTGAATTTTTATGCCCCCCCATCCATATGTTAAATCCTAACACCAAATAACGATGGTATTAGGTGGTAAGGCCTTTGGGGGTGATCAGGTCATGGAGATGGAGCCCACATGGATGGGATTAGTGCCCTTATAAAGGACACCCCAGAGAGCTCCCTTGCCCCTTGTACTATGTGAGGACACAGAGAGAAGACAGTTGTCTATGAACCAGGAAGTGGGCTCTCACCAGATACCTAATCTGCTGGTGCCTTGACCTTGGACTTCCAGCGTCCAGAACTGTGAGAAATAAAATTCTGTTGTTTATAAGCCACCCAGTCTGTGGTAGTTTGTTCCAGCATCCTGAACTTATTGCCACAACCTCATGTGCTCAGCTACCTGCCCTCTTACTAGAAAAACCACCTCTACCGCAATGGACTCTCCAGATGCCAATGTCTGGGCAAACCTCACTGGCCCTCCCATAGCCACTGGACACACATTTGTCTGGGCCTTCCTAGGGTTATGATGTCCACTCTGACCCCTGCCTCTTCTTTGCTGTACAGACATGAGCTGCTCAGACTCACCTGAGTGGGTGTAGTAGCTGTCATTTCACATACAAACTCCCCCATCAGTGGGTACTTGTCCAAAGCACAGGCTCTGGCTCTGGGACTACTGCTCTGGGTACGTTTAGGGGAAACCTGACTGGAGCCAGTCATGTCAGAGGACTTTGCTGTCCCCAAGGAGCTGCGGATGAGGGCTGTCAAATGAGCAGCTGCTGTCTCAGGTGACGGGGCTGATCCCACTGGCCAGGAAGGTGTCTGTGTGGCAGGGCTGTGATGTTCCTCATGAGGGCTATTCTTGGGGCTGGGGGTGCAGCTGTAGTGTCTCCTTGCTGAGTCCCAGACGTGGTTGTTCCAGGAACAGTCATCCCGAGGATGGTCAGGGTTAGTGAAGTGGCGTGGACGACTGCACTGGTTATCATGGGTAGAGATTCTTTTTTTTTTTAATGTTTTATTTATTTATTCATAAGAGTCAGAGAGAGAGAGAGAGAGAGAGAGGCAGAGGCAGAGAGAGAAGCAGGCTCCCCGCCTAGCAGGGAGCCCGATGCAGGACTCGATCCCAGGACCCTGGGATCATGACCTGAGCTGAAGGCAGACGCTTAACCATCTGAGCCACCCAGGCGCCCCATGGGTAGAGATTCTTTCACATCAGTGATCTTGTTCAGTGTCATTTGGGAAATCGTTGTGGCTGACTTCTCAGATACAGTGGCTGTCATGGACCTCACTGATATGATGTCATCACCCGGTATGTTTGATGCTGTTAGAACTGTGATCATCATGGCTGATATCTGAGAGTCAGTGGACGCTGATGATTCCAATCCATTGATTATGGAGCTTGATGCTGATGGGGCTGTGGTTGGAGCCCTGTGATTCTATTTTAGGGCTTAGCTGAAGTGGCCATGCTAGACAAGGCTGTGTTTTTGGATCTCTCCTCCTGAGTCTCAAGTATTGGGGTTTTCTGCTCAGTGGGACAGCAGAGCTGTTGGCTTGTGGTGAAGTGAGAGGAGTATCTGGTGTTGTACTCTTCTGGGACGCTGACATTGCTGTCCTCCTGATTGTTGCTGAGGGCTTAAGTGGAACCACAGAGACGTTGTCTCTCCCATTGTTGGTTAGAGCCAAGGTTGTCAATGAGCACGCTATAGGCCCCTTAGGGACAGAGACTTTTGTGGAGTCTGCTGTATTTGACTCACCCCCTTGGGTTGTAATAGTAGTGCCTGTAAACAAACAAACAAACAAAAAGAAACCAATACACCTGTTCCCTCCACCAATCCAGAGTTCTTTTCAAATGTTCTCAGTTGACCAAGTTTGGAAGAGTCGATAAAAATCATATCAACATCAACTACATTATTGCTGGCTCACATTCATTTATGTGCCAGCTCTGTGCTAATAGATCTTAACTGATGCATGATCCTCATTCATCTTAACTGATGAATTTCACTAGTGCTGGCAACTATGTCTCCTTCTGCTCAATGACTCCTCTAGAGACAGAGCAAAAGATGGAAATCTTCAATTGCATTTGGTCTTTGGTATCTGGATGCCTTTTTTGATGCGAGTTTCCTACTGCATTGAATATGATTCTAATAATTTTTTAAAAGATTTTATTAATTTATTTGACAGAGAGAGACACAGCGAGAAAGGGAACACAAGTGGGAGAGGGAGAAGCAGGTTTCCCGCTGAGCAGGGAGCCCGAAGCGGGGCTCGATCCCAGGACCCAGGGATCATGACCTAAGCCGAAGGCAGACGCTTAACGACTGAGCCACCCAGGCATGCCTGGTTCTCATATTTAAAGATATACATTTTTTTTGGTATAATGTGATCCCTAATTGCAATCCAAGTGCTTCATTTAATGCAATAGCAGTCCAGGATACTTTTGATATCATTCAAATTTCACCTTGTCCAAGTAAGGTGCTGCTCCAAAGCATAAGCATTGCTGCATTGAATCCTCACAACCTACCTGAGGTAATGATTATTATTTCTATGTCAGATGAAGAAACTGAGGTTCAGACAGGCAAAGATATTTGTGCAAGGTCACACAGCCAGGAAGTGGTGGTATTGCATTTGAAATGAGGTGCATTAGACCCAAGAGCCCAATATCTTCCCTGTTGTACTGCACCGCCTTGCAAAAATAGAGCTTCATTTTCATTGTTGAGCCAACCACTCTCTCTAGAGAGAAAGGCCCAAATCAGCTATGCTGAGCTGGGTCTCTTGGAAACCTTCCTCTTTCCCCTGGGCAGTGGGCAGAAATAGGTCCTTTACCCGATACTCTTGTCATTGTATCCTTAGCACAATCGTCAAAGGACTAATTCCAAAAATTGGAGGTGACCCAACCCAAGTGGCAGGTTCATCCTTCCCACAACCTAGCTCTGAAGAGGCACTGACCTTTGTCTTCAATTCTGCCCCCATCCAGCACCTGCCCCTTCCACACCCCTCTTTATTCTAGCCCTGTGCAGAGCTAAGGGGTCACAACAGGGCAGGAGAGCTGGCCAGAATGCATGGAAAGAGTAGGAGGACCTAGGTTCTAGACCCAACTCTATTACTGACTTGCTGTGTAATCTTGAGGAAGACCCAACCCTCTTAGTTCTTCCATGTCCCCCTCAAAACAGTGGGGGGCTTGGGCTCAATATTGTAGAAGTCCTCTAAGCTCTAGTGATCTGTGGTTCTATTTGCAACAAAAATTCTGGCTGTAATGAACAGATGTCACGCCACAGTGGTCTCAAGTTTTTATTTGCAGGGACGGATGTTTCCACTGGATCTGATTTTATGGTGGTTGTTTTTTCCCCCCATGTGGTTAACCAGTTGTCCCTGCTGCCTTATGGAAAAGTCTATCCTTTCCTCATTGATTTGTCATGCTATTTGTCATTTATGTATCCAGACCAATTTCCATGCTCTTTCATTTCTTTGGTTCGCTTGTCTATCACTACACCAACATCATATTATCTTACTTTAATGTAAATCTCAGTATCTGGTAGAGTGAATCTCCCATCTTGCTCTTCAAAATTATCTCAGCTATTGTTGGCTTTTGGTTCTTCCCTGTATTTTAGAATCTGCTTATCAACTTCCACAAAATCCCTGTTGGGATTTTGGTTGGAAGTGTGCTACAATTATAGATTTGGCAAGAATGGACAACTTTATGATAATGAGGTTTCCCATCCACAGCAGATTTTTTGAGAAGCAGTAGAGTGTAGACTGGCCTCTGAAGTCAGACCTGGGATAGAATCCCAGCTGTGATAAGGGACAAATCACTTCAAGTTTATGAGCCTCAGTTTCCTCAGCTATATAACAGGAATAATAATAGTACTCACTTCACTGATGGTCATGAGGGTTAAATGAGATAACACCTGTAAAGCACTTAGCATGGTGCGTAGCATATAGTAGGTGCTCAGTAAGTAGAACCTGCTACTGGTAATGATTATCCCCTCTGCTCCTCTTACCAAGATTGGTATCTGCTTCCTGGGTGCTTTGCCAAGGTTACGTCTCTCTGGCAAAATTATGGATTCATGGGAGTGATGAGACCTACATTTTCCTGCCACCTCCCAATATCTTCCCCCATACTGTCCTAGGAGCTCAGGATCCAGGGCTGCGCTCCTACCTCAGGCTCAGTGAGGCATTGGAGGTGGTAGCTGTTCTTCGTTGGAGTACGGCAGGGGAGGGCAGCAGGGGTCCAATGCCCTGGACCCCCAGTTCTGGGCCATCTTGAGAGGGAACTCCCCAAGCTGTTGACCTGGCACAGACGGGAAGGATAGACAGCAAGGGAGAGACAACTGGGCTGACAGACAAGGTGGCAGGAGTAGACAAAGCTAGCATTCTGGAAGAGGATGGACGAGCAAAGCCAGAAGTCCCTTGGAGTTTATCCTGTCATGCTCCTGCCTCCAAATTCATTGGTGTCCCAAGCCATTCAGACAATTTAGGGTCGGGGCGGGTGATGGCTGTACTCACATTATAAGATCTTCTTGGGGACCCTACCTTCTGTCTCTTTTTTTGTCACCCTCTTCCCCTCTCTTCTGGTCTGTGAGAGCCCTCAGAGAAGGACAGATGGGAAGGGAATAAGGTGGGTGCTCACCAGGGAGACTGAGGGCTCCATCCATAAGAAATAGCAGTAGCAGCAAAAGTCACCGGATGCCCATAGCCCTGAGGTTGATGGGCTTGGACAGCACTGAGCTCAAACAGGGGGACAGACAGCAGCTCCAAGACAGTGAGGCACTGCTGGCACTGGCACCATGTCTCATCTGCCTGCTGAGTACACTATCACCCCCGTCCCCAGGGGTCCAGACCCCTTCCCGGCTGGCTCGGGCTTTATAGGGCTGGAACCCATGCAGACAAGAGGGGGATGGAGGGTGAAGTTTCCCATCAGCTGCAATGAGTTGGCCTCTAGGGACTCCCATTCCAACTGGTGAATATCCCCAAGGCCCCTGTCAGCCTTTGTTGACCAGCTGGGCAGAACTCTGGGCCTTCCAGCCTTCCCCCCAACCCAACATCAGGGAATCTGAGTCTCAATGACATGGGTGATCTTACTGGTCTCCCAATCCTTGGGCTAAGAGCTGCAGCTCAATCTCATCCTCTCCCCACTGCACAGATGGGGAAAATGAGGCCCAATGACTTACCCAAGGATGAGAAGCCAGTCCTCCAAGGCAGCTCTTCCTAATGCCTATGACTGCCACAGCTTTCTCAGACTCTTGCATTCCCAGCTCAGGAACTTGCCGTGGCTCTCAATAGTCTTTAGTGTGAAGGTCCCAAGGAGACCTCAACAGGTCCCAAGTACCCCACCAGATCTCATTCACCTGACCCACAAACTCCTCCTACGATCTTCCAGCAAGCTCCAGTGTTCCTCTCCTCTGGAAAGCCTGCCAGGAGCCATGCTTTGCCAGTCATTCTCTATTGCCCCAGGATAGAACTGCCTGTACCTGCATGACTGGTCAGTGGTGACCTCAACAGACTAGGGTCCCCCAGAATGGGGACCAGTCTTCTCTATCTTCGGGCTGTCTCCTTCATCAGACAGGGGCTCCCAACCATGAGAACCAGATGCCCACCCCCTCCCCCGCCAAAAGAAATTTAGAACACTAAGGGGAGATTACATCCCTACCATTACGTCGGGAATTTTCAGGGTACATTCTCTCTCCCATTAGACTGGAAAGCTCTAGAGGGCAGTCAGTAACTCTCCCATCAGACAAAGAGGCTTTTGAGGGGAAAGATCTGTCTTGCCCATCAGCCCTGGGGCAAGATTGCCCCAAGTTTGGAGAACCACCAGTCAGACATATTGATCCCAACACAAAACTTTATTGTCAATACATAGATGCCTGGCCCCACTGGCCTCACCTTTCTCCTCCTGGTGCACTTGGGCCCCAACTAGCTCTGGCCTAAAGCAGGGGGCCAGGGAAGTCCATCCTTAGGACAAATCCTGGCTGCCTTGGCTAGCACCCCCCTTCTGTACTCATTCTTTGCTGCGGGGCTCCCTCTCTAAACCAGCATCCTTGTCCATCTGAATTCCTCTGGACCTGACGCTCAGACACAAGCCCTGGAGATGCCACCTCCTTCACAGCCCCAGGCATCTGCCTAAGTGTAAGGGAGAAGATGGGCTCAGGCCAGACTGTGCCAAGTCACGGAGAGATGCAGGAAGATGCAGGCGGGTGTGTGTGCTCAGGCCTCTTGGCTCCCATCCTGCCTCTCAGCGGCTGGTCTTGTGTTTGTTAAGGAGTATGTTTGTGTTGGATTCCTGAACCTGCAAACCAAGGGGTTTGTCAATCTCCCACCTTCACATGGCAAACGCCCCTCACTCCCCTCCGCTAGCTTCAGCAGTGAAACCACCAGGCTTGTCTGATTCTGGCTGCCTAGTGTCCTCTCCAAGCTTAGAAACCCAGGCTGTGGACATTCACGAGGCTCCAGGTCATTCTAACCCAGTCAGGTGGTGTGGGAAGCAGAGAAAGAAACTAAGTAATGAAGGTGCGTGCCTGTTTCTCCCTAGAAGCTTCCTCCCTGGGGAGGAGACTGTTCTGATGCACTCTAGCGGGAACCCAGGGATCCTCTGCCCACGGTGCGCCTAGGTATCTGCCACCAGGCAGAAACTGAGCTGGTTCAAGCCACCCTAAGAAGGGGTAGGTTTGAGGGTGTCAAGAGACTTAAGTGACTCAGTGGGAGGAGGCTGATGGGGGTGGGGGGCAAAGCCTCTCCAGGGAGGAAAGGGTGGAACTTAACGGATCAGAGGTGGCTGCTGGCTGCGCGGTGCCTGAGAGTCCAGGCAGGGGATCAGATCTTGGAATAGACAGAAAGTTTGACTAATGGGGCAGAGGCTGGGCTGGGCTGGGCTGGGCGGGGGTGGCTAGGGGGCAGGGCGGGCGAGCACTTATTGGGTAGGAGAGGGAAGCTGCCCGCACCTTTTCCCTGTTGATGAGCACTGTGATCAAGTCTTGCTGGCAAGTCATGTCGCGGATGTCCAGGGAGGACCCGCTCACCACCGACAGGCTCAGTGACAAGTGCTTCTGCATCAGCTCCTCCTCCTGCTCCTGGTTGAAGCGGATGGAGCGGACCTCCTCCACTATCCTGGGGGCGGACGGGTGAGTACTTTCCGAGGGCTGAGGGAGCTTGGGGCGGGGGGGGGGGGGGGGCGGAAGAGGGGGGTCTGCCCTCCCATCTCTTCCCAGGCATCCACCCTGCTTCGCCCACCCCCTTCGCTCCTATGGAGATCCAGGCCAAGCTGCATGCTCATGTGAGATGGATGGAACCAGAAGGTCTGGATTCTAGCTCCTCTACCCACAGACCACCCCCCCGCCCCGCAAGTCATTTAAACCTCTCTGGGCCCCAGGGTACACATTATAAAATGGTGAGGGTGTGAAGCCAGAAGAATCTGAGGCTCTGCTCAGCCCGGACTCACGGGACTCGGGGTACCCCCAGTACCCGCCCTACGTGTTGAGCTCATCTCGGATCTTCTTGTACTGCATCAAGTTCTCCTGTATTGCCTCCAGCACTAAACAAAAGTTGTCACAGGTGTTTTCTGAGAGGTTAGACAGGTGGCCTCCCGACAGCGGCTCCTGCGGGGCACCGGACATCTCCAAACGGGCGACCACACAGTGCACCAGGGGCAGCTCGTTACCTCCATCCAGGTCCTGCTTGCCTCTCTGCGAAGACAAGAGACAGACAGCTCAGCCGGCACCCCTCCCCCAGGTCCTTCCTGCTTGGCTTGGGGGAAGATGAGTCTCTTAGGACACCAGGGTTCTAATGCCCCGCATTTCAGCTCTAACCAATCTTAGCCCCCCTCCTCTGCTGTGGGAGCCCAACCTCAAATGCATAAGCCCCTCCTCTACCTCTTGGAAAATTCTCACCCCTTTTCAAAACTTAGCACCCAATTTCACTCCTGATAAACCCTACCTAGCAAACTTCTTCTTTTTTTTTTCTACCTAGCAAACTTCTAAAGCCCTACCTACTCTCAAGTCATAGCCCACAACCCGCAACACTTTGGGAAGTACTCCCCCCTCCACCCCCACCAGCTTTTTGGAAGTCCTACCCTTGAATGAATAGCACTGTAGCTAACATTTAATGAATTCTACATGTGTGCCAACTACTGTTCATTTATCCATATAATTCTCATAATAGTCCTATGAAGGAAGTACTATTATTATTCCCATTTTACAGAAGAAGACATCGAGGCTTAGATTGGTCACCTGCCCTAAGGTCACCCAGCCACTCAGTTTTGAGTTGCCATAGAAACCACACATCTAGGAAATCCACACCCCTCAGATGGCACTCAAGGTGGGGGATGCTGCCCCAGGTGTCAGACTTGACTTTCTTCAGGCCCTTGAGCATGCGAGCGTGTACATGCACGTGCACACACACACACACATGCATGTGCTCAAGTCAGCACTCATGCGTGCACCCTCCTCCCTTCTGCCCTCCCCATCCCACTCACCTCACTGAAGTTTATCTGATGCAGTTGCCCCTGCTCTCCTGCCTTTATCATTTGCTCCAGATTGGTGGTCACCACAACGACCAACAGGTTGATGCCAATGAAGGCACCGATGGTGATGAAGATGGCAAAGTAGATGGCGCCCCCAATCTCCATTGCGTACTCTCTTGTCTCCATCCTGGAGATGGCAGGCAGAAGCCCCATCACCTCCCTGGCCCTTTGAGTCTCAACTGCCCCATCTATGAAATGGGGACGTTATCTCAAGACCTCCTAGGACTTCTGCTACCTCACTGCTGGTGGGCAGATCTAATGCCTGCTCTGACTGTCAAAGTAGCTGCTCTTGGCTGAGCACCTGCTATCCTGTCAGAAACAGAGCATGGGCCTCAAGCCAGCCCTCCACGGTGGGGATTTGTACATTGGCATTATCAGGTTTAATCTATTGGCTATACTCTTGATTCATGTTTTTCTTATTATCAAAAGTAATTCAAGCTCATTATAGAAGGATCAGAAGGAAGAAGAAAGATATACAGGAAAAAAGCCCAGCCACTCTTAATACCTTATTATGAATCTCCCATAAAATATTTTCCTAAGTAATAAGGTCTTTCTCCCTTTCTCTCTCTTTACACACACACACACACACACGTGTATGTGTGTGTGTGTATGTGTGTGTGTGTGTGTATATATATTCTGTGCCAGGCTCTATGCTAAGAGATTTATACAGCTTTTCTTATTGATCCTCACAGCAATTCAGACATAATTAATTATTATAATTCCCAATTGGCAGATGAAGAAGCTGAGGCTCAGAAGAGATGAAGTAACTTGCCCAAGGTTGCACGGCTAGTGTGGTGGAGCAAATACTCAAAAGCCCAGTGTCCAGTCTATCTTTATTGCACACCCTGTGATTTTTTCCACCACCTACATCATACTGGGTAATGCCCGCAGAAGCCCTTTGCCAACTGTGCTTCTGCGCTCACAAGAGATAAAAAGAAATCAGTCAGGGGGACCCACTCCCCGGAGTGGACTGGAAACAAATAGGGTTTACACGAGAGACAATGGACTCTGAGAAACAAACTGAGGGTTCTAGAGGGGAGGGGGGTGGGGGGATGGGTTAGCCCGGTGATGGGTATTAAAGAGGGCACGTTCTGTGTGGAGCACTGGGTGTTATGCACAAACAATGAATCATGGAACACTACATCAAAAACTAATGATGTAATGTATGGTGATTAACATAACAATAAAAAATTTAAAGAACAAATAGGGTTTAGACGTAATGGAAAAGAAGTAAAGAACAGAACCTGGTGGCCATCTGTGGCCAAAAATGACCTTGGGCAGCGGGTCTATGAATGAGTGAAATGAGACTCTAAGTTCCCAGGAGTCCAGGCAGCTTGGTGGGCTCAAATGTGGGCTGGGAGGCTGTCTTGAAACCACACATCTGCTCTCTTGCTCGAGGCCTCCTCGCTACCCAGCTGTTTAGCGGGACGGGACATCTTCATGAACAGGTCTGTGGTAGGACTTTTAATGGGTGGAATTTCAAAGGGGACAAGCCTTCAAGCAGACCAAGGCCAGTCCTAGGGGGTCTCCTTTTCCCTGATTTGAAGCCCCAGGCAGTCCCCTCCTGGTGGGCCATCCTCCTCCCAAGCCCTGGAGCTCCACTCCCACTGCCTTGCCCCACTGGGGGGTGGGGTGGGGACAGACACCCCGCAGGCACTCACTGAAAGTCATTATAGATGTCCACCCAGCCATCTTGGGTGATGCAGATGAAGAGAGTATACAGGGCAACCTGCATGTTCTGGAAATGCATGGGCACAAATGCACCAAACAGAGTGACCCCAAACACGGAAAACACCTGCCAGAGAGACCAAAGAAGATGCCTGAACTTTACTCAAGGACCTGGAGACAGGACATGCAGATGCCATGCAAATGGACGCTACCAAGGGAATCCCAGGGACTCAGGCCCAGAGACCTCTCCTCCTCTCCTCCTCTCAGACACCCCACCCCCATCCCCAATGACCCAGGGGCCCTGGTCAGGGAAAGGGAGCAGCTGGGAGTAGGGAAGGGCACTGACCAGCATGAAGAAAAGGATGAGGGTCATGATATTGGCCATGTCGGGTACCGACTGCAGGATGACACGGATGATCCGGGCCAGAGGCTCCACCGCCATGCAGACATGCACCAGACGAAGCGCCCTGCAGCACAGCCTCTCAGGCGTGCCCCTCAGCCCCTCCCAGACTCCTCCTCCCCACTGCCCCCTGACCTGCCCAGAGGGTAAGAGATGATCCCCACCCCCTGTCTTCCCCCCCCCCCCCCCCCCCCCCCCCCCCCGGGGGGAGCGGGCCCCCCCCCCCCCCCCCCCCCCCCCCCCCCCCCCCCCCCCCGTCTGGACATGTTCCCTTCTTTTCCCCAGAGTTCCCAGCTCACCTGAGGGTATAGGTGATAGCGTTGACATTGAGTTCATTAATGAAGAACCCCAGGAGCAAGATAAAGATGATAAGGAAGTTGAGGATGTTCCAGCCGTCCTGGGGGTGGTGGGGGATGGGGGGGTGGGCCAGCCCCAATGGGGTGTATCAGGCCCAGCCCGTGGGGACATCCTGGGTCTGCCCTCCCACCAGCCCAAGGATGGGGGCTCAATGTTCCTCTCAGGGCAGCGCCAGTCATCTGCCATCCACTGCTGTTACTTCTCCTGCTGCCCCCCAAATATGCCACAAAACATCCAGGCTTACTCGCTGTCTCATATGCGTGTCAACAGCCAAGTGCAGTCTGAGACACACAGTGGAGACTCTCACAAACACACAGCTGATTCCTAAGCTGAGCACCCACCTTGGCTAGTGCATAAGATTCTCAGCCTTGCTTCAATTCTCTTGTGCTAATGAAACCCTGGGGCAGGCCCCCTGGGGCACCTGGCTGGCTCAGTAGAGCGTGGGACTCTTGATCTCAGGGTCATGAGTTCAAGCCCCACACTGGGCGTAGAGCTTACCTAAAAAAACAAGAATAAAAAAAATAAAAAATCATTGTTAAGAACATGTAGTCCCCCCTAACTGCTGCTGAAAAGAAATTGCAAGAAGGTATGAAGGAGGAAATGTTTTCTCTTATGGAACAGATTTCTGCCTGCTTCCTAGGGCTAGTTCTGAAAAAGTGGTGCATTGAAACGTTCACAAAAAGCATGGTACCTACTCTCCTCTTGAGTGTGGAAACATGTAAGTATGCACCAGCCCATTCTATTTTCTCTTAATAAACATCCTTGCAAATGTTGTTTGCACAAAGCAGTCTTTAAGACATCCAGATTTCAGAAATGTTCTGGGTTCTACACTCTGTGTTCTATGGAGTGAAACCTCTGGAAAGCTTATAATTCTAATTGGTTGTCCTGGTAATGGTAATGGTAATGGTAATGGTATTTATTTTTTTTTTTTAAGATTTTATTCATTTACTTGAAAGACAGCAGGAGTGGGGGGAGGGACAGAGGGACAAGCAGACTCCCCACTGAGCGGGGAGCCTGGATGTGGGGCTGATCCCAGGACCCTGAGACTATGACCTGAGCCAAAGTCACTTTTTTAACTGATTAAGCCACCTAGGCACCCCCTGGTAATGGTATTTAAATGATACTTCCGGGACGCCTGGGTGGCTCAGTTGGTTAAGTGTCTGCCTTCCACTCAGGTCATGATCCCAGGGTCCCGGGATCGAGCCCCACATTGGGCTCCCTGCTCAGCAGGGAGCCTGCTCCTCCTTCTCCCTTTCCCCTCCCCCCCAACTCATGCTCTCTCTTGCTCTGGTCTCTCTTGCAAATAAATAAATACATAAATACATAAAATCTTTTAAAAAAATAAATAAATGATACTTCATTTTTATGAAAGTATAAATACTTGATAGTTTTTAAAAATATTTTATTTTTATTATTTTTAATTTTTTAAAAAGATTTATTTATTTAATTGAGAGAGAGAGAGTGCATGAGGAAAGGAGCAGAGGGAGAGAATCTCCAAGCAAACTTCCTGCTGAGCACGGAGCTGACCTGGGGCTCGATTGAGCCGAAACCAAGAGGATTTTGGCTCAGTCAAATCAAGACACTCAATCCACTGAGCCACCCAGGTGCCCCTGAAGATTTTATTTTTAAGTAATCTCTATACCCAACGTAGGGCTTAGAATTCACAACCCTGAGATCAAGAGTTGCATGCTCAACTGATTGAGGCCCCTGAGAGGTTTTTTAAAGCCTCTTCTCAAACATGCCCAAAGGCAAAATAAATACCTTGACTTCAGAAATCACTTGACTGGAGAAGTCCTATTGAAACAAAGCTTGAGTCTTCACCTCATTTAATGTAGCATTAAGACCTGTTCCTGGGGCGCCTGGGTGACTCAGTCGTTAAGCATCTGCCTTCGGCTCAGGTCATGTAATGGGGGGGGTGGGTCCTGGGATTGAGCCCCGCATGGGGCTCCCTGCTCAGCGGGAAGCCTGCTTCTCCCTCTCCCACTCCCCCTGTTTGTGTTCCCTCTCTTGCTGTGTCTCTCTCTGTCAAGTAAATAAATAAAATCTTAAAAAGAAAAAAAGACCTGTTCCCACCCAGATAGCTCTCTGACACTTTCCCGAACAGGGGTCAGCAAGCTATAGGCTGTGGGTCAAATCTGGCCAGCAGCCTCTATTTTTGTAAGACCCTCAGGCTAAGAATGGTTTTTATATTTTTAAATGGTTAGGGGGCAAAAAGAACATTTTGTGATACGTGACATATAACGTTCAAATTTCGGTGTCTGTGAATAAAGCTTCCTGGGAGCACGGCCATGCTCACCGTTTGTCTGGATTGTCTACAGTGCTTCTGTGCTCCACGGCAGAGGTGAGTGTTTGTAACAGACACTGTATGGCCCACGGCCCTTTACAGAAAGTTTGCTGACCTCTGCTCTTGAATCCTATAAATTAAGGTGGAGACTCTCAAACCCATTTCTCAGGTAAGGAAATTAAGGTTTTCCCAAGATCTCAGAACTGGGGAAGGCTAACCCAGGGACTGGAACCCAGGGAGGCTGCACTTCTAGGACAAATTATTTTCTGCTGCATCACAGACATCTCAGAAGTAGTCTCTCTCTCCACACCACATACACACACACACAGACACATTCTCACCTTGTTGGGCCAGAAGCACAGGGGTGGGGTGCCGTCCCTAAGGAGGAGTTGGGGCAGTAGCAGGGAGGGCCCAGGATCTCACCTTCCAGAAAATCCAGAAGCCATTTAACCAGCCGAGGAGAACCTCACAGATAAGGATGGTCAGCACTATGTCATCTATGGTAGAGAACAACTCATAGTGTTTCTACATGGAAGACAGAGAAAAAGACAGGGGCCGAGAGGTCAGGGGAGCAGAGCCCAGGTGAGGCCAGGGACAGGGGGTGTCTGCAGGGGAAGGAAGGCTCATATTCCTGCTGCTTTTCGTCCTCAGCATCTTTGCAGCTCCCTTGAGAGCACATTTTCCACGTACACCTGCCATTCATGTTAGCATCACCATCATTCTACAAAGTAGATTTTACTCCCATCTCACAGATGAGGGATCAGAGAGGTGCCCAAGGTCAGACAGTTAGCAATAAAAACTGTTGTCTGGCTATAAACCTTTGCTCCTAACCTCTAGAGTAGGGATATGTGAAAAAGAGGGCTTGGGGGGAGGTGGAACAGGCTCCAGGAGTGGGAAGGAAGGGCCTGACCCCTTAGTTGGTGGACACCAAGCCCCACCCTTCCTTCTCTGGTTGTCCCAACCACTCCTGCTGCTCCAGCTCCCGAATCCCCCAGGCAAGGCCTGGCCAAACCCCTGCGTATCCCCCACAGTCATGGGTCCAGCTCCCTGGGTAGGTTGATGGATGGATGGATGGATGGATGGATGGATGGATGGATGGATGGATGACTTGATGACCTTGAATTCTTTTCAAAATCCAACTCACTTTCCCCTAATCGCTCATGAAGCTGTGACCCTACTATAGTTTGTGACCCCATTTACAGCTCCCAGAGCCCCCTATTCCACCCTGACAGTTACCAAAGTCTTCTAAGGACTCCTCCCTTCCTTCACTTCCATGGCCAACAGACTCAGTGCCTCAAGGCTCATTGCCACACACAGAGTCCTCCTGGTCCCCACACCTTGCCATCACCCGTATCCACTGGCCAATGAGAGGCTGAGCAGAGCTTCTTAAACCCCAATGGGAGGTTAAGATTATGGGCTCCCTACCTGTTCCAAATTCCCAAAGGGCATCACAGGCCAGGGATGTCTGTCTACAACAAGGAAGGACTTTCTTTCCCATCATCTGTCTCCTCAGCTTCATCCCGCTGGCCCTGGGAGGCAACAGTGAGTGAGCTCTCCTCACTATTTACTGTGAGAGCTTCCTAAATAGTCCTCCTGCCTTCTCCAAGTCATGAGCATCTATAGCTAAATCAGAGTTGCTTCCTCTACCCTCAAGCCTGCCATGGCTCCCAATGGCCTGCAGGGTCTGAATCAGGTCAAAACCTGTCTGGCATTCACAGGCCTCTAGGATTTGACCTTCATGGACACGTATCCTCCACCAGGGCTTTTAGCACTTTTGACTGGGACCCACAGTAAGATTGATGTATTTTATATTTCACAGCAGAGAACTCTGTCTCCCTCCTGCCCCCGCCCTCCCTCTCTCTCTCTCTCTCTCTCTCTCACATGCACACATACAACTTCTATTTCATTCTTTTTCACTCTACTTCATTCTATCTCAGAATGCTGATTTCTGCAGTCTGAACCCATCTCACGATGTGGGAGGGGTGGAAGCTGTGCTGCAGCCCACTCATTCTGCCATCTTGGCTATTGGGTTTGTGCTTCCACCACACCGGAGGCCACTCTTGTAAAGGCCACAGGAACTAAACCCACGGGATGCTCCGCGACCCTTCTTTGGCCTCCTCTCTTGCCTCTTCTGGCCCTGCACCTCCTCCCTGGCAGCACCCCAGCACGTTCTCCCGCACCCTCCCACGCCTCTGGCCACCCCTCCTCAGTCTCCTTTCCTGCCACCACCTCCATCCTCTATCCTTCACTGGGAGGCTCTCCTCAGAGCTCTGTCCTGGTGTTCTTCCCTTCTCACTGGACACCCTCTCCCCAGGTGGCCTCATCTCCTCCTTTAGCTTCTGGCAACCATCCACCCAGATGCCGTCAACCCTCATGTTGCCATCTCTGCCCCCGACTTCCCGGCAGGGTTTCAGAGTTGACCTCTAACCTCTCCCTAGACATTTCTGTGTGGATATTGCCCCGGCCCCTCCAACTACTACCCTACTCAACCCAAACCGACCTCAGCGTCCTCCCCAAACCTGCTCGCTATCCCATGTCCCCCACATCCCAACACACAGCACCGTCCCCACACAGTTGCTCAAGCCAGAAATGTAACTCCTTGCTCTCCCTTTCAGTATATGTGTGAGAGGATGAGGTATGTTAAACAGGGTAGCACCTATTAAGTGTTCACTGTTTGTTGTAAAGAAAAGCAATCAGGGGGTGCCTGGATGGCTCAGTCGGTTAAGCATCTGACGCGTATTTCGGCTCAGGTCATGATCTCAGGGTCCTGGGATCAAGCCCCGCATCAGGCTTCCCGCTCAGTGGAGAGTCTCTCTCCTTCTGCCCCCTCCCCCTGCTCGCTCTGTTTCTCTCCCAAATAAATAAATCTTAAAGAAAGAAAGAAGAAGAAAAGAAAGAAAGAAAGAAAAAGAGAAAGAAAGAGAAAGAGAAAGAAGAGAGAAAGAAAGAAAGAAAGAAAGAAAGAAAGAAAGAAAGAAAGAAAGAAAGAAAGAAAGAAAGAAAGAAAG